>NC_092708.1:25211791-25541916 GCF_047496885.1 Scyliorhinus torazame
TGGGTTTAAGGCTGGGGGGGCTTTAGGAAGAAGTGGGTGTTCGATCCTAGGTGGCCTGCCACCATCACCCCACCCCAGCCTACGATCCTCAATGCGCAGTGCTCGAAGATCAAAACCTTCCCATCCTTTGAAGAAGGTAGGTGAAAAATCAAGCGGCCCACTCCCACCCGACTGCCAACGCCACATTTTTTATGGAATGGACAGAGTGTTATCAGGGTCTAATGGCTTGGTAACAAGCGATGCCAACTGAACCACAATCACCACTGCAACTGAAACCAGCTGAGAAGGCAGACTGGTCTTTGGTTTAGCCTTTCATCCAATAAGGCCTTGAACACGAGGCCTACATATGACTCTGAGGCAGTGGTTGAACCCATTCAGAAATGGGCTGATTCCAGATTGTCACATCTATCGATTTATCACAGCTTCACCATTTATCACAGCGGAAAGTGAAGTCCGCAATCTCTAGATATGGGTGGCACAATGGCAGATTTAGCACTACTGCCTCACAGCGCCAGGGATCCAGGTTCAATTCCAGTCTTGGGTGACTGTCTTTGTGGAGTTCTCCCCGTGTCTTTGACAGTTCAGAAGTTCGCACGAATATGCACCTTTATGTTACGTGTCCTTCCTGCACCTTTATGTTACGTGTCCTTCCTCCTTCCCCTCCTCCCCTTTTTCTTACTGTCTCACTCCCCTCCTTCTTGATCGGGCAGCAGCTATCCCTCACCCATCGCTGGCAGTGACTCTGCCACTGCTGAAGACCGCATCCCTGTCTTTATTAACTCTAGACTTGACTAGTCCAATGGGTTCAAAAAGATGGCATGTAACAGAAAACGGAGGCTGGGCTGACGGGGAAGATGGCGGTGGAGTGGTAATGTCCTGGATTTATTGTCACGTGTACCGAGGTACAGTGAAAAGTATTTTTCTGCGAGCAGCTCAAAAAGATCATTTAGTACATGAAAAGAAAAGAAAATACATAATAGGGCAACACAAGGTCCACAATGTAAATACATAGATGCCGGCATTGGGTGAAGCAAACAGGGGTGTAGTACTAATCAGGTCAATCCAATAGAGGGTCGTCTAGGAGTCTGCTGACAGTGGGGAAGAAGCTGTTTTTGAGTCTGTTCGTGCTTGTTATCAGACTTTTGTACCTCCTGCCCGATGGAAGAAGTTGGAAGAGTGAATAAGCCGGATGGGAGGGGTCTTTGATTATGCTGCCCGCTTTCCCCAGGCAGCGGGAGGTGTAGATGGAGTCAATGTATGAGAGGTGGGTTCGTGTGATGGACTGGGCGTGATGCAGCCCGATAGGATGCTTTCTATGTTGAAGCATCCTACCTGGCTGCATCACAGTCTGGTTTGGCAACTGCTCAGCCCAAGACCATTCAGGAGGGCAGATTATTTGAATAGGATCGATGTGCAGGGGTGCCAGGAAAGTGCAGGAGAATAGCACAAAGTTATGATGCCGGTTTGGAGAAACGACGCAGACACGATGGGCCGAATGGGTTCCTTCAGCGTCGTAACAGTTCTGTGAGTTTTTAAAATTCATTCGTGGGCTGTGTGCATCTCTGGCAAGACCCGCAATTGCCCTTGAGAAGGTGGAATTGAGCCACATTCCTGAGCCACGGACGTCCATGTGGTGTACGTACACACATTGTGCCTTTAGGAAGAGAATTCCAGCCCTTGTGGTTGTAAAATCTATATGATTGTTCTCAGAAAATTTCGGGCCCAGTTAAATTTTGGTTCAGGGTGAAACTTGGAGATATGGGTAGTTTCCCAGAAAGGATCAGGCCCTCTGTCTTATCTGGTGACGGACAGCTAAACCAGCCTGTGTCCCTCGGACCTGTACGAGTGCAGATGGGCTCCATACTGGGGGTAAGTGTCCTCTGTGTATATCAGGATGAGAATCCAATACACCACATCTTTTATCATCCCAATGACACTTAATTTAGATTTAGTTTAATCCACCTCCACTTTCTTTGCATTGCTTTTTGTGATGTAGCTATGCATTCGTCCCTGCAATTTTCTACCCACCTCCCTTGAATGAGGCAACTCGTATTAGGGCGAGGGTTCCAGGTGTACTGGCGCTCCCGAGGCCAAGCCACCATTCTTCCCATGTGAATGTAGAGAGTGAGTTCAGATGGAAATTTAGCCAGGAGGAGTATTATTCTCAAACTCAACCCTGTTTCCTTGGGAACTCGCCCAACGGACACGTGGACCGATGCAACACAACACATGGATGAACAGATACAAGCATTCATACCAAAACACACACAAACACACATGAATAAAATGCATGCACTCAGACACATGCAGGAACAGATTCAGATGCACACGGATAGACATGAACACAGTGGTACACACACATACACATGAAAGGATACACTTGCGAGAATGTATAGAAACATGGGCATACACACGGGCATATCAATACAAGTATAGAAACACACACACGCACCAAACTAAAGCACACATGCCACAGCCACTTGCGGACTAACATGGAATGAGAGACACATGTGAACAAACATGGAATGACCAACACACACATCAATGAAAACATATACACGCTCATGTTAAGAGCGCCCACAGATGAGCCAACACACCCATGAACAGAACACAAGTGCATATATATGCATAGATGCACAGACATAGATCATGGAGTCATAGAATTTACAGTACAGAAGGAGGCCACTCAGCCCATCAAGTCTGCACCGGCTCTTGGAAAGAGCACCCTACCCAAGCCCACACCTCCACCCATATCCCAGTAACCCCACCCAACACTAAGGGCAATTTTGGACACTAAGGGCAATTTAGCATGGTCAATCCACCTAACCTGCACATCGTTGGACTGTGGGAGGAAACCGGAGCACCCGGAGGAAACCCACGCAGACACGGGGAGGACATGCAGACTCCGCACAGACAGTGACCCAAGCCGGGGATCGAACCTGGGACCCTGGGGCTGTGAAGCAACTGCGCTAACCACTATGCTACCGCGCTGCCCATGTGTGCAGATATGTATGAACAGGCACATGCACACATGAACAGGCACACACCCACATGGACAAACACACACATGAACAGACACACACATGGACGCAGACACACAGATAAACAGGTGATTGAGCAGATGAGCTTGCACTGAGAGGCGCACAGACATGTGATTGAACAGATACCGACAGCAAGGAATGCTTCCATGTGAAATCCCCAGGGAGGCAGTGAATCAAATAAATGTTCCCTCTCCCTCACCCAGGGGAAATTGACAATGATACATAGGACTCCTCCCATAGACCTGGCAGACATCAGCTAAACCTGCCCAACTAAACCGGGATTAACGTGTACTGTTTAGAATGAGCTCAATAGGTACTGCCACAGAGGAGACACAGCGATGTGCTTGGCTGAGCAAATCCCACAGGCTCTTAGCAAGATTAAAGAAACACCGCTCCCAGAATTCCCCGGGCTCAGAGTCTCAGCTATTGACCCAGTTGCGGTACGGAGAGGGTGCTGCGCTGTCAGAGGTGCTGCCTTGGAGACACAATTCAGGCCCCAGTCGACCCTCTCGGGTGGATGTAGAAGATTGCTTGGCCACTATTTCATAGAGGAGCAGAGGACTCTTCCTGAGGTCCTGGGTCTAGTCAACCCTCAACCAATATTGTTAAAAACAGATTATTTGGCACTTTACATCGCTGTTTCTGGGATCTTGCTGTGTACAAATTGGTTGTTGTGGTTCCCACGTTAGTGACCACCCTTTAAGGATACGTCATTGGCTGTAAAGCTTCAGTGTATTTTGTTGGCTGTGCGGGGTGGCACATTTGGCAGAGGGAATTGGTGGCAGGGGCAATATGGATACAGTTCCGGAGGATACAGGGTCAGGCAGACCTGGGGTGGGGGGATGTATGTGCAGTAGGTGGCAGGGCAGATGGAGGGAACGGTGAGCATCATGAACAGAGGTGGGGGCGACAATTGGGGAAAAGCCGAATGCCGTGGATGCTGGAAATCTGAAATGCAAACAGAACATTCTGGAAATCCTCAGCAGTGTGAGGCAGCGCCCGTGGAGCGTGGGACACAGCGGTCAGGACCGGACCACGAGATTTCGAAAGTGTCAAAGTCCGACAAAGACAACAGGGAGAGATCTTGAACCGACAGCCGCAGGGCTGCCCCTCCCCCAATGCCGACAAGAACTTTTGAAATGTCGGATGGAATTTTACCAGCCTGCAGGAGGTGGGCTGGGGGGGGGTGGAGTGATGGATAAAATGTCCCCCCCCCCCCCCCCCCCCCCCGCCGCATCCCCACTCTACCCCCGCCAGTGTTTAACCAGCGGTGGTACTGGATGTGGAGCAGCTCCCCATTCCAGGGAAGCTGGCAGAGGATGGTTAGAAGTAACGGGTCAGTTAATAACCATTTTACAGGGTCACTGGCATTGTACCAACATCGGGGGTGGGGGGCAGCCACCAGTTTAATGGAGGAGGCCTCACCCGCGGCACCCTGGGGGCCATTGAAGGCGGAGGCCTTAAAGGCCCAAAGAGGGAGCCACCTGCAGGGAAGGCAGCCTCACCTCCTCCCCCTACCCCGACCCCAGGTCTTAACGATCTCTCCAGAGAGAGTTTCCCTCTGACAATTGCCCCCCCACCTCAAAAAAAATTGTTATTCTTTTTAAGACCATAATAAGACCAGAAGACATAGGAGCAGAATTAGGCCACTCGGCCCATCGGGTCTGCTCCGCCATTCAATCATGGCTGATATTTTCTCATCCCCATTCTCCTGCCTTCTCCCCATAACCCCTGATCCCCTTATTAATCACGAACCTATCTATCTCTGTCTTAAAGACACTCAGTGATTTGGCCTCCACGGTCTTCTGCAGCAAAGAGTTCCACAGATTCACCCCCCCTCTGGCTGAAGAAATTCCTCCTCATCTCTGTTTTAAAGGAACCTGCACATCAACCTGAAGAGAATCGTGAACAAGGACTCCCAAGTCCGTTTGTGCTTCTGCTTTACGAAGCATTTCCCCATTTAGAAAATAGTCTATGCCTAAATTCCTCTTTCCGAAGTGCGTAACCTCACACTTTATGAGGTGCTGGTTTAGCACAGGGCTAAATCGCTGGCTTTTAAAGCAGACCAAGGCAGGCCAGCAGCACGGTTCAATTCCCATACCAGCCTCCCCGAACAGGTGCCGGAATGTGGCGACTAGGGGCTTTTCACAGTAACTTCATTTGAAGCCTCCTTGTGACAATAAGCGATTTTCATTTCATTTTTTTTCATTTCATTTTCCACATTGTATTTCATTTGCCACTTCATTGCCCACTTGTGGTAGTCACCACTAACTGTATTAGATGTATATTAGATGTAGTACGGTAAGGTTCCTGTACTAGAGGTACATGGGTAAATCCCTGCCTGCTGGCTCCGCCCAGTAGGCGGCGTATAAATGTGTGTGCTCACCGGAGCTGCACCCATTCTGGTAGCAGCTACAGGAGGCCATACATCTTTGCTCAATAAAGCCTCGATTATTCACTATTCTCATCTTTGTAGTAATTGATAGTGCATCAATTTATTGAGCAAAGATGTTTAAACGATGGAAATTTGCATCAAGCCTGATCGCCTACAGCTGAGCCCTCAAGCAGTCAATGCTACATCCGCTTTTGACCACTGGCTCGCCTGCTTCGATACCTACCTCCGAACAGCCGCTGAGGAAGCCTTGGACTCGCAGAAGCTCCAGGTTCTTTATTCATGGGTGAGCCCGGACATTTTTCCTCTGATCCAGGATGCGCCCACTTACTCTGAAGCAATGGAGCTCCTGAAAGGACTTTACGTTCGGCCGGTCAACAAACTATAGGACAGGCACCTCCTGTCCACGAGACAGCAACTCCCCGGTGAGTCCCTAGACGATTTCTGGCGTGCCCTGCACATCCTGGCGAGGAACAGTGACTGCCAGGCAGTTTTGGCAGTCGAGCATACCAGAACTTTTAATCAGATACACTTTTGTTCCGGGCATGGGGTTGGCGTACATCCACCAGCGCCTTTTGGAAGGGGGTACACTTGATCTTGCGGGAACCAGGCAGCTTGCAAACTCGCGAACAGTGGCCTCCCCTAACGTCCAGTCATACGCCCCGACCGCACGGCACCCTTGTGGGCATCCACCGTGGCCCCACCAGCTACCGACCCCAGCCCACCGCAAGCTTGCGCCGCGCGGCAGCCAGCCAACCCCGGGGGCCCAAATACTACTTTTGCGGGCAGAACAAACACCCCTGGCAGCGCTGCCCGGCGCAGGCGCAACCTGCAAGGGCTGCGGAAAGAAGGGACATTTTGCTGCTGCGTGCCAGGCCCGGTCGATCGCCGCTGTTTCTAGGCCCAGCGTTCCTACACCCCCTACATGCGGCCCGTGCGCGCCGCTCTCTTCATCTCTGCAGACAATGTGCGGCCTGTGGGTGTCGCCATCTTTAATGCCGCCCGCCATGTGCGCCCCGTGGGCACCGCCATCTTCTTCTCTGCAGGCCATGTGCGGCCCGTGGGCGCCGCCATCTATAATGCCGCTGACCATGTGCGCCCCGTGGGCGCCGCCATCTTCAGCGCCATTTTGGACGCCGCCTCAGGACCCCTGCTCATCGGGACGCTCGGCTGGCCGCTCATCGCATGCCACCACCGCTGACCAGCCTGGGGCCTCCCAGCATCAGCCGCAGCTCGCCTCGTTCACCCTCGACCAGTTCTGGCCTCACAACCTCGCAACCGCGACGACTACGATGAAAGTCGATGGGCACAAGACTTCCTGCCTTTTTGACTCCGGGAGCACAGGAAGCTTCATCCACACCACTACGGTAAGGTGCTGCTCCCTCGCGGCACACCCCATTACCCAGAAAATCTCCCTGGCCTCCGGATCCCATTCCATGGAAATCCGGGGGGTACTGCATCGCGACCCTCACCGTCCATGGCGTAGAGTTTAGCAACTTCCGGCTCTACGTTCTCCCCAACCTCTGCGCTGCCCTGTTACTCGGCCTGGAATTCCAATGCCACCTCCAAAGCTAAACTTTAAAATTCGGCGGACCCCTAACCCCCCCTCACCGTATGCGGCCTCACGACCCTTAAGGTCAATCCACATTCCTTGTTTGCAAACCTCACCCCGGATTGCAAACCCGTCGCCACCAGGAGCAGACAGTACAGTGCCCAGGACAGGACCTTCATCAGGTCGGAGGTCCAGCGGCTTCTGTGGCAGGGGATCATTGAGGCCAGCAACAGCCCCTGGAGAGCCCAAGTGGGAGTAGCAAAGACTGGGGAGAAACACAGGATGGTCATTGACTACAGTCAGACCATCAATCGGTACATGCAGCTCGAAGCGTACCCCCTCCCATGCATATCTGATATGGTCAATCAGATTGCACAGTGCCTGGTCTTTTCCACAGTGGACCTGAAGTCCGCCTACCACCAGCTCCCCATCCACAAGGAGGACCGCCAATACACTGCGTTCGAAGCAGATGACCGCCTCCATCACTTCCTTAGGGCTCCCTTTAGCGTCACTAATGGGGTCTCGGACTTCCAACGTGAGATGGACCGAATGGTTGACCGGTATGGACAGCGGGCCACCTTCCCTTACCTAGATAATGTCACCATCTGCGGCCACGATCAGCAGGACCACGACGCTAACCTTCGCAAATTACTCCACACTGCCAAACTCCTTAATCTCACGTACAATAAGAAGAAGTGCGTGTTCCGCACCAACCGCTTAGCCATCCTTGGCTATGTTGTGGAAAATGGAGTTCTAGGGCCCGACCCCGACCCCATGCGCCCCCTCATGGAACTCCCCCTATCCCACTGCCCCATGGCCCTGAAACGATGCCAGGGGTTCTTCTCCTATTATGTCCAGTGGGTCCCTAACTATGCGGACAAGGCCCGCCCACTCATTCACTCCACAGTTTTTCCCCTGATGGCAGAGGCCCGCCAGGCCTTTAACCGCATCAAGGCAGACATCGCCAAGGCCACAATGCACGCGGTCGACGAGCCCCTCCCTTTTCAGGTCGAGAGCGATGTATTGGTCGTAGATCTGGCCGCCACCCTCAACCAGGCAGGCAGGCCCCTGGCATTCTTTTCTCGCACCCTCCATGCCTCCGAAATTCAGCACTCCCCTATCGAAAAGCAGGCCCAAGCCATTGTGGAAGCTGTGCGGCATTGGAGGCATTAACTGGCCGGCAAGAGATTCGCTCTCCTCACTGGCCAACGGTCGGTTGCCTTCATGTTCAATAATACACAACGGGGCAAGATCAAAAACGATAAGATCTTGAAGTGGAGGATCGAGCTCTCCACCTATAATTACGAGATTTTTTATCGCTCTGGGAAGCTCAACAAGCCCCCGATGCCCTATCCCGAGGTACATGTGCCAGCGCACAAGTGGTCTGACTCCGGGCCCTACACGATGGTCTCTGTCACCCGGGGGTCACCCGGTTCTTCCACTTCATAAAGGCCCGCAACCTGCCCTACTCCATTGAGGAGGTCAGGCCTGTCAGCAGAGACTGCCAGGTCTACGTGGAGTGCAAGCCGCACTTCTACATGCCAAATCGAACGCAGCTGGTGAAGGCCTCCCGCCCCTTTGAGCGCCGCAGCATGAACGTCTTCAAAGGGCCCCTCCCCTCCACCAACCGAAACATGTACTTCCTGAACGTGGTTGACGAGTACTCACGGTTTCCCTTCGCCATCCCATGTCCCGATATGACTTCCGCCACGGTCATTAAAGCCCTCAACAGCATCTTCGCTCTGTTCGGTTTCCCCGCTTACGTCCACAGCGACCGGGGATCCTCCTTTATGAGCGATGAGCTGTGTCAGTTCCTGCTCAGCAAGGGCATTGCCTTGAGCAGGACGACCAGCTACCACCCCAGGGGAAACGGGCAGGTGGACAGGGAGAATGGGACGGTCCTGCTGGCCCAACGGTCTAAGAATCTCCCGGTCTCCCACTGGCAAAATGTACTCCCCGACGCGCTCCACTCCATCCGATCGCTCCTCTGCACTGCAACTAATAAAACCCCCCATGAACGTCTCTTTGCCTTCCCCAGGAAGTCCACCTCCGGGGTCTCGCTCCCAACATGGCTGGCAGCTCCTGAACCCATCCTCCTTCGCAAACACGTGCTGTTATTGAAAATATGGAAAGATGTGTCATTTGAAACTTGGAAGTCTGGCAATATCTGGTGTGAGAGAAACATGAGAGGATACAGGGAAAGATCCCACTAAGGGTTAACAACAGCTGCCAGGGAAGGATTGTAAAATGCAGATATCCTTGGTCAAGCAGGTTTAGCAAACATACAGGATTTTGAATGAAGCCAAAAACAATGGCTCACACCTTCATTGAAAGTAACTATCTTAGTAAGCATCTGGAAAAGCATGGATAATAGTTTCAGTTGAGCTAGGTGATAAATGTAAATCTTTGAAGTTATAACCAAAGTGGATTTTTAGCATACAGCTAAAAGCAATGTTTCACACCTTCGTTGAAATTAACTATCTTAGTAAGCAGCTGGAAAGGAAAGGATGAGGTTCAGTTGAATTTGGTGACAATTCTATGTGTGAAATGTTGCTAATACCAGGCAAATTAAAGAGAACTGGAGACTATCAGTCTACGAGAAACATAATTCAAAGCTAAAATCAAAGTCAAAATTATGAGCTGAGGACACAATTGGAAAATAAAACTATAGAAATGACTGGAACCAAATCAAAATTCACACCTCTTGAAACCAAAGCATTTTTGAATATCACAAAGGAACTTTGAACATCACAAAGGAAACAATGTAATCAGAGACCTGAGAGGTGAGATTGTGTCAAAATGAATACTTATTTGTATTAGAATGTTTAGATCAAAGATACTTTTTACAATCAAAGTGGTAAAAGTTTCTTTACAATAAAGTCATAAAAACTCGATAACTGTTAGAAAAATATATAAGCCCGAAGAAAGGGGACAGCAGCCAGAACCAGAATTCAGAGAGAAGCAGAGAGGCGGAGAATCAGAGAAGGAACAAGCAGCTCAGAGTCAGATTACAGTCAGCTCGGCCATGGGAAAGGGACAGGGCAAAACAGCCGAGCTAAAACAGCTAATACATCTAAGGAAGACTAGAATTTAAAGAGTAGGCAGAGTCAGCTCAGAGTCAGCTCAGAGACAGTCAGCAGAGCCAGCTCTCATAGCTCGGTACATGGGTAAGATAGGACACAGCAACCGAGCTCATCAGCGAATACATCTGAAAAAGACCAGATTTTAAAAAGATTGATTGTCAAGTTGGGCCTGAAGGTCCCTTCAACCAACCAAAAGGGCCCAGAAGCAAGACCTTTTTACTTTTCTGTAAAGACAGTGATTGCTTCTTTAAAAAAAAAATATATATATAATAATCAAATAACTTAAAAGTTTTAACCTGAAACAGTGGTTATTAGCCTACTTTACTTACTTAGCAACGCAGGACCCAGGATATCAATGCTACTGAGGGGTAAGTAGGTAAAATTCTTCGGTGAAGGTGTGGGTTATACCGGGGGATAACTTGATAATATAGTTTGACCTGAATAGCACCCACCAAAGCCTGCATCGGAGTCAGGGAGTGAGAATCCCTATTCACCATCTTGAATATCGATCCTTTTTTGGTACAGGGAGAATTCTAAGAATAGTGGTGAGTTTTTAACTTCAGTGCGGACCCATAAGTCGGAACCGTTGGTCGAAAGAGTCCAACTACTGCACGCAAACCCGCAGTACGCCTACGCGGTGCACCCTGACGGGCGACAAGACACAGTCTCTCTCCAGGACCTGGCACCCACTGGATCCCCACCCTCGGCCTACCACCCGACAACCCCCTCTGGTTGCCCCTGCGCCACTCCCCCTCCCCCCCAAGCGCACCTCACCGCAGCCCCCGCCCCAGGAGAATCTGTCCTCCCACTGGTTCCACTCAGGGGCGATGAAGACGAGGTCAACACGCTCCCGGAGTCACAGGGGACCAAGTTGGCGCCAGCATCACCACCGGGACCAAGGCGATCACAGCGGAGGACCAAGGCCCCCGACCGGCTGAACTTGTAAATTTTTCCACCACCCCCGCCGGACTCTTTTTTTTAACAGGGGGTGAATGTGGTAGTCACCACTAACTGTATTAGATGTATATTAGATGTAGTACGGTAAGACTCCTGTACTAGAGGTACTTGGGCAAATCCCTGCCTGCTGGCCCCCCTCAGTAGACTGCGTATAAATGTGTGTCTTCTCCGGAGCTGCTCCCATTCTGGTAGCAGCTACAGGAGGCCACACATCTTTGCTCAATAAAGCCTCGATTATTCACTACTCTCGTCTTTGTATGTGTTTCTATATATGTGTTTCTGGAACAGACCTCTTCATTCACCTGAGGAAGGAGCAGCGCTCCGAAAGCTCGTGATTCGAAACAAACCTCAAGGACTTTAACCTGGTGTTGTAAGACTTCGTACTGTGCTCACCCCAGTCCAACGCCGGCATCTCCACATCTCGTCTTTGTAGTAACTGATAGTGCATCACCACTCTCCAAACTTGTCCAAGTCCTTCTGCAGCTCCCTTGTTTCCTCAATACTACCTGTCCTCTACAGATCTTTGTATCATCTGCAAACTTAGCAACAGTGCCTTCAGTTCCTTCTTCCAGATCATTAATGTAAATTTAAAATGCTTGTCTCGTCCACCGCCAGCGATCTCCTGCTCATCTCAGCTGTGAGCTCTTCTTCCAGTGACACCAGCCAAAGCCTCAGAGCGATCGGTCCTCTGATTGGGCTGGCAGCATTGAGAAGCCCAATTGGACCGGCAACATCAGGAGGCTACCCTTGATCGGACGGAGTGCTTGCAGGAGGCCAATTAGGAGATCACCTGTGGTTGAATTGCCGAGCAGGTCCCACTGCAGGCAGGTGCAGGCTTAGGGCCCACTTTTCGCCCAATGCCCCATGGTTGTGACATTATGTATAATGTCTAGCACATTAAGGGTCAATGTACCAGCCTCCCCGAACAGGCGCCGGAATGTGGAGACTAGGGGCTTTTCACAGTAACTTCACTGAAGCCTACTTGTGACAATAAGCGATTATTATTATTAATGTAATACTCTAGCTGACCACTAGATGAGGCTGGGAGCAGACCTATAAAAAGAAATGCCTCTCAGGCTTCGGGGAGAGAGTGTAGAGAAGATGGGAGAAGGCTAGACAGAATAGGAGCAGAGCGTACAATTTAAGAAAGTGTGCATGAGATAGGTGTTCGTATAGTGCAGATTATAGTTTAGTTATAATATTGCTTGCTTTTGGAATAGTGATCGAACTGTACAATAAGTAGTGTAATAAATTTTAGCTTTGTTTATTTGACTTAGCTTTTTGTGGTCTTTGTTTACACTACGAATCCATCCTGAGTATTAGCAACACAAAGAACACCACAATGGTCACTGCTATCATCAGCACTACCCTCGGTGCAGCATCCACCCTATACCACACTGGAATGGCAGCCTAGGCTGCTGCAATCCTGTCACTTGTTGTGAAAACTCGGAAGAATATGACATTTGAAACATGAAAGTAATACTGAGAATGCCTGAGGCTTTTTAAACGAAAGGGAGAAGTCCCACAAGGGGTTAACAGCAGCAGCCTGTTTTGAAAGCAGACAACTTCACAGACAGGGAAGAAAACAGATAGGAGCTTCATTTTAATTCACAAGTTAGAAAAGTCATTTGATAGACTTAAACTCTTAAAGGTATAAGAAAGGGGACAGTATTTCAAAATCTTGAAGCAATGAATTATTTTATTTAACAATTAAGAAAAGCAGCCAGAATCTAAAGTTTAAGATAAGGAACAACTGTTAAGTGTGAAAAGTTGCTGACACTGGTAATAAAGTGAAACAACTGAATTACAAATTAAGCAAACTAGAAGGTGACAAGGTTACACTATAACGTACATCATATTTGAAGTTAAAACCTTTTAGAAGATGGCCAAAGCAGATAAAGTCAGAGTCAGGGGGGAGAACCCTAACATGACATTAGCTTAACCCAAAGATAACCTGGGTCAAAACTGAGAAAACTCATTAAAAAAGACATAAATCCAAAAGGGTGCTAACTAAGACACAGACAAATTAATTACATGTCAAGCAAAGCGAGAAATTTCCTGTATGGAATGGCGAGCTGGTGAGGATGAAGCTGCTGTTAAAGTAGCGACACGCTTCGAAACCGATAAAACTTAGCCTTCGAACTGTCAAGCAGACAGTCTGAATGGTGCCAGGTGCAGAGGTTAAGGGGCCCCAAATTGCTATAAAAACTGGGGGAAATGAGCAGATAATCAGAATCTTCCTCGGTGATGGGCCAAGCAGCATCTGAAGACCGAGCAGCCCAGAGAACCGAACAGAAGACCAATTATTATTATTATTATTATTCTGCACTGTATGTTCTATATATCTATGTAACTGAGCCAGGGCGAAGAGAAGAAGTGGTCCCCTAAGATCCATCGGAGAAGGGAACCTTGCACCCCTGCATGGGTGACACAGTGGCTAGTACTGCTGCCTCACAGCTCCAGGGTCCCAGGTTCGATTCCCGGCTTGGGTCACTGTCTGTGCGGAGTCTGCACGTTAGTATAGAATTCACAGTGCAGAAGGAGGCCATTCGGCCCATCGAGTCTGCACCGGCTCTTGGAAAGAGCACCCCACCCAAGCCCACACCTCCACCCTATCCCCATTACCTAGTAACCCCCCCAACACTAAAGGCAATTTTGGACACTGAGGACAATTTATCATGGCCAATCCACCTAACCTGCACATCTTTGGACTCCCCCTGTCTGCGTGGGTTTCTTCCGGGTGCTCCGGTTTCCTCCCACAGTCCAAAGACATGCAGGTTAGGTGGATTGGCCAAGGTAAAATTGCCCTTTGGTGTCCTGGGATATGCAGATTAGGTGGGATTACAGGGAGAGGGCCTAGGTAGGGCCTGGGGTCGATGCAAACACAGTGGGCTGAATGGCCTCCTTCTGCACTGTGAGGAATTCTATGATACCTGATCTTGGATACAGCTGATTCCAGTCCCACAAGGTACAGTTGGTACATACTACCCCTGTGCCCCCCGCCCTCCCCCCGCCCCCTCCCCCCTCCCCGCCCCCGCTCATTGTGGGGAAATAAATCGGGTCCCATCAGTGGCCCTCGTCCCAGAATAAACTATGTGAACCCATTCAAGGTTAATTCATAAAATCAATTGCAAAAGGCAAGCATATAGCCACCAAGGTCAAACAGGATCCGAGATAAGATGAGCTAAATCAAGCAGTAGTGATTAGGTAATAGCAAGCTTGGGTTTTATAAGCGGAGAGACCATTGGAGAGAGGGAGGACTGTGGGAGGGAAGGAGTTAAATTAAGGTGGGCACTCAATGATTCATCAGATAATCCCATTTATCCCTTGAGTGAGGGATTCCGAGGGATTTATGAATGATTTATGACGGTGTTGAGCAGGAGCAGGACTAAAATAATATTCTATATTTGCTCTTTGATCACTGTGTATATTTTGTGATTCATTTTCCCCACCCTACCTCCCATTGGAGTGTAACCTTTTTCTCGCTCCATGGATTTCCCTTCACCTCTTTCAACATCACATATAAAAGAAGACTTGCATTAATTGTCTCTTTCATGGTCCCAGTTCCCCCCCCCCAATGAGTTACTTTTGAAGTGGAGACACTGTGAAAAACTCCATCGGGCAGGAGATACAGAAGTCTGAGAACACGCATGAACAGACTCAAAAACAGCTTCTTCCCCACTGTCACCAGACTCCTAAATGACCCTCTTATGGACTGACCTCATTAACACTACATACACCCTGTATGCTTCATCCGATGCCAGTGCTTATGTAGTTACATTGTATATGTTGTGTTGCCCTATTATTTATTTATTTTATTCCCTTTTCTTCTCATGTACTTAATGATCTGTTGAGCTGCTCGCAGAAAAATACGTTTCACTGTACCTCGGTACACGTGACAATAAACAAATCCAATCCAATCCAATCCAATCACCTCTCGATCCCCAAAAGCCTGTCCTACAAGGCACAAGTCAGCAATGCGGTGGCAAGAAGCCTGGCACAATCCAGGACAAAGCAGCCCTTCTTGATTGGCACCCGTCCACCACCTTGATCATCCGCCTCCTCCACCACCGATGCACAGTGGCAGCCGTGTGTAACGTTTACAAGATTCACTCCAACAAATCAGGCGCCTTCGATAGCACCTTCCAAACCCAGTACTTCTGCCACTTAGAAGGACGAGGGCAGCTGATGCCTGGGATCACCACCCCCTGGGGGTTCCCCTCCGAGTCACTCACCACCCTGACTTGGAAATATATCGGCCGTTCCTTCACTGTCGCTGGGTCAAAATACTGGAAATCCCTCCCTAACAGCACAGTGGGTGTACCTACACCTCACGGACTGCAGCGGTTCAGAAGGCGGCTCACCACCACATTCTCAAGGGCAATTAGAGATGGACAATAAATGCTGGCTCAGCCAGTTACACCCACATGCCATGAATAATTAAAACAAAACTGTTCAAACTATGGCGGCCCTCTTTTTAAAAAACATTTTATTAAGGCATTTATGAATTTTATAACAACAATTGGAAGCAAATGGACATATTAGTGAGAGGCAGCATGTTTTTTGAAGGGGAGGTCGTGTCTTACTAACTTGATAGCGTTTTTCGAAGAGGTCACAAAGATGATTGATGCAGGTAGGGCAGTGGATGTTGTCTATATGGACTTCAGTAAGGCCTTTGACAAGGTCCCTCATGGTAGACTGGTACAAAAGGTGAAGTCGCATGGGATCAGGGGTGAGCTGGCAAGGTGGATACAGAACTGGCTAGGTCATAGAAGGCAGAGAGTAGCAATGGAAGGGTGCTTTTCTAATTGGAGGGCTGTGACTAGTGGTGTTCCGCAGGGATCAGTGCTGGGACCTTTGCTGTTCGTAGTATATATAAATGATTTGGAGGAAAATGTAACTGGCCTGATTAGTAAGTTTGCAGACGACACAAAGGTTGGTGGAATTGCGGATAGCGATGAGGACTGTCGGAGGATACAGCAGGATTTAGATTGTTTGGAGACTTGGGCAGAGAGATGGCAGATGGAGTTTTCTGTGGACAAATGTGAGGTCATGCATTTTGGAAGGTCCAATGCAGGTAGGGAATATACAGTGAATGGTAGAACCCTCAAGAGTATTGAAAGTCAGAGAGATCTAGGTGTACAGGTCCACAGGTCATTGAAAGGGGCAACACAGGTGGAGCAGGTAGTCAAGAAGGCATACGGCATGCTTGCCTTCATTGGCTGGGGCATTGAGTATAAGAATTGGCAAGTCATGTTGCAGCTGTATAGAACCTTAGTTAGGCCACACTTGGAGTATAGTGTTCAATTCTGGTTGCCACACTACCAGAAGGATGTGGAGGCTTTAGAGAGGGTGCAGAAGAGATTTACCAGGATGTTGCCTGGTATGGAGGGCATTAGCTATGAGGAGCGGTTGAATAAACTCGGTTTGTTCTCACTGGAACGACGGAGGTTGAGGGGCGACCTGATAGAGGTCTACAAAATGATGAGGGGCATAGACAGAGTGGATAGTCAGAGGCTTTTCCCCAGGATAGAGGGGTCAATTACTATGGGGCATAGGTTTAAGTTGCGAGGGGCAAGGTTTAGAGGAGGTGTACAAGGCAAGTTTTTTACACAGAGGGTAGTGGGTGCCTGGAACTCGCTGCCGGAGGAGGTGGTGGAAGCAGGGACGATAGTGACATTTAAGGGGCATCTTGACAAATACATGAATAGGGTGGGAATAGAGGGATACGGACCCAGGAAGTGTAGAAGAATGTAGTTTAGTCGGGCAGCATGGTCGGCACGGGCTTGGAGGGCCAAAGGGCCTGTTCCTGTGCTGTACTTTTCTTTGTTCTTTGTTCTTTGTTTGTTTAATTACAAATGTAAACATAACTCAGTAAATAACACCCACCCCCCCAGCTAACGACCATTCCCAGCCATGAGACCACAAGACCATAAGATATAGGAGCAGAATTAGGCCACTCGGCCCATCGAGTCTGCTCCTCCATTCAATCATGGCTGATATTTTTCTCATCCCCATTCTCTTGCCTTCTCCCCATAACCCCTGATCCCCTTATTGATCAAAAACCTATCTATCTCTGTCTTAAGATACTCCACAGCCTTTTACGGCAAAGAGTTCCAGAGATTCATCACCCTCTGGCTGAAGACATTCCTCCTCATCTCTGTTTTGAAGGACCGTCCCTTTAGTCTGGGATTGAGTCCTCTGGTTCTAGTTTTTCCTACAAGTGGCAACATCCTCTCCACTTCCAGGCCTCGCAGTATCCTGTAAGTTTCAATAAGATCCCCCCTCATCCTTCTGAACTCCGAGGACAGACCCAGAGTCCTCAACCGTTCCTCATACGACAAGCTCTTCATTCCAGGGATCATTCTTGTGAACCTCCTCTGGACCCTTTCCAAGGCCAGCACATCCTTCCTTAGATCTGGGGCCCAAAATTGCTCACAATACTCCAAATGGGGTCTGACCAGAGCCTTATACAGCCTCAGAAGTACATCCCTGGTCTTGTATTCTAACCCTCGCGACATGAATGCTAACATTGCATTTGCCTTCCTAACTGCCGACTGAACGTGCCGTTAACCTTAAGAGAATCGTGAACAAGGACTCCCAAGTCCCTTTGTGCTTCTGATGTAAGCCAGGCTTGCACCCACAGTTCCCCAGTCCCTCTTCCTCCACTTGCTGAACTCGCCTAAACAAAACTATCTCCCCCCCTACCCTCCCCATTCTCTAACCCCCCAGTTTAATTTTCCCTGAAGTCGATGAACGGTTGCCACCTCCGGACGAACCCTAATGTCGATCCTCTCAGGGCGAACTTGATTTTCTCCAGCCTGAGAAACCCAGCCATGTCGCTAACCCATACCCCCGATTTCGGGGGCTCCGAGTCCCTCCACGCCAATAAGATCTGTCTCCGGACTACCAGGGAGGCAAAGGCCAAACCATCAGCTTCTCTCGCCCCCCCTCGATTCCCCGGCCATCCGACACTCCAAAAATTGCCATCTCCGGACTCGGTGCCACCGTGTCTTCAATACCGTGGACATGACATTAAACTGGAAAGAGTGCAGGAAAGATTTACTAGGATGTTACCGGGACTTGATGGTTTGAGTTATAAGGAGAGGCTGGATAGACTGGGACTTTTTTCCTTGGAGCGTAGGAGGCTTAGGGGTGGTCTTATAGAGGTCTATAAAATAATGAGGGGCATAGATAAGGTAGATAGTCAACATCTTTTCCCAAAGGTAGGGGAGTCTAAAACGAGAGGGCATAGGTTTAAGGTGAGAGGGGAGAGATTCAGAAGGGCCCAGAGGGGCAATTTCTTCACTCAGAGGGTAGTGAGTGTCTGGAATGGGCTGCCAGAGGTAGTAGTAGAGGCGGGTACAATTGTGTCTTTTAAAAAGCATTTAGATAGTTACATGGGTAAGATGGGTATAGAGGGTTATGGGCCAAGTGCGGGCAACTGGGACTAGCTTAATGGTAAAAACTGGGCGGCATGGACTGGTTGGGCCGAAGGGCCTGTTTCCATGCTGTAAACTTCTATGATTCTATGATTCTATGACATCGGCAAATCTCGGCCAGTATCCCCTAAGCTTCGGACATGCCCAAAACATGTGGACATGATTTGCGGGCCCTCTCGCACAACACCACCCACATCTGTCCTGCTCATCTGGGCCACCGTCATGTCTGACCGGTGAACCACCTTGAATTGTATCAGGTTGAGCCTGGCACATGACGAAGACGTGTTGTGACTCTACTCAGAGCATCTTCCCACAAACCCGCCTCTAACTCCTTTCCCAGCTCATCTTCTCACTTAACGCCGCTTATCTGGATTCCCTCCCACTGCGTTCGAAGCAGACGGCCGCCTTTGCCATTTCCTTAGGGTTCACTAACGGGGTCTCGGTCTTCCAACATGAGATAAGAACATAAAAACATAAGAACTAGGAACAGGAGTAGGCCATCTGGCCCCTCGAGCCTGCTCCACCATTCAATGAGATCATGGCTGATCTTTTGTGGACTCAGCTCCACTTTCCGGCCCGAACACCATAACCCTTAATCCCTTTATTCTTCAAAAAACTATCTATCTTTATCTTGAAAACATTTAATGAAGGAGCCTCGACTGCTTCACTGCGCAAGGAATTCCATAGATTCACAACCCTTTGGGTGAAGAAGTTCCTCCTAAACTCAGTCCTAAATCTACTTCCCCTTATTTTGAGGCTATGCCCCCTAGTTCTGCTTTCACCCGCCAGTGGAAACAACCTGCCCGCATCTATCCTATCTATTCCCTTCATAATTTTATATGTTTCTATAAGATCCCCCCTCATCCTTCTAAATTCCAATGAGTACAGTCCCAGTCTACTCAACATGGACCGAATGATTGACCGGTACGGACTGCGGGCCACCTTCCCGTACCTAGATCATGTCACCATCTGCGGCCCCGATCAGCAGGACCACGACACTAACCTTCGCAAATTTCTCCACACCACCAAACTCCTTAATCTCACGTACAACAAGAAGAGCGTGTTCCGCATCAACCGCTTAGCCATCCTTGGCTATGTTGTTGAAAATGGAGTTCTAGGGCCCGACCCCGACCGCTTGCGCCCCCTCATGGAACTCCCCCTCCCCCACTGCCCCAAGGCCCTGAACCGATGCCTGGGGTTTTTCTCCTATTATGCCCAGTGGGTCCCTAACTACGCGGACAAGGCCCGCCCACTCATTCACTCCACAGTTTTTCCCCTGACGGCTGAGGCCCGCCAGGCGTTCAACTGCATCAAGGCAGACATCGCCAAGGCCACGGTGCACGCGGTCGACGAGCCCCTCCCTTTCCAGGTCGAGAGAGATGCATCGGACTTCGCTCTGGCCGCCACCCTCAACCAGGCAGGCAGGCCCCTGGCATTTTTTTCCCGCACCCTCCATGCCTCCGAGATCCGGCACTCCTCTGTCGAAAAGGAGGCCCAAGCCATCGTGGAAGCTGTGCGGCACTGGAGGCATTACCTGGCCAGCAGGAGATTCACTCTCCTCACCGACCAACAGTCGGTTGCCTTCATGTTCAGTAATACACAGCGGGGCAAGATCAAAAATGATAAAATCTTGAGGTGGAGGATCGAGCTCTCCAGCTACAATTACGAGATTTTGTATTGCCCAGGTAAGCTCAACAAGCCCCCCGATGCCCTATCCCGAGGTACATGTGCCAGCGGACAAGTGGGCCGACTCCGGGCCCTACACGATGGTCTCTGTCGCCCGGGGGTCACCCGATTATTCCACTTCATAAAGGCCCGCAACCTGCCCTACTCCATTGCGGAGGTCAGGCCTGTCACCAGAGATTGCCAGGTCTGCGCGGAGTGCAAATCGCACTTCTACCGGTCAGATCGTGCGCACCTTGTGAAGGCCTCCCGCCCCTTTGAGCGCCTCAGCATGGACTTCAAAGGGCCCCTTCCCTCCACCGACTGAAACACGCACTTCCTGAACGTGGTCGATGAGTACTTCCGATTCCCCTTCGCCATCCCATGCCCCGATATGACGTCTGCCACAGTCATCAAAGCCCTCAACAGCATCTTCGCCCTGTTCGGTTTCCCCGCTTACGTCCACAGCGACCAGGGATCCTCCTTTATGAGCGATGAGCTGCGTCAGTTCCTGCTCAGCAAGGGCATTGCCTCGAGCAGGATGACCAGCTACAACACCCGGGGAAATGGGCAGGTGGAGAGGGAGAATGGGACGGTCTGGAAGGCCGTCCTACTGGTCCTGCGGTCTAAAAATCTCCCGGTCTCCCGCTGGCAGGAGGTCCTCCCCGACGCCCTCCACTCCATCCGATCGCTACTCTGCACTGCAACTAACGAAACCCCCCATGAATGCCTCCTTGCCTTCCCCAGGAAGTCCACCTCTGGGGTTTCGCTCCCAACAAGGCTGGCAGCTCCTGGACCTGTCCTCCTCCGCAAACACGTGCGGACACACAAGGGGGACCTGTTGCTCAAAAGACTGCAATTACTGTACACGAACCCGCAGTACGCCTACGTGGCGGTAGTCACCACTAACTGTATATTAGATGTAGTACGGTAAGGGTCCTGTACTAGAGGTACATGGGTAAATCCCTGCCTGCTGGCTCCGCCCAGTAGGCAGCATATAAATGTGTGTGCTCACCGGAGCTGCTCCCATTCTGGTTCCAGCTACAGGAGGCCACACATCTTTGCTCAATAAAGCCTCGATTATTCACTACTCCTGTCTTTGTAGTAATTGATAATGCATCACTGGGGCGCCGCTGCAGGCAGTGATCGTGAGGCTCCACAAATTTGAAGAGAAAGAGTAGGTTCTGCGATGGGCCAGGGGGAAGCGTACCTGCGACTGGGAGGGGAATAGCGTCCGAATTTATCAGGACAGTGGAGCCAAGTTGGCGAAGCGGCGGGCAGGCTTCAACAAGGCCAAGGCGATGCTGTACCGGCGACAGATCAGATTCGGGGGGCTCTACCTGGTGAAATCATGGGTGACGTTAGAAGGCTGGGATTATTATTTCGAGACCCCAGGAGTGGCCAAAGACTTCATTAAGGAGCATAAACTGGGGGAGAACTGAGTGGACAATGCTTGGGAACCGGGGTGCTGCCACTTTGTAATGGTTGGGAGCATGTTTGAAGTGGAGGTAGGGATTGGGGAATGTTCGTCTTTTTGGGAGGGGGCTTGCTGTTTACTTTTTTAAAATATTTAGAGTTCCCAATTCATTTTCTCCAATTAAGGGGCAATTTAGCGTGGCCAATCCACCTACCCTGCACATCTTTGGGTTGTGGGGGCGAAACCCACGCAAACACACACGGGGAGAATGTGCAAACTCCACACGGACAGTGACCCAGAGCCGGGATCGAACCTGGGACCTTCAGGGTCAACAGGGAGCCTTCCTCCTTGAGCTGAGGAGTGGGTGGGGGGGGGCGGAAGGGGAGGTCATTGGTAAGGGTCTTTGGGCAGGGGCTGCTGCGCTAACAGGTTACGCTGGTGAACGGAAGTGAGGTGGTGGGGGAGAAGGTCGAGATGGGTGGCCGGAGGAGGGGGAGTGGGAGAAAGGGGGCTGGGGGAGAGGGGGGTGGGGGGGGGGGGAGAGGTTGTTGCGACGTGGCAGGGGGTGAGAGATGACATGGTCATGGGCGGAGAAAGGGGCTATCTGGGATGGGCTAGGTACAGGGTAGAATTAAAGGGGCGGGGGTTTAGCGGGGAAGATGACGGACGGTAGAGGGGAATAGAGGCATAAACCTCCGGTAAGGCTGATAATGTGGAACGTCCGGGGACTGAATGGGCCGGTTAAAAGGTCGCGGGTGTTCGCGCACCTCAGGAGCTTGAAAGCGGGGGTGGTCTTTCTGCGGGAGACACACCTCCGTGTGAAGGACCAGGTTAGGTTAAGGAAGGGGTGGGTCAGGCAGGTTTTTCACCCAGGGTTTGATTCGAAATCGAGGGGTCTGGCGATTTTAATGAGCAAATAAAAGGGATTTGTGAGTGCGGAGGAGGTGAGGGATCCGGTGGGAGATATGTGATTGTGAGTGAGGTATTGGAAGGGGCACCGGTGGTGTTGGTAAATGTGTATGCCCCAAATTGGGATGATGTGGGTTTTATGAGGGGGTTGCTGACAGCAATCACGGATTTGGCCACGTACCAGTTGATCATGGGAGGAGATTTTAACTGTGTCCTGGAGCCGAGGGTGGATAGATCGAGCCCCAGGGAGATGGGTAGGGTACGAATGGCAAGGGAGCTGGGGGGGTTTATGGAGAGGATGGGTATGGTGGATCCATGGCACTTTCAGAACCCAGGGGAAGGGAGTATTCCTTCTTTTCACACGTCTGTAAGGTGTATTCGAGGATTGATTACTTTGCAGTGAGTTGGGAGATTTTGGTTGGGGCGGAGGGGGCAGAGTATGCGGGGTTAGTTATCTCCGACCATGCACCCCACTGGCTGGATATTCGGTTCAGTACGGGACGAGAGCAGAGGCCGGGGTGGAGATTTGACTCGGGGTTGTTGGCAGATGGAGGTTTTTGTGATAAGGTGCGGGCGGCGATTAAGGAGTATGTGGAGTTGAATCAGAATGCGGGGGTGTCGGCGGCCATTTTTTGGGAAGCACTGAAGGTAGTGATCCGGGAGCAAATTATTTTGTTTAAGGCTCGTGCGGATAGGGAAAGGAGGGAGGAACATGACTGTCTCGTGAGCGAGATAGTGGAGGTGGACAGGGAATATTCGAGGGTGCCCACCGCGGAGGGATTGACGCGGAGGAAGAAGTTGCAGGGGCAGTTTGACAGACTGACATCAGGGAGGGCGGTAGGGCAACTGCGTGGGGCAAGGGGGGTGCAATATGAGTATGGGGCTAAGTTGTTGGTGGGGAGGATGGAGGATTGTGTCCTGGGGGTTGTGGCAGAAGATCAAAAGGTTCCGTGAAGGGCAGGCAGCTCACGAGTAATATAAGACGGCTGTTGAATGTGGCGATGAATCCGTCGAGAGCTCTGGTACTGGAGGTGGTGGTGTCCATGGACGCGGAGAAAGCATTTGACCGGGTGGAGTGGCGGTACTTGTTCGAAGTTTTGGGAAGGTTTGGGTTTGGGCCAAGATTTGTGGCATGGGTGCAGTTGCTGTATGTGGCGCCAAGAGCGAGAGTGGGGACGAATGATATGAGCTCACGAAGCTTTGAGTTACACAAGGGTACGAGGCAGGGGTGCCCGCTGTCACCGTTGCTGTTTGCGCTGGCCATAGAGCCAATGGCGATGGCTCTAAGGGGGTCGGCAGAGTGGCAGGGGATAATGAGGGACAGAGGGAACATCGGGTGTCGCTCTATGCCGATGATCTCTTGCTGTATGTTTCGGATCCGCTGGAGAGTATGGGAAGGATTATGGGCTGGGGAGGTTTGGAGGGTTTTCCAGGTACAAACTGAATGTAGGGAAAAGCGAGGTATTCCCGGTGAATGAGCTGGCACAGCGGGCTAATTTAGAGGGGATGCCATTTACGGTAGTGAGGGATAGGTTTAGGTACTTGGGGATTCAGGTAGCGAGGGAAGTGGAACTTAACAAAGCTGGTGGAGTTATAGATGGGACGTTTGCAAGTCTGGGAGCGCTGGAGGAAAAATATGAGTTGCTCCCGGGGAATATCTTCAGATATATGCAAGTGAGGGCGTTTACGAGGCAACAGGTGAGGGAATTTCCGCTGCTCCCGACACAGGGGATCCAGGATAGAGTGATTTCCGGGGTATGGGTCGGGGAGGGCAAAGTGTCCGAAATATATCAGGAGATGAGAGACGAGGGGGAGGCGATGAAAGAGGAGCTGAAGGGAAAATGGGAAGAAGAGCTGGGAGAGGAGATTGAGGAGGGGCTGTGGGCTGATGCCCTAAGCAGGGTAAACTCCTCGTCTTCGTGTGCCAGGCTTAGCCTGATACAATTCAAGGTTCTACACAGAGCGCACATGACGGGAGCAAGACTGAGCAGGTTCTTCGGAGTGGAGGACAGGTGCGGGAGGTGCTTGGGAAGCCCGGCGAACACACACACATGTTCTGGTCGTGTCGGGCACTGGATGAGTACTGGAGGGGAGTGGCAAAGGTGATTTCAAAGGTGGTGAAGGTCCGGGTCAAGCCAGGCTGGGGGTTAGCTATATTTGGGGTAGCGGAAGAGCCGGGAGTGCAGGAGGCGAAAGAGACCGATATTCTGGCCTTTGCATCCCTGATAGCCCGGCGAAGGATCCTACTTATGTGGAAGGAAGCAAAACCCCCGGCGTGGAGGCCTGGATAAACGACAGGGTTCATAAAGCTGGAACGAATAAAATTTGCGCTGAGAGGATCGGCTCAGGGGTTCTCCAGCCGGTGGCAACCGTTCCTTGACTATCTCGCGGAACATTAAGGGAAGATAGGTTGACAGCAGCAGCAACCCGGGGGGGGTGAGGATTAGTTCACTATATTATTTAAATAATGTTATTTATTAGTTATTGTATTATTTTTATGTTGATTTGTAAAAATGGAAAAATTTTGTTTGAAAAATTTAATAAAATATATTGAACAAAACCCAAAGCTGGTGGAGGAGGCCAGGGAGGATCTTAAGAGGTGGGATACCCTGCACTTAACACTGGCAGGGAGGGTCCAATGAATATTCTGCCGAGGTTCTTGTTTATCTTTCAGGCTCTCCTGATCTTTATACCAAATGCCTTTTTTCGGAAAGTTGACACGATCATTTTGGACTTTGTATGGGCGGGGAAGGTGCCGAGGGTGGGGAGGACCCTGCTACAGAGGCAGAGGCAGCAGGGGGGGTTGGAATTGCCGAACCTGCTTCATTATTATTGGGCGGCGAGTGTGGACAAGGTGCGGCGATGGTGGGAAGGAGAAGGGGTAGAGTGGGTTAGGATGGAGGAGGAATCTTGTAAGGGGTCTAGTTTGTGGGCTATGGTGACGGCAACATTGCCACTGGCTCCGAGTAGGTATTCAGGGAACCTGGTGGTGCAGTCCTCGGTGAAGATAGGGAGTCAGCTGAGGAGGCATTTTAGGGTGGAAGGGATGTCGGTGCTAATGCCGCTGTGCGAGAATCATGGCTTTGAGCTGGGAGGGGTGGATAGTGTATACAGGAGGTGGAGGGAAGTGGGGCTGGTCAAGGTGAGGGATTTGTATTTGGTGGAAGGGTTTGCCAGTCTGGAGGAGCTAAGGGAGAGGGTAGAGCTGCCGAGGGGGAGTGAGTTCAGCTATCTGCAGATTAGGGACATTGCGTGAAAGGTCTGGAGGGGGTTCCCTATGTTGCCAGGAAACACCCTGCTGGAACGACTGCTACTTCCGGATGTGGAAGGGGAGGGAAGAATTCGGGATATATACAAGTGGCTGGGAGAGCAGGGAGGCGAGCGGGTGGTGAAGATGAAGGAGAAATGGGAAGCGGAGTTGGGAATGGAGATCAATTGGGGAGTATGGAGTGACGCACTGCGAAGGGTAAACGGGACCTCCTCTTGTGCAAGGATGAGCCTGATACAGTTTAAGGTGGTGCACAGGGTGCATATGACTTGGGCGAGAATCATAGATTATCATAGAATTTACAGTGCAGAAGGAGGCCATTCGGCCCATCGAGTCTGCACCGGCTCTTGGAAAGAGCACCCTACCCAAGGTCAACACCTCCACCCTATCCCCATAACCCTTTAACCCCTAAGGGCAATTTTGGACACTAAGGGCAATTTAGCATGGCCAATCCACCTAACCTGCACATCTTTGGACTGTGGGAGGAAACCGGAGCACCCGGAGGAAACCCACGCACACACGGGGAGAACGTGCAGACTCCGCACAGACAGTAACCCAGCAGGGAATCGAACCTGGGACCCTGGAGCTGTGAAGCAATTGTGCTATCCACAAGGCTACCGTGCTGCCCCAAGAATGAATGGGTTCTTTCAGAGGGTAGCAGACGAGTGTGAGAGGTGTGGGCGGGGGCCAGCGAATCATGCGCACATGTTTTGGGGTTGTGAAAAATTGGGAAGATTCTGGGCGGGAGTGTTCGTGGTCTTAGCCAGGATAGTGGAGGAGGGAGTGGACCCGGACCCTTTGGCGACAATATTTGGGGATTCAGAGAAGCCGGAGCTCATGGAGAGGAGGAAGGCCGATGTCGTGGCCTTCGCCTCTCTGATTGCACGGCGACGAATTTTGCTGGAGTGGCGGTCGGCATCGCCACCGGGGGCAGCAGCATGGTTGGGTGACCTGTACGGCTTCCTGCGATTAGAGAAGATAAAGTGTGAGTTAAGAGGCTCTCCAGGAGGGTTTGAGGAAAGGTGGGGGATGTTTGTGACCGTGTTTGAATAGCTGTTCGTTGTGGGGGAGGGGGGGAGTGCAAAAGGGGAAAAATCTGTACAGACTGTATCGTTGATTGTTGGGAAGTATGTTTCCCGGGGTGTTCATTTGCCGTAGCCTGTTTTGATACATGGTTGTAATAAAATACATTAAAAAAAAGAAATTGGAGTCCCACAGCCATTATCCATAGCGCCACACCGCAACAGGTAGTTGCCACAGCAACACAAACTTCTTGTGTGAATTGCAGAGCACCGGCACTAGGTAGATACACACACAGAGGAAAATAGGATGGATGGAAAGTTGAATGAAGGCAAAGAGATGGATTGATTGAGAAAGAGGAGGAGATGGAATGCGTAAGATAGTTCAATAAACAGATGAAGGGAAGGAGATAAGTGCTGAATACGAAGTAGGAATGAAAGAAGAAAGACGTATGTTCAGAGAGAGAGGAGAAAAGATGTCATTCCTTTTGTGTCAATGCATCGCTCAAGGTGTGTGTCGTCAGTGATGGTCTGAACAGTTTTATTAATGGTCCTTTGCTCCCTCTTGTGGAAGATGTGTGTAAAAGCAGCCACATTGACTGAGGTCCCGTTCTGTCCAGTGATATTGATAACATGATGGGCAGCATTCGCAACGCTGGAACTGTTTGGTCATTCGCAGTGGAATGTTTATACTCCTGGCAACCGAAGGCGGAATGTCTTTCCCAATCTGCAGAGGACATTTATATTATGGGCAGCACGGTAGTACAGAGGTTAGCACTGCTGCTTCACAGTGCCAGGGTCCCAGGCTCGATTCCCGGCTTGGGTCACTGTCTGTGCGGAGTCTGCACGTTCTCCCCGTGTCTGTGTGGGTTTCCTCCGGGTGCTCCGGTTTCCTCCCACAAGTCACGAAAGACGTGCTGTTAGGTGATTTGGACATTCTGAATTCTCCGCCTGTGTACCCGAACAGATGCCGGAGTGTGGCGACTAGGGGATTTTCAGAGTAACTTCATTGCAGTGTTAATGTAAGCCTACTTGTGACAATAAAGATTATTATTATTATGAGAAAAACCTTAGTTGCTCAGATCATTAAATTCAACAAATTCCAATGGGAGACCCAACGTGCGTTGTAACCATCTAGATGTGTAATGCCTATCCTTCCCCCTATCCTTCCTTCCTATCCTTCCTTCCTTCCTCCCTCCCTCCCTCCTTCCTGTCCTCCCTCCTTCCTGTTGGCTCCTTCCTTTCTTACTCCGGATGGCTCAAGTATTAGTCATCTTTCAATAAATGTTCAGAAGCCCAGGCTGCTGAGCAGAGCTGCCACAGCCTCAGAGGTTTCTCCTGTCCGATTACGTTGGACGGGAGAATGCTGGTCTGACCAGGTCTTTGCTCTTCTCTTGACGGTATCCTTAATATCTACCTAATTAAATAAAAAATGACCGTTTGCATATGTGTGGGGGGCTGTGAATGATTGTGGTTGCTAGTGAGTGAGTGTGTATATGTGTCTTTATGTGCGTGTGCCCATGTGAATTGGTGCATATGGGTGCCTGTTTACGTACATGTGTGTCTTTGAGTTTGTGCAAAAAGTATCGATGTCTGAGACTGTCGATGTGTTTAGCTGTATGTGTGGCTGTGAGTGCCTGTGCGTATGTTGGTTTGTGTGTGCAGAGTGTAGCCTTTGTGTGAGTGTGTGTGAGTAGGTGCCTGTGTCAGTCTATTTACTTGCATAAGTGTGAATGCACGAGTGTCCGTTTGGGAGTCCGAGGACTGGATTCTCTCGCGTTCGACGATTGGCCGGAGAATCTGTTTTGACGTCGAAATCGGGGGGGGGGCGGCACCGTTTTTCGGACGCTCCGCCCCCTCCAATTGCGACTTCATCGGTGAGCTCGCCACACGCCGTTGGGGCGGCCTCAGGACGCCACCTGAAGCCCCTCCCCCGATGCTCCGCCCCCGATGGGCCGACTTCCTGACAGCGTGGTACACGTGTGCGCTGAGGTTTCGACAACCTCGCGTGCCGGCTGCGGACTGTGCCCAGCGGCACCACAATCGGGGGGGGGGTGCCGTTCTGCTGCCGGGGGTGCTTCGGCGGGGCCTGGGGGGACTGGTGGGGGTTGATCCGGGGAGGCGCTATCTGGCAGGCTGGGTCTGCGCGCTCCTGGCGCGATGTTGTACGGCGCGACCGCCGCTGTGCGCATGCGCGGCCACGGACAATTCTTCAGGTGAAGCCGGGGGCTTTACGTGGCGCGGCTGCTCGCCCCCCCATCGGCGCCAACATTTGGTTGCAAGACTAGACACATGCTCCGGACATTGCCTCAACATCAGAGAATCCAGCCCCCTGTGTGTGAGTGTGTAGAGGCCTGTCTATCTGTGTAGGCCTGCGTTGAGTTTGGCTGTGTGTGCCTTACGATGGAGGGGAGGGCATTGAGAATGGTTGTGTCTAGGATTCTACCCGACAGAACCTCGGCTCTAAAGTCCTGGGCCTGGGGTGTTTAGCCCCCAACAAGCACAGCCATCTTTCTGTGACTCCAACCACCGGAGAGCTTGGGCCCGATTCCCATTGATATCAATGTTGCCAGGGCTCCTTGAGGCCACACTCAGGCCATGATATCAAAGGCAGGCATTCTCACCTCACCTCTAGAACTCTTCTCTTAGTTCCATGTTTGGAGCCTGCTGACTCTCTTCATCAAGGCTTACTCGTGAGGCCTGGCTTTTTGGAGAACATTTTCAAGGACGCCCAGTACAATCAGGAAGGGAAGGGGAAAAATGTCGAGAAAATAAGTAATACTTTATTGGAAGTAGGCCTTCGAATTGAGTTTGACTGAACAGTAAAACGTTTGCTTTGAAGATTAGCTTGTATAATTATTTATTCACATTTTTGAAATATTTATTGGGTACTTCACGTGGGGCTGGGCCTGCACTCAAGAATTTGAGGACCTTGGGATTCGAAGCATACTAAGGAGGTTATTTTGAGCCACAGAACACAGAGATGACGCGTGACGTGACGCTGAGAGAGAAAGGACTAGTCAAAACCATGACAGCCCGCTCATTCATCCCAGAATCTCACAATCTGGAAATGAAAACAAACCAGGCAGTATCACAGAACAGTTGCAGTACAGAATCAGGCCGTTCAGCCAATCTTCTCTACCAGCTCTCAGTAGCCATTTATCTATTGCTACTCCCTCACCTTCTCCCCATAGCACAGTACATGCTTCTCGTTGAATGTGCCTGCACCGCGCTCCCAGGCAGCGCATCCCAGAAGATTTTCCTCGCGTTTATTTTGCCAATCAGCTAAAATCCATGTCCTCAGGTTCTTGATTTTTCCACCAATTAGAACAATTTCTCTCTCTCTACTCTGTTCCCCCCCTCATGATCTTGAACACCTCGATGAAACCTCCTCTCGAGCTCCTCTTCTCCAAGAAGAACAGTCCCAATTTCTCCGATTTATCGACGTAACTGGAGTTCCTCATCCCTGCGAACATTCTCCGGAGTCTTTTCTGCACCCTCTGCAATGCCTCATATCTTTCCATATTTCAGGACCCAGAACTGGGTACAATATTCCACTCGAGGCTGATCCAGTGTTTCGTGCAAATGTGACTCAATGAAGGATAGAATGCTGTTAGGATGCTGGAGGATAGAGAGTATGATATATATAAGCAGTATTTACGAGGATACTGTAGGATAAAGAGTATGATATATATAAGCAGTATTTACTAGGACACTGTAGGTCAGCGAGTATGATATATATAAGCAGTATTTACTAGGATACTGTAGGATAGAGAGTATGATATACAAAAGCATTATTTACTAGGACACTGTAGGATAGAGAGTATGATATATATAAGCAGTATTTACGAGGACACTAGGATAGAGAGTATGATATACATAAGCATTATTTACTAGGACACTGTAGGATAGAGAGTATGATATATATAAGCATTATTTACTAGGACACTGTAGGTCAGCGAATATGATATATATAAGCAGTATTTACTAGGATACTGTCGGATAGAGAGTATGATATACATAAGCATTATTTTCTAGGACACGGTAGGATAGCGAGTATGATATATATAAGCATTATTTACTAGGACACTGTAGGATAGAGAGTATGATTTATATAAGCAGTATTTACAGGGATTCTGCAGGATAGAGAGTATGATATATATAAGCAGTATTTACTAGGACACTAGGATAGAGAGTATGATATATTTAAGCAGTATTTACTAGGATACTGTAGGATAGCGAGTGTGATATATATAAGCAGTATTTACTAGGATACTGTAGGATAGAGAGCATGATATATATAAGCAGCATTTACTAGGACACTAGGATAGAGAGTATGATATATATACGCAGTATTTACTAAGATACTGGAGGATAGCGAGTGTGATATATATTAGCAGTATTTACTAGGATACTGTAGGATAGAGTGTATAATATATATTAGTAGTATTTACTAGGATACTGTAGGATAGAGAGAATGATATATATAAGCTGTATTTACTAGGATACTGTAGGATAGAGAGTATGATATACATAAGCATTATTTACTAGGACACTGTAGGATAGAGAGTATGATATATATAAGCAGTATTTACTTGGACACTGTAGGATAGAGAGTATGATATATATAAGCATTATTTACTAGGACACTGAAGGCCAGCGAGTATGATATATATAAGCAGTATTTACTAGGATACTGTAGGATAGAGAGTATGATATATCTAAGCAGCAATTACTAGGACACTGTAGGATCGAGAGTATGATATACAAGCAGTATTTAGTAGGACACTACAATAGAGAGTATGATATAAAAAGCATTATTTACTAGGACACTGTAGGATAGAGAGTATGATATATATAAGCAGTATTTACAGGGATTCTGCAGGATAGAGAGTATGATATATATAAGCAGCATTTGCTAGGACACTAGGATAGAGAGTATGATATATATAAGCAGTATTTACTAGGATGCTGTAGGATAGCGAGTGTGATATATATAAGCAGTATTTACTAGGATACTGGAGGATAGCGAGTGTGATATATATAAGCAGTATTTACTAGGATACTGTAGGATAGCAAGTATGACAAATATAAGCAGTATTTACTAGAATACTGTAAGATAGAGAGTATAATATATATTAGTAGTATTTACTAGGATACTTTAGGTTAGAGAGTATGATATATGTAAGTAATATTTACCAGGAGACTAGGATGGAGAGGATGATATATATAAGCAGTATTTACTGGGAGACTGTAGGATAGAGAGTATGATATATATAAGCAGTATTTACTATAATACTGTAGGATAGAGAGTATAACATATATAAGCAGTATTTACTCGGATACTGGAGGATAGAGAGTATGATATATATAAGTAGTATTTACTAGGACATGAGGATACAGAGTATGATATATGTAAGCAAATTTTACTTTGATACTGTAGGATAACGAGTATGATATATATCAACATTATTTACTAGGATGCTGAAGGATAGAGTGTGTAATATATATAAGCAGTATTTACTAGGATACTTTAGGATAGCGAATATGATATATATCATATATATATGATATATATTTACTAGGACAATAAGATAGAGAGTATGATATATATAAGCAGTATTTACAAGGATACTGTAGGATAGAGAGTATGATATATATCAACATTATTTACTAGGATACTGTAGGATAGAGAGTATGATATATATAAGCAGTATTTACAAGGATACTGCAGGATAGAGAGTATGATATATATAAGCAGCATTTACTAGAATACTGTAGGATAGAGAGTATGATATATATGAGCAGCATTTACTAGGACACTAGGATAGAGATTATGATATATAAGCAGTATTTACAAGGATACTGTAGGATAGCGAGTATGATATTTTAAAGTTGTATTTACTAGGACACTAGGATAGAGAGTATGATATATATATAAGCAGTATTTACCAGGATACTGTAGAATAGCGAGTATGATATATATAAGCAGTATTTAGTAGGGGACTGTAAGATAGAGAGTATGATATATATAAGCAGTATTTACTAGGATGCTGTAGGATAGCGAGTGTGATATATATAAGCAGTATTTACTAGGATACTGGAGGATAGCGAGTGTGATATATATCAGCAGTATTTACTAGGATACTGTAGGATAGCAAGTATGACAAATATAAGCAGTTTTTACTAGAATACTGTAAGATAGAGAGTATAATATATATTAGTAGTATTTACTAGGATACTTTAGGTTAGAGAGTATGATATATGTAAGTAATATTTACTAGGAGACTAGGATGGAGAGGATGATATATATAAGCAGTATTTACTGGGAGACTGTAGGATAGAGAGTATGATATATATAAGCAGTATTTACTAGAATACTGTAGGATAGAGAGTATAACATATATAAGCAGTATTTACTCGGATACTGGAGGATAGAGAGTATGATATATATAAGTAGTATTTACTAGGACATGAGGATACAGAGTATGATATATGTAAGCAAATTTTACTTTGATACTGTAGGATAACGAGTATGATATATATCAACATTATTTACTAGGATGCTGAAGGATAGAGTGTGTAATATATATAAGCAGTATTTACTAGGATACTTTAGGATAGCGAATATGATATATATCATATATATATGATATATATTTACTAGGACAATAAGATAGAGAGTATGATATATATAAGCAGTATTTACAAGGATACTGTAGGATAGAGAGTATGATATATATCAACATTATTTACTAGGATACTGTAGGATAGAGAGTATGATATATATAAGCAGTATTTACAAGGATACTGCAGGATAGAGAGTATGATATATATAAGCAGCATTTACTAGAATACTGTAGGATAGAGAGTATGATATATATGAGCAGCATTTACTAGGACACTAGGATAGAGATTATGATATATACGCAGTATTTACAAGGATACTGTAGGATAGCGAGTATGATATTTTAAAGTTGTATTTACTAGGACACTAGGATAGAGAGTATGATATATATATAAGCAGTATTTACCAGGATACTGTAGAATAGCGAGTATGATATATATAAGCAGTATTTAGTAGGGGACTGTAAGATAGAGAGTATGATATATATAAGCAGTATTTACTCGGACACTGTAGGATAGGGAGTATGATATATAAGCAGTATTTACGAGGATACTGTAGGATAGCGAGTGTGATATATATAAGCAGCATTTACTAGGATACTGTAGGATAGCGAGTGTGATATATATAAGTAGTATTTACTCGGACACGAGGATAGAGACTATGATATATATTAGCAGTATTTACTGGAATACTGTAGGATAGAGAGTATAACATATATAAGCAGTATTTACTAGGATACCGGAGGATAGAGATTATGATATATATAAGTAGTATTTACTAGGACATGAGGATATAGAGTATGATATATGTAAGGAACTTTTACTAGGATACTGTAGGGTAACGAGTATGATATTTATGAACATTATTTACTAGGATGCTGAAGGATAGCGAATTTGATATATATATCCATGCAAAAATGTTCATTCATGACAAACAAACATATCAAACACATAATCCGAGTGCCTACAAATACCAGATATAAATAAAATACATCCTTGAATGAACATACAAGAAATGTGATTGGAATGTACACGTTCGGTAACCATAGTAACGATGTGATCAGTTTTCACAGCTGTGACAGGTCCGATAAAAGCTACAGCCTAAAAATAGCCTGTTGTAGCCCGAGGTGGTGGGGGGACGGGTGTCCCAGCGCACAGCCCACAGGATGAGGCAAATCGAAGCTGGGGAGGCCTGGCCTGCAGGCTGCGCCCTCCGTTAGGCCCGTGATGCTGTAGTGCTGCTTGTGGGCACCCACGTCTCTGGTGTGGTGCAAACATTTTGCTTTCCCTGAGTTATGGGTGCTCCCTCCACGCGCAGAATCCCTCCTCCCACCCCCTGGGTACAAATCTTAATTTTTGCACGCCTCAGGAATTCTGCAGGGTCGGACAGTCATTCTGAGGCCTTGGGTGGCCCTGCCGAACTCCAAATGGACAGGAGTCTCTGCAGGGCAGTCAGGGAGGCGAAGGTCAGGGCATCGGCCCCTCTCCCTGATGTGTTGGGTAGGCTGGGTTGATGTGGACTGCACTTGATGCAGTGTAGCGAGAGACAGACCTCCAACACTTGATAAAATGCAACACGATTTTATTTAACATCTCAACTATTATTGGATTGGATTTGTTTATTGTCACGTGTACCGAGGTACAGTGAAAAGTATTTTTCTGCGAGCAGCTCAACAGATCATTAAGTACATGCGAAGAAAAGGGAATAAAAGAAAATACATAATAGGGCAACACAACATATGCAATGTAACTACAAAAGCACTGGCATTGGATGAAACATACAGGGTGTAGTTTTAATGAAATCAGTCCATAAGAGGGTCATTTAGGAGTCTGGTGACAGTGGGGAAGAGGCTGTTTTTGAGTCTGTTCATGCGTGTTCTCAGACTTCTGTATCTCCTGCCCGATGGAAGAAGTTGGAAGAGTGAGTAAGCCGGGTGGGAGGGATCTTTGATTATACTACCCAGGCAGCGGTAGGTGTAGATGGAGTCAATGGATGGGAGGCAGGTTTGTGTGATGGACTGGGTGGTGTTCACGACTCTCTGAAGTTTCTTGCGGTCCTGGGCCGAGCAGTTGTCATACCAGGCTGTGATGCAGCCTGACAGGATGCTTTCTATGGTGCATCTGTAAAAGTTGGTAAGAGTCAATGTGGACATGCCGAATTTCCTTAGTTTCCTGAGGAAGTATAGGTGCTGTTGTGCTTTCTTGGTGGTAGCGTCGACGTGGGTGGACCAGGACAGATTTTTGGAGATGTGCACCCCTAGGAATCTGAAACTGCTAACCATCTCCACCTTGGCCCCGTTGATGCTGACAGGGGTGTGTACAGTACTTTGCTTCCTGAAGTCAATTACCAGCTCTTTAGTTTTGCTGGCATTGAGGGAGAGATTGTTGTCGCTACACCACTCCACTAGGTTCCCTATCTCCCTCCTGTATTCGGACTCATCGTTATTTGAGATCTGGCCCACTATGGTCGTATCGTCAGCAGACTTGTAGATGTTCATGTTCAACTGTGGGTTGACACTATGCTGACTTGACTGGAGACCTGATACTAGCCTAACCAGACTTACTGGCTACCACATGGTGTAGGCACTGGCCAGCTCACTAACTCTGACTGTCTCAGAGGCTGGGCCCCGAGAGATCAGGAAAACTAGTGCCCTCTGGCTTTATAGTGGTCGTGTCCTGTCTGGTGATTGGCTGCTCTGTTCTGTGTGCTTACTGGTCATCCTGTGTGTCAATCACTGCCTGTCTGCACTCCACTATATACATAGATGTATATTATGACACTCCCCTCAAAGACACGCTGAAGACCATCACTAAAGGGTATGTTCCCAACCCTCACCCTCACGATTTTGGACATGGCTTTGATGAAGGTGGTCCAGAACCCCATTAACTTGGGACTTGAACATGTGGGAGTGGTTGGCCGGACCCCCCGTGATACCGCTCGCACTTGTCTCCCACCTCTGAGAAGAACACGCTCATGAATGCCCTGGTCCGGTGCACCTTGTGCACAACGTTTTGCTGCGTTAGGCTCAGCCCTTTGCACGAGGGAGTGGTGTTCACCCTCTCCCTGCACAGTACTTCACTCCAGAGTCCTCCACCTATCTCAATGCCCGGTTCCTCCTCCCATCTTTGCCTTTTGTCTTCTCTAGTGGGCCCCTTACATGCTCCAACAGCCGTCCAGATATATTTGCGCATTTACCACCCCTAATTTGTCCTGCACCAGCAGACTGCCCGGTAAGGTGTGTTTGGGTAGCTGGAGGAATGTTGCAGCCTCCTTGCGGAGGAAGTCTAGTGCAGGTATCGGAGCGTGTTCCCTTTCGGGAGCTGGAGATTCTCCGTTAGCTTCTTCCATGAATAGGATGGGAATAGAGGGATACAGACCCCGGGAGTGTAGGAGATTTTAGTTTAGACGGGCAGCATGGTCGGCGCCGGCTTGGAGGGCCAAAGGGCCTGTTCCTGTGCTGTACATTTCTTTGTTCTTTGTTCTTTGCTCCCCAGGCGTCCAATTTTGCCGGACGTGGTGCTGAGCTGGTTCCAGGTTCTTAATGTAGCTACCAACACCGTGCTCACCGCATACTTGGCTGGGGGGAATGGGAGTGGGGCAGTGGAAAGTGTCCGCAGGAACTTTCCAACACAGGAGGCCTCCTCCATCCCATCCATTCCACCTCCCTCAGGAGCTCCCCCAGCCACCCCTGAACCCTGTCTTTGTCTGTTGCCCAGTGGTAGAAGTGGAGGTTTGATAGTGCCAGCCTCTCTGGATGATAGTTTTGTGGATTCTGGGGTACCTTCCAGCCCACACAAAGGCCATGATTAGTTTATTCACCCTGGTGAGGAAGGTTTAGGAACGATCCAAGTATGAAGAGGAACCTTGGCAGCAAATTCATTTTTATCGTCTGCACTCTCCCCGCCAAGGAGACCGGGAGCGAGTCCCACCTCCACAGGTCCCCTTCACCTCCACCACCAGACTGGACAGGTTCCACTTGTGGAGCCAGGCCCAGGTGTTGGCTATTTGGATCCCCAGGTATCTGAACTTGGTTTGGGCCAGTCTGAACGGCAGCGTTCCCAGCCCTGCCTCTCCCCCTGGGGATTCACCGGGAAGATTTCACTTTTGCTCAGGCTTACATTGTATCCTGAGATGGTTCCGAACTCCCCCAGGAATTCCATAACCTTAACCATGCTGGCTAGCGGGATCGAGACGTAGAGGAGCAGGTCATCCACATAGAGTGAGACTCCGTGCTCCCTGTCCCCCCTCTGGATGCCTCTCCACCCCATCGCCGATATGAGAGCGATGGCCAGTGGCTGAATTGCCACAGTGAACAGCAGCGGAGTCAGCCAGCACCCTTGCCTCGTGCCTCTCTGCAGCTGGGAATAGTCAGAGCTGCTGGTATTCATCCGTATGCCCATCATGGGAGTGCAGTACAGCAGTTTCACCCATGAGGTGAACCCTGGCCCAAACCCGAAATGTTCCAGTACTTCCATGAGGTAATTACATTCTACTCCGTCGAAGGCCTTCTCTGCGTCCAGCGTGATGATCACTTCTGGTATCTCCTCCCCGGGTGGAGTCATGACCACGTTCAGCAAGGGTCTGATGTTCGCCATCAGCTGTCTGCCCTTGACAGGGCAGCACGGTAGCACAGTGGGTAGCACTGTTGCTTCACAGCTCTAGGGTTCCAGGTTCGATCCCGGCTTGGGTCACTGTCTGTGCGGAGTCTGCACGTTCTCTCCGTGTCTGCGTGGGTTTCCTCCGGGCGCTCCGGTTTCCTCCCACAGTCCAAAGATGTGCAGGTTAGGTGGTTTGGCCGTGATAAATTGCCCTTAGTGTCTAAAAAGATTAGGTGGGGTTACGAGGATAGGCTGGAGTTGTGGGCTGAAGTAGGGGGCCCTTTCCAAGGCCCGGTGCAGAGTCAATGGGCCAAATGGCCTCCTTCTGCACTGTAAATTCTATGATTGCTGTGACAAACCTGGTCTGATTTTCTTCAATTATTTCTGACAGCAACTCTCCAGTCGCCTCACCAGAGCTTTCGCCAGGACTTTAGCGTCAGTGCTCAGGAGTGAGATGGGTCTGTAGCATCCAGACTCCATCAGGTCTCTGTCTTTCTTTGGGATCAATGAGATCGAGGCCTGTGCCAGCGAGGGCACACTCATTGAACATCTCCCGCAGGTGCGGGGCCAGTGCTGTCGCAAATGCTTTGTAAAAGTCCACCAGGAACCTGTCCAGTCCCGATGCATTCCCAGATTGCTGGTAATTGATGGAATTCCTGATCCCCTCCTGACCCAGCGGTGTTTCCAATCTCGGCCTCTTTTCCTCCCCCATAGCCGGGATGCCCAACCCGCCCAGGAACTGCTTCACCGAGTTCCCCTCCGGGGGCTGGGAGGTGTACAGTCCCCAGCGGAAGATCACGAAGGCTCCATTGATCCCTGGAGCTATAACCACCCTACCGTACCCATCCCTTATCTGCGCTATCTCCCTTGTGGCTGCCTGTTTCCTCAGCTGGTGTGCCTGTGGGCAGCTGGCTTTGTCCCCGTGCTCATAGAAGGTCCCCCATGTCTGGAGGAGCTGCTTTCCCAGTGAAGAGAAGTCAGATTTCATTTGTAGTTTTTTCCTCGCTCCCAGCAGCTCTACGATCGGGGCCTTGGAGTACCCACGATCCACATCCAGTACGGAGTCGATCAGCCTCTGTCAGGACGCCTTTTCCTCCCTGTCCCTGAGTGGCCTATATGCAATTATTTCCCCCCCTGATCACTGCCTTCAATGTCTCCCAGAATGTGGAGGATGAGACCTACCTCCCCATTCTGGTTGCAGGTTCCATACCCGTTGATGGTTTGTGCCATTCTTTCACAGAAGGCCTTCTCGGTGAGGAGGGCTGTGTTGAGCCTCCATGGGAGGCGCTGGGCCCGGCCCGTCTCCAACCTCACATCCACGTAGTGTGGTACGTGGTCCGCCCCCCCCCACTACCCCGGAAGCACCGACTTTCCCACCATGAAGAAATCTACCCGCGAATAACGTTGTGGACATGGGAGAAGAAGGAAAACTCCTTCTCCCTCAGGTGATTGTACCTCCATGGGTCCAACCTCCCCACCCACCCCCCTCCCCATCCATCCGCTCCATGAAGGTGGTTAGTTCCCAGAAAGGGGGCGGAGGCCACCCAGGTGGAGCTCGTTACAGACTTACATAAAAACCGGCCCAAAGCGGGGCCTGGTGTGGTTAATTCTCCCAGCGAGGACCGGAGAGGGATCTTTGAGCGGGATATTGTATATAGTTAAATAAATCTCTATTCTCTTACCAGTGGCTTCCTCTGAGTTACTAAACTGGTGACGAAGGAAAAAGGGCAACTCCGGACTTGCTCAAGGAACTGTCCAGCTGCCTGGAAATGTGCTGCCCCGGAACGCAGGGACATAACAGGTCAGGAAGCCACTATTTAGGAAATTGGAAGCCTTTGATACAGGCCTTGGAAAACTGGAGCCGGAAAGCAGAGCGAATGAGGTATTTCTTCCAGGGGAACGGGATTTGGGGGACGACCGTCAGAAAGTGATCCTTCTGACCACCTGCGGGGTCCCGACTTTTGGAATCATATAAACTTACCCGGCTGCACCGGACTCCGAATCCTTTGATGAGCTGGCTGCTTTGGTTTCTGAACACTATGACCCCAAGCCTTCTGTAATTATGCAGTTGTCTCGTTTTAATACAGCGGTGCGGTCCCCAGATGACTCGGTCACTGACTTGTTGACCTGTCTAAGATGTCTAAATGATGTGGAGATTCCGGCGTTGGACTGGGGTGAGCACAGTAAGAAGTCTTACAACACCAGGTTAAAGTCCAACAGGTTTGTTTCGATGTCACTAGCTTTCGGAGCGCTGCTCCTTCCTCAGGTGAATGAAGAGATATGTTCCAGAAACATATAGAATCATAGAATCATAGAAGTTTACAGCATGGAAACAGGCCCTTCGGCCCAACCAGTCCATGCCGCCCAGTTTTTACCATTAAGCTAGTCCCAGTTGCCCGCACTTGGCCCATAACCCTCTATACCCATCTTACCCATGTAACCATCTAAATGCTTTTTGAAAGACACAATTGTACCCGCTTCTACTACTACCTCTGGCAGCCCATTCCAGACACTCACTACCCTCTGAGTGAAGAAATTGGCCCTCTGGGCCCTTCTGAATCTCTCCCCTCTCACCTTAAACCTATGCCCTCTAGTTTTAGACTCCCCTACCTTTGGGAATATATATATAGACAGATTCAATGATGCCAGACAATGCTTGGAATGCGAACATTAGCAGGTGATTAAATCTTTACAGATCCAGAGATGGGGTAACCCCAGGTTAAAGAGGTGTGAATTGTCTCAAGCCAGGACAGTTGGTAGGATTTTGCAGGCCACTGTTTGCAGCAAACTACTCAGCCTTCAGAACAGTGACCACGACACCACACTACCCTGCCATGGCAATCTCTGCAAGACGTGCCAGATCATCGACATGGATACCACCATTACACGTGAGAACACCACCCACCAGGTACGCGGTACATACTCGTGCGACTCGGCCAACGTTGTCTACCTCATACGCTGCAGGAAAGGATGTCCCGAAGCGTGGTACATTGGCGAGACCATGCAGACGCTGCGACAGCGAATGAACGAATATCGTGCGACAATCACCAGGCAGGAATGTTCCCTTCCAGTCGGGGAACACTTCAGCAGTCAAGGGCATTCAGCCTCTGATCTCCGGGTAAGCGTTCTCCAAGGCGGCCTTCAGGACGCGCGACAACGCAGAATTGCCGAGCAGAAACTTATAGCCAAGTTCCGCACACATGAGTGCGGCCTCAACCGGGACCTGGGATTCATGTCGCATTACGTTCATCCCCCACCACCTGGCCTGCAAAACCCTACCAACTGTCCTGGCTTGACACAACTCACACCTCTTTAACCTGGGGTTACCCCATCTCTGGATCTGTAAAGATTTAATCACCTGCTAATGCTCGCATTCCAAGCATTGTCTGGAATCTGTCTATATATAAGTTTCTGGAACATACCTCTTCATTCACCTGAGGAAGGAGCAGCACTCCGAAAGCTCGTGACATCGAAACAAACCTGTTGGACTTTAACCTGGTGTAAAACTTCTTATTAAGATGTCTGAGCATTGCGGGTTTGGGCCATCCCTCTCCGAAATGTTGAGGGTGAGGTGAGTGTGTGACATGAACAACACGGCCACTCGGAGGAAGCTGTCGGCGGAGCCCACCGTGGATTTGAAACGGGCCATCGAGCTTTCGCTGTCCCGAGAGCACGTGGAGAATGGAGTGCAGGAGCTGCAGGAGTCCGTGGACTATGGCATCCACAGTTTGGCCCACCCTCCGTTTTAAACTCCTGCTGCATCACAGGACAAAGCCGGCCTGACCAGGCCTCTCCTAAAGGGCAGCCCCAATGGCAATTCCGCAGCCGGGACAGGATCGCGGGAGTCACCGCTGATCGGTGGGATACCCCTGCTGAGAGTGAAGGGGAGAGCCGGCCACATGTGTGGTCTAGGGACGCGTGATGGTCAGAGCCGCCAATTTCGGAGCAGAGAATGCCGTCCACAGCAGTCGCCGAGATCACCGCGAACGAGAGCCTAGCAGGACTGAGAAGGACTGTTTGATGCAGCTGAACTGCATGGCGGTTCCAAAGGTGGCACCGATCCGGGTCACATTACAGGCCAATGGTCACCCCCTGGTAATGGAAATGAACACTGGAGCTGCCGTCTCCATCGTGGACTCCACACAGCGATCATGCCGCTGACATTGCGCGAGGTTGGTGACCTAGTCCGGTGAACCTTGGAATATCATGGGGATCACCGTAACTTCAGTAACACACAGGCAGCAGTCAGTCCGTCTTCCCTTGGTTGTGATACTGGGACCAGGACCCAATTTGCTGGGGTATGACTGGTTGCGAATCTTCCGTTTCGACGGGCAACAGGTTTTTTGGATGGGCACTGGGAATCTGTATGATCTACTGGGCAAATACCCCAAAGTATTCCAGGAGGGTCTGGGCAGGATAAAAGGGGTCAAGGCCTGTATCTATGTGGATCCTGATGCTCACCCCTGGTATTTTACGTATTGCTTGCCAAAGGTGGCGCGGAGCTCCAGTACCAGAAGGATCTGGGGGGCATACACCCGGTGCAGTTTGCGGAATGGGTCACACCTGTGGTGCCAGTAATGAAGCCCTACAAATCTGTCCGACTCTGTGGAGATTTTAAGCTCACAGTGAGCAGAGCTTCACACCTGGACTGGTACCCGATGCCTCGGCTGGAGGATTTGTACATAAAACTGGTTGGAGGATGTTCCTTCACGAAGCTTGACATGAGCCATGCTTATTTCAAGATGGAGCTAGGCCTGGAATCCAGGGGGTTTGTGACCAGAAACACTCATCGGGGGTTATCTGAATACACGCGCCTCCTGTTTGTGTTTTCATTGGCCCTGGAGATTTTCCAGCGGGTAATGGAAAATATCTTGCAGGGCCAGCGAAGGTGGCCGTCTATCTGGACAACATGCTCATCATGGGCACCACGGAGAAGGACCATATGGACGACCTACAGGAAGTGCTCCAGAGGTTTTCCCAAGTAGACACCCAGCAGAAGAGGAGCAAGTGTGTCCTCGGCATGAGACTGGTGACCAGGGGTGGACAGGAATGGTCTACACACAATGGAAGATAAGCTTTGGGCTATTCAAGTAGCCCTGGCCCCAAAGAGTAACACTGAGCTCCGGTCGTTCCTAGGCCTGGATAACCACTATGGGAAGTCCATTGCAAACTTTGCCACTTTATTGGCTCCACTCCATGTATTGCTGAGGAAGGACCAGGAGTGGTTCTGGAGTGCTTCACAGGACATTTGCCAGAGTAAAAAAGCATTGACGAACAAAGAACAAAGAACAAAGAAATGTACAGCACAGGAACAGGCCCTTCGGCCCTCCAAGCCCGTGCCGACCATACTGCCCGACTAAACTACAATCTTCTACACTTCCTGGGTCCGTATCCTTCTATTCCCATCCTATTCATATATTTGTCAAGATGCCCCTTAAATGTCCCTATCGTCCCTGCTTCCACTACCTCCTCCGGTAGTGAGTTCCAGGCACCCACTACCCTCTGCGTAAAAAACTTGCCTCGTACATCTACTCTAAACCTTGCCCCTCTCACCTTAAACCTATGCCCCCTAGTAATTGACCCCTCTACCCTGGGGAAAAGCCTCTGACTATCCACTCTGTCTATGCCCCTCATAATTTTGTATACCTCTATCAGGTCGCCCCTCAACCTCCTTCGTTCCAGTGAGAACAAACCGAGTTTATTCAATCGCTCCTCATAGCTTATGCCCTCCATACCAGGCAACATTCTGGTAAATCTCTTCTGCACCCTCTCTAAAGCCTCCACATCCTTCTGGTAGTGTGGCGACCAGAATTGAACACTATACTCCAAGTGTGGCCTAACTAAGGTTCTATACAGCTGCAACATGACTTGCCAATTCTTATACTCAATGCCCCGGCCAATGAAGGCAAGCATGCCGTATGCCTTCTTGACTACCTTCTCCACCTGTGTTGCCCCTTTCAATGACCTGTGGACCTGTACTCCTAGATCTCTTTGACTTTCAATACTCTTGAGGGTTCTACCATTCACTGTATATTCCCTACCTGCATTAGCCCTTCCAAAATGCATTACCTCACATTTGTCCGGATTAAACTCCATCTGCCATCTCTCCGCCCAAGTCTCCAGACAATCTAAATCCTGCTGTATCCTCTGACAGTCCTCATCGCTATCCGCAATTCCACCAACCTTTGTGTCATCTGCAAACTTACTAATCAGACCAGTTACATTTTCCTCCAAATCATTTATATATACTACAAACAGCAAAGGTCCCAACACTGATCCTTGTGGAACACCACTGGTCACAGCCCTCCAATTAGAAAAGCATCCCTCCATTGCTACCCTCTGCCTTCTATGGCCTAGCCAGTTCTGTATCCACCTTGCCAGTTCACCCCTGATCCCGTGTGACTTCACCTTTTGTACTAGTCTACCATGAGGGACCTTGTCAAAGGCCTTACTGAAGTCCATATAGACAACATCTACTGCCCTACCTGCATCAATCATCTTAGTGACCTCCTCGAAAAACTCTATCAAGTTAGTGAGACACGACCTCCCCTTCACAAAACCGTGCTGCCTCTCACTAATACGTCCATTTGCTTCCAAATGGGAGTAGATCCTGTCTCGAAGAATTCTCTCCAGTAATTTCCCTACCACTGAAGTAAGGCTCACCGGCCTGTAGTTCCCGGGATTATCCTTGCTACCCTTCTTAAACAGAGGAACAACATTGGCTATTCTCCAGTCCTCCGGGACATCCCCTGAAGACAGCGAGGATCCAAAGATTTCTGTCAAGGCCTCAGCAATTTCCTCTCCAGCCTCCTTCAGTATTCTGGGGTAGATCCCATCAGGCCCTGGGAACTTATCTACCTTAATATTTTTTAAGACACCCAACACCTCGTCTTTTTGGATCACAATGTGACCCAGGCTATCTACACCCCCTTCTCCAGACTCAACATCTACCAATTCCTTCTCTTTGGTGAATACTGATGCAAAGTATTCATTTAGTACCTCGCCCATTTCCTCTGGCTCCACACATAGATTCCCTTGCCTATCCTTCAGTGGGCCAACCCTTTCCCTGGCTACCCTCTTACTTTTTATGTACGTGTAAAAAGCCTTGGGATTTTCCTTAACCCTATTTGCCAATGACTTTTCATGACCCCTTCTAGCCCTCCTGACTCCTTGCTTAAGTTCCTTCCTACTTTCCTTATATGCCACACAGGCTTCGTCTGTTCCCAGCCTTTTAGCCCTGACAAATGCCTCCTTTTTCTTTTTGACGAGGCCTACAATATCACTCGTCATCCAAGGTTCCCGAAAATTGCCGTATTTATCTTTCTTCCTCACAGGAACATGCCTGTCCTGTATTCCTTTCAACTGACACTTGAAAGCCTCCCACATGTCAGATGTTGATTTGCCCTCAAACATCCGCCCCCAATCTATGTTCTTCATTTCCCGCCTAATATTGTTATAATTAGCCTTCCCCCAATTTAGCACATTCATCCTCGGACCACTCTTATCCTTGTCCACCAGTACTTTAAAACTTACTGAATTGTGGTCACTGTTACCGAAATGCTCCCCTACTGAAACATCTACCACCTGGCCAGGCTCATTCCCCAATACCAGGTCCAGTACCGCCCCTTCCCTAGTTGGACTGTTTACATATTGTTTTAAGAAGCCCTCCTGGATGCTCCTTACAAACTCCGCCCCGTCTAAGCCCCTGGCACTAAGTGAGTCCCAGTCAATATTGGGGAAGTTGAAGTCTCCCATCACCACAACCCTGTTGTTTTTACTCTTTTCCAAAATCTGTCTACCTATCTGCTCCTCTATCTCCCGCTGGCTGTTGGGAGGCCTGTAGTATACCCCCAACATTGTGACTGCACCCTTCTTATTCCTGATCTCTACCCATATAGCCTCAATACTATGGTCTGGCTCGGACACTAATCCTGACATGCAATGCCTCCCCCTATGGCATTGTGGTGGTGCTGGCCCACAGTTGGGATGACAGAGTGAAACGACCCACTGTTTTCCCTTCAAGGACCCTGGCAGACACAGGGTGACTTTACGCTCAAATCGAGAAGGAAGATTTGGTGGTAATATTTCGTGTCAAGAAATTCCACCAGTGTGTTTATGGGCGGCATTTGTCCATAGTGACAGACCACAAGCCACTGCCCGGCCTTGTTAGGGAGGATAAGGGAATCCCACCCATCCCGTCGGCTGGAATTCAGCGTTGGACGCTTCTGCTCACTACGTATGAATATTTGTTTTATCACCGCCTGGGTACGCAGATTAATAATAATAATAATAATCTTTATTATCACAAGTAGGCTTGCATTACCACTGCAACAAAGTTACTATGAAAAGCCTCTAGTCGCCATATTCCGGCACCTGTTCGGGTTCACAGTAGAAGACATGAGTAATATCCCAACAATTCAGGAGAGTCAGGGGACAGAGTTGAATATGGTAGCCATCACAAAGGAGAAAGTGCTAGAGAAACTAAGAGGTCTAAAAATTGATAAATCTCCGGGCCCAGATGGGCTACATCCTAGAGTTCTAAAGGAGCTAGCTGAAGAAATAGTTGAGGCGTTAGTTATGATCTTTCAAAAGTCACTGGAGTCACGGAAAGTCCCAGAGGATTGGAAAATTGCTGTTGTAACCCCCCTGTTCAAGAAGGGAACAAGGAAAAAGATGGAAAATTATAGGCCAATTAGCCTAACCTCGGTTGTTGGCAAGAGTCTAGAATCCATTGTTAAAGATGAGATTTCTAAATTCTTGGAAGTGCAGGGTCGGATTAGGACAAGTCAGCATGGATTTAGTAAGGGGAGGTCGTGCCTGACAAGCCTGTTAGAGTTCTTTGAAGAGATAACAAATAGGTTAGACCAAGGAGAGCCAATGGATGTTATCTATCTTGACTTCCAAAAAGCCTTTGATCAGGTGCCTCACGGGAGACTGCTGAGTAAAATAAGGGCCCATGGTATTCGAGGCAAGGTACTAACATGGATTGACGATTGGCTGTTAGGCAGAAGGCAGAGAGTTGGGATAAAAGGTTCTTTTTCGGAATGACAACCAGTGACGAGTGGTGTCCCGCAGGGTTCAGTGTTGGGGCCACAGCTGTTCTCTTTATATATTAACGATCTAGATGACGGGACTGGGGGCATTCTGGCTAGGTTTGCCGATGATACAAAGATAGGTGGAGGGGCAGGTAGTATGGAGGAGGTGGGGAGGCTGCAGAAAGATTTAGACAGTTTAGGAGAGTGGTCCAAGAAATGGCTGATGAAATTCAACGTGGGCAAGTGCGAGGTCTTGCACTTTGGAAAAAAGAATACAGGCATGGACTATTTTCAAAACGGTGACAAAATTCATAATGCTGAAGTGCAAAGGGACTTGGGAGTCCTAGTCCAGGATTCTCTAAAGGTAAACTTGCAGGTTGAGTCCGTAATTAAGAAAGCAAATGCAATGTTGTCATTCATCTCAAGAGGCTTGGAATATTAAAGCAGGGATGTACTTCTGAAGCTTTATCAAGCATTAGTTAGGCCCCATTTAGAATACTGTGAGCAATTTTGGGCCCCACACCTCAGGAAGGACATACTGGCACTGGAGCGGGTCCAGCGGAGATTCACACGGATGATCCCAGGAATGGTAGGCCTAACATACGATGAACGTCTGAGGATCCTGTGATTATATTCATTGGAGTTTAGGAGGTTGAGGGGAGATCTAATAGAAACTTACAAGATAATGAATGGCTTAGATAGGGTGGACGTAGGGAAGTTGTTTCCATTAGCAGGGGAGACAAGGACCTGGGGGCACAACCTTAGAATAAAAGGGAGTCACTTTAGAACAGAGATGAGGAGAAATTTCTTCAGCCAGAGAGTGGTGGGTCTGTGGAATTCATTGCCACGAGGGCGGTGGAGGCCGGGACGTTGAGCGTCTTTAAGACAGAAGTTGATAAATTCTTGATTTCTCGAGGAATTAAGGGCTATGGAGAGAGAGCGGGTAAATGGAGTTGAAATAAGCCATGATTGAATGGTGGAGTGGATTCGATGGGCTGAATGGCCTTACTTCCGCTCCTATGTCTTATGGTCTTATGGGAGTATTCAGAATGTCCAAATTACTCAACAGCACGTCTTTCGGGATTGTGGGAGGAAGCCGGAGCACCCGGAGGAAACCCATGCAGACACGGGGAGAACATGCAGACTCCACACAGACAGTGACCCAAGCCGGAATCGAACCCGGGTCCCTGACGCTGTGAAGCAACTGTGTTAACCACTGTGCTACTGTGCTGCCCATGCCGACACCGTTAGCCATCTACTGTTGCCCGTGAGTGCCCCATCCCCACCAGTGGTGGATGAAGTGGTTGCAACTCTGAACGTCATGGATACCTTGCCAGTGACAGCTACTCAGGTGCGCGCATGGACGCAGCGGGATCCGGCCCGGCGAAACATCACCTTGTGCTGTTGAGCAGCAGAGAAATTGGGCCCTTCCTGTAGCCTCCGGCCTTTTGCCCAGAAGTTCTCAGAACTCAGCATGGAAGACGGAGCCATATTGTCGGGATCTCGCATGGTCAAACCGCAGGGTCAGGAATCCTGCTACAGGATCTTCACAGTGATCACCCAGGCACCTCTAAGATGAAGATGTTGGCCCATAGATATGTCTGGTGGCCCAGCATCGATGGGGACATTGAGAGGGTCATGCACATCAGGGGCGTCATTCTCCGCCCCCCCAGAGGGTCGGAGAATGGCCGTTGGCCGCCGTGAATCCCGCCCCCGCCGGTTGCCGAAGTCTCCGAAGGGAGAAAAGTCGGCCAGGCGTTAATGGCGCCGCTGCCGCGGCGAATGTCACGGGTCTGCGCAAGGCAGCCAATTTTCGGCCTGCCGATATTCTCCCTTCCGGATGGGCCGAAGTCCCGTCGACGTGATGACCGTTCACGTCGACGTGAATCAAACCTCCTTTTCATCGGCGTGACCCGGTGCTCCAGGCTCACGCCGACCAGCGTGGAGGTGAGTGACGGACTGGGGGGTTGGCTCTGGGCAGGCGATGGCGTGGCCACAGTCTGAATGCGTGAGGAGAGGTGTGTCTCGGGTTGTGTGTGTGTGTGTGTGTGTGTGGCGGCGGGGGGGGGGGGTGGTTAGAGTAGGCTGGGCTCCGGGGGAGTGCCGGGAGGGGGTCCGTGCCGGGGTGGAGGTTGGGGGGGGTCCATGCCGGGGTGGAGGTTGGGGGGGGGTCCGTGCTGGGGTGGCGGTTGGGGGAGGGGGTCCGTGCTGGGGTGGAGGTTGGGGGGGGTCCGTGCCGTGCCGGGGTGGAGGTTGGGGGGGGGGGTCCGTGCTGGGGTGGAGGTTGGAGGGCGGTCCGTGCCGTGTCGGGGTGGAGGTTGGGGGGGGGGTCCATGCTGGGGTGGAGGTTGGGGGGGGGTCCGTGCTGGGGTGGAGGTTGGGGGGGGTCCGTGCCGTGCCGGGGTGGAGGTTGGGGGGGGGTCCGTGCCGGGGTGGAGGTTGGGGGGGGGTCCGTGCGGGGTGGAGGTTGGGGGTTGGGGGGGGGGTCTGTGCCGAGGAGGGGGATGGGAGGGCAAGTGAGTTGGTCCACCTGGCCAGGTGCCAGCGTCCAACAGTTGGACCCATGCGGTCCATGCCACCTGGCTGGGGGGAGGAGGGGATATGGGCAATGATGACATGTCGTCGTTCCCCTCCCCCCCCACCAGACCGTCATGTTTTCAGATCATCCAGCGATGTTGGCCGCCGTGGTGGCAGCCGCTCATGTCTATGTTGCCCTGGATGAGGAGGAGGAGGAGGAGGAGGAGCGTGCCAGAGAGGCGGCGCAGGCTGCCGCAGAGGGGCAGGCGGCAGCCGCCCAGGCTGGAGGGACACCTGACCGACAGGACGAGGAGGAGGAGGAGGACGTCGCGGCCCCACGGCAACGGAGGCACCCGAGGGCGCCCCGTGTGTACCGGCCCCGGCAGTCATACCAGGACCTCACGGACCGGGAATGCAGGAGGAGACTCCGGATGAGCCGGGTAACCGTGGCACACATCTGCCACCTGCTGGCACACCTGTCATCGCGTGGCACTGGCGGGGGACACCCTCTCCCCGTGTCCGTCAAGGTTACGGTGGCCCTGAACTTTTATGCAACGGGGTCATTACAGGCACCGAGTGGGGACCTGTCCGGCATATCGCAGACATCGGTGCACCGGTGCATCCGGGCAGTGACAGATGCCCTATATGCCATGGCGCACCGCTACATCCGCTTCCCCGTGGACCGGGCCAGCCAAGATGCCCGGGCCGTGGGCTTCTCTGCCGTGGCCGGGTTCCCCATGGTCCAGGGCGCGATCGATGGGATGCACGTCGCCGTGCGGCCACCTGCAGATAACAGGGCCGTGTTCACTAATAGGAAGGGGACCTATTCGATGAACGTACAGGTGGTCTGCGACCACCGCATGATCATCCTGCACGTCTGCGCCCGTCACCCAGGCAGTGTACACGACTCATTCGTGTTGTCGCGGTCATCCATCCCCGGCATGTACGAGGGACGCCATCCCCGGCTGAGGGGCTGGTTGCTGGGCGACAGGGGCTACCCATTGCGATCGTGGCTGATGACCCCTATACGGAGGCCACGCAATGAGGCGGAGAACCGCTGCAATGATGCCCATGTAGCGACAAGGGGAGTGATAGAGAGGTGCTTTGGCGTGCTGAAGATGCGTTTCAGGTGCCTGGACCTCTCTGGGGGCGCCCTCCAGTATCGGTCAGATAGGGTCAGCCGCATCATTGTGGTGTGCTGCGTCCTGCACAACATAGCCCAGCAGAGGGGTGATGTGCCGCAGGCAGAGGAGGGCGGAGTGGAGGAGCAGCAGGAAGAGGCCCAGTCCTCCCCAGATGAGTGGGATGGGGGCAATGGTCAGGGCAGACGGAGTAGACACAGGCGGGTGGCTGTCCACCATTACCGGCTGGCCCAGCGGGCACGGGACAGACTGATAGACGCCCGCTTCACTGACTAGATGGGCGTGGGAATCGGGTAGCATGGCCACAGACCGCACACCATGGCAACAGCCGACCACCCACATCCCCACCCATCCACCCACCCAGCACCCTCACCCGCCTCCCCAACCCCACCCACCCCACCCGCATGCACACCACCCCCCCCCCCCCATTGCCGATCCACCTGCGGCACAACGGGCCGGGCTCACACAGTTGCGGGTGGACGCGTGTCTATCGCAGGCCATGGAGGATGATGACAACCCGCCCTGCGATGAGCTCCTGGCTCTACATCGTTGGACTATGTCTGACCCATGGCCACAGTACCACCATCCACCCGGACCATCCCTGCATGCGGCTGTGACACTGCAGCGCACGGTCCCGTCTTCTGCCCGGGGGATGTTGATGGCGGCCCAGGGGGAAGGGGGCAGACTCACCTGGGGCTGAGATAAGACCACCCCTCACACACACACTTGCGCTCAACGTACATGACACCCCCGCACACTTTGGACAGAGCACAAAGGCAGCTTCGGTAGGTGTAACATTGACTTTAATAACCAAAGGAGTTCATGCACGTGCCCTAGCCCCTAAAACTCATCTGTGCCCTGCACCCGTGCCAACTTACTCAGTGTCTAATTGTTTAGCCTTACAGGCACTTTGACTACGTCTACGTGGTTCCCCAGACGGTACAGCAGAACTGGAGGTGGACTCCTGTGATTCCTGCCCTCTGACACTGGATCCCTTTGGCGGCCGTTTCCTGGGGCGTCCTGGCCTAGATGGGCCAGGCTGCGGCCCGGGCGACTGGGATGGCGAGCTGCCAGCCTGTCCTGCCCGTTGCCCACCCGATGCACCTGGGACGGAAGGGGGGGAGTCCGAGGTGTCGCGGTGTACCGGGACCTCCCCTACAGAGGGGGCCGGGACGGACCACACCACCTCCTCCTCCCTCGGGGTGCCCGATGGCCCCCAGGCCTCTACATGGGTGGGGGATGCGAACGGACTGGCCATCCGACGCCCCCCCCGACATCTGGCGCTGCCAGTCCTGGAGGCCCATGCTGGTATCGACAGGGGTCTGCAGGTTTGCAGCCATGGAGCCCAGGGGGTTGGCAAACCCTGTCTGTGACAGTGCGACGCCGGCTCGCACATGGCCACTGGCGCCGATGCCCTCAGCGATGGCCTGCAGAGACTGGGCCATGGCCTGCTGAGACTGGGCCATGGCCTGCTGAGACTGGGCCATGGCCTGCAGAGACTGGGCCATGGCCTGCTGAGACTGGGCTATGGCATTGAGCGCCTCTGCCATCTGGCGCTGGCACTGGCTCATGGCCTCCTGTGAGAGGGCAGCCATTTCCTGGGCCACAGACGCCGCCTGCACGGAAGGCCCCAGGCCTCGCAAACCGTTCCCCATGCCTGACACCGTCGCACCCATTGCCTCCACCGCGGACGCCACCCGTGCGGTGTCAGCCTGGGTGGCACGCATGACCGGCACCACTCCCAGCTCCTGGACGCGGGTGGACTCCTCCACCTGCGACTGCAGCCGCCGCAAGCCGCCCGTCACCCTCTTCGCTCGTCTCCGGGTCGGTGGTTGCATCGGATCTATGTGTGGGTGTGGTAACTGCAGGAACCCGGGATCCATCTGGGCGGCAGATGTTCGCTTGGGCTGGGCTGCCCTCCGACCGCCCGGTCCCTCTGCTGCTCCTACCTCCACCTGCTGTACCGGGACGGCTGTGTTGTGCGCACCAGTGAGTGTACCAGACGCCTCATCACTAAAGTGCCCAACCGTGGTGAGTGTTTCTGCGATGGTGGAGGGTGTTGGTGACAGCAGTGGCATTGTGTCGTGCTCTTCGTCCCACTCTGAGTCCATGGCACTTTGGGGTGGGGGTTTGTCTCCACCCATCCACTCTGAGTCACTGTCCGGTATTTCGTCTTCCTGGGTAGTGCTGTCCCGGGTAGGGGTGTCCTGGGTAGTGCTGTCCCGGGTAGGGGTGTCCTGGGTAGTGGTGTCCTGGGTAGTGGTGTCCTGGGTGGTGGTGTCCTGGCTCGGATGTGACGGGGGCCTGTGGCTGCCCCCCTTGTCGCTGGGTGGTCGCTCCCGCACGTGACGGGGGTGTCATCTCCCTGTTGCTCCAGGTCTCTCCGTCTCCCGTGGTGTGCGAGGGGCATCCTGCGGGCGTCGCATGCTGGAGGGTCCGGGTCTCTCCGTCTCCCGTGGTCTCCGAGGGGCATCCTGCGGGCATCGCATGCTGGAGGGTCCGGGTCTCTCCGTCTCCCGTGGTGTGCGAGGGGCATCCTGCGGGCGTCGCATGCTGGAGGGTCCGGGTCTCTCCGTCTCCCGTGGTCTCCGAGGGGCATCCTGCGGGCGTCGCATGCTGGAGGGTCCGGGTCTCTCCATCTCCCGTGGTCTCCGAGGGGCATCCTGCGGGCGTCGCATGCTGGAGGGTCCGGGTCTCTCCATCTCCCGTGGTGTGCGAGGGGCATCCTGCGGGCGCCGCATGCTGGAGGGTCCGGGTCTCTCCGTTCTCCGTGGTCTCCGAGGGGCATCCTGCGGGCGTCGCATGCTGGAGGGTGCGGGTCTCTCCGTCTCCCGTGGTCTCCGAGGGGCATCCTGCGGGCGGTCTGCATCTGCGGGGATGGGTGCCTGGACATTTGGTCCTGCGATGCACAATGAAGCATGCATGGTTAGACATCAGGCAGTGATCAGGTGATACGGGGGAGGGGGATATAGGGGAGGGGGGATATGGGGACGGGCTGTCGGTGGCTCACTCGCTAGTACGCCCCCGACCTCTGCATCAGCAACCTCCCGGTCGTCAGGTCCGCCAGCCAGTTCCAGGGCCCTTTCCTCGTGTACGGTCAGTGGCCTCTCATCAGCGGGCCCTCCTCCAGTCCTCACATGCTCCCTATTGTTGTGTGCGCGCTTCTCCTGTGGGGGGGGGGGCAGGGGTAAAAGGCAACAGTGTTAGGCAGGTATATGAATGCACGCCATCGGTTGCGCGTGCATTGCAGAGGTTAAGATTAGGGCTGGATTCACTTGGGGATATGGGGATATGGGGAGGGGGGATATGGGGGAGGGGGGATATGGGGGATATGGAGGAGGGGGGATATGGGGGAGGGGGGATATGGGGGAGGGGGGATATGGGGGAGGGGGGATATGGGGAGGGGGATATGGGGGATATGGGGGAGGGGGGATATGGGGGAGGGGTGATATGGGGGAGGGGGGATATGGGGGAGGGGGGATATGGGGGATATGGGGGAGAGGGGATATAGGGAGGGGGGATATGGGGGAGGGGGGATATGGGGGATATGGGGGAGGGGGGTTATGGGGGAGGCTCACCCTGCCTGCTCTGACGAGGTCGTTCACCTTCTTGTGGCACTGGGTGCCTGTCCGTGGTGTCAGGGCCACAGCGGTGACGGCCTCTGCCACTTCCCTCCACAGACGCCGGCTGTGGCGTGGGGCAACTCTGCGGCCGTGCCCGGGATACAGGGCGTCCCTCCTCTGCTCCACCGCGTCCAGGAGCGCCTCCACATCCCGTGACTCGAACCTCGGGGTTGAGCGGCGGCCGGCCATCCAGTCGGGTGTTCCGGTCGGGTGGGGGGGAGCAGCGCGGCATTATGAGCCGTCACGCCGTGCAGGGCGTATGACGCTGCACGGCGTGAACCACTGCGCAAGCGCGGATCCCGTTACTTCGCTGCTAGCCCATTTCGGGCCGGAGACTTTCGACCCATTTTTCCGACGTGACGCAAGTCGGATTTGCGCCGTTTTTTGCGCCAATCGGCGGACTCTCCGCCGATAACGGAGAATTTCACCCCAGAATCTTCCACCAGAGGCTCCCTTCATCCCTGGGATTAATTGGATAGTTCTTTAAAATGCATAGAATTCGTGGGCTGAATGGCCTCTTGTGCTGTCTCATACTGTGATTGTGGGCAAAACACAAATGTCATTCAATAGGGAGATTGACAGAAAGTGGGGAGGGGATCTATAATCGTAAACAGGGAGTTGTTCCACAACATATCATTTAGACAGGGAACATCAGCTCCCCAAAGCTCCCAAAATACAAGAAAATCGTGTTATGTTGAATTATTCATGTGGAGCATTAATTATTAAATAATATTGCACTACAGTGACTGATTTCAACGCAGTAGATTCAGGGCAGACGTCAGAGTGACACTTACTAGCTTGTACAGGTAGTAATATCCTGTTGGATGTGAAGAGACCAGATACGATCTGATTGTTCTGTCCAGATATGCAGTGATTGCATTTAATTCAAAGTCCTTTATTACGGCCCAGGTGAATGACAGCCACAGATTGAGTCAATGGCTGTGTCGCGGTTGTCTTTTTCCAACTAACCGCAGGAGACCCAGGGACTGGTTCTAAAAGAAATAGTTGAGGAGATTGTGGAGGCATTGGTGGTGATCACAGATCATAGAATTTACAGTGCAGACAGAGGCCATTCGGCCCATCGAGTCTGCACCGGCCCTTGGAAAGAGCACCCTACCCAAGCCCACAGCTCCAGCCTATCCCTACACCTCCACCCTATCCCCGTAACCCCATCGACCCATTTTTTGACACGAGGGGCAATTTAGCATAGCCAATCACGAAATACTTGGAAGTGCATGGTAAAATAGGACTGAGTCAGCACGGCTTTGTCAAAGGGAGGTCATGTCTGACCAATCCGTTAGAGTTCATTGAGGAGGTAACAAGGAAGTTAGACAAAGGAGAACCAGTGGACGTGATTTATTTAGATTTCCAGAAGGCCTTTGAAAAGATGCCGCATAGGAGACTGTTAAATAAGTAAAGAGCCCATGGTGTTAAGGGTAAGATCCTGGCATGGATAGAGGATTGGCTGACTGGCAGAAGGCAGAGAGTGGGGATAAAGGGGTCTTTTTCAGGGTGGCAGCCGGTGACTAGTGGTGTGCCTCAGGGGTCTGTGCTGGGACCACAACTTTTCACAACAAACATTACTGATCTGGAAGAAGGAACTGAAGGCACTGTTGCCAAGTTTGCAGATGATACAAAGATCTGTAGAGGGACAGGTAGTATTGAGGAAGCAAGGGGGCTGCAGAAGGATTTGGACAGTGAAGTGGCAAATGAAATAAAAAATGAAATGAAAATCGCTTATTGTCACAAGTAGGCTTCAAATGAAGTTACTGTGAAAAGCCCCTAGTCGCCACATTCCGGCGCCTGTTCGGGGAGGCTGGTACGGGAAATGAAATACAATGTGGAAATGTGTGAGGTTATGCACTTTGGAAGGAGGAATTAAGGCATCGGCTATTTTTGAAATGGGGAAATGCTGAGGAAATCAGAAGCACAAATGGACTTGGGAGTCCTTGTTCACGATTCTCTTAAGGTTAACGTGCAGGTTCAGTCGGCAGTTAAGAAGGCAAATGCAATGTTAGCATTCATGTCAAGAGGGCGAGAATACAAGACTAGGGATGTACTTCTGAGGCTGCATAAGGCTCTGGTCAGAGCCCATTTGGAGTATTGTGAGCAGTTTTGGGCCCCGTATCTAAGGAAGGATGTGCTGGCTTTGGAAAGGGTCCAGAGGAGGTTCACAAGAATGATCCCTGGAATGAAGAGCTTGTCGTATGAGGAATGGTTGAGGACTCTGGGTCTGTACTCGTTGGAGTTTAGAAGGATGAGAGGGGGATCTTATTGAAACTTACAGGATACTGCAAGGCCTGGATAGAGTGGACGTGGAGAGGATGTTTCCACTTGTAGGAAAAACTAGAACCAGAGGACACCATCTCAGACTAAAGGGACGATCCTTTAAAACAGATGAGGAGGAATTTCTTCAGCCAGCGGGTGGTGAATCTATGGAACTCTTTGCCGCATAAGGTTGTGGAGGCCAAATCACTGAGTGTCTTTAAGACAGGGATCGATAGGTTCTTGATTAATAAGGGGATCAGGGTTATGGGGAGAAGGCAGGAGAATGGGGATGAGAAAATATCAGCCATGATTGAATGGCGGAGCAGACTCGATGGGCCGAATGGCCTAAATCTGCTCCTATGTCTTATGGTCCTATCTCTATAGATGTATTCCACTCTATTTTCCCTTTCTTTACATGGCGCCACGGTAGCACACTGGTTAGCACAATTGCTTCATAGCGCCAGCCTCCCAGGTTCAATTCCGGCCTCAGGTCACCGTCTGTGTGGAGTCTGCATGTTCTCCCCGTGACTGGGTTTCCTCCGGGTGCCCCGGTTTCCTCCCACAGTCCTGAAAGACGTGCTTGTTAGGTGAATTGGTCATTCTGAATTCTCCCTCAGTGTACCCGAACAGGCGCCGGAATGTGGAGACTAAGGGAATTTCACAGTAACTTCATTGCGGTGTTAATGTAAGCCTACTTGTGACAATAATAATTCTGGTAAATGTACAAACATACATATGAAGATGTGAATCAGGAGCAGACTATTTGGCCCTTTCAGCCTGCTCTCCCATTCAATAAGTTTGTGGCTGCTCTGACCATGGCCTCGGCTCCACTTTCCTGCCCACCCCCCTCACTCTTTGACTTCCTTGGGTAAGACTTTGTGGTATCCTCTTTAAGGCACCATATCTAACAACATGAAATATTGGCACTGTTGTAACATATATGCGGGCTACAAGGCAGCCAATTTGTACACAGTAAGCTCCCACAAACAACAGCAAAAGGTCTTGCTGGATTGTTTGTTGCTTGAACGATGTTGACTGAAGTATGCGTTGTCCAAAGCTCCCCTCATCTTCTTCCAAATAGTGTCCTGGAATCTCTTATGTCCACCTGATAAGGCCTCAGTTTAACACCTCATGCGAAAGATGCACCTCCACCAACGCAGCGCTCCCTCAGCACTGCACCGAGACCATCAGCTGCGATTCTGTGTGGAAATCTCCTGAGGCAAGCCTCGAACTCACAAACCTCTGCCTCAGTGGGGGAGATGCTGCCAACCGAGTCCCATCTGACACTTAGAGGGGATAAAAAAAGACAATGGATGCACAGTTCACTATCTTGCTGTATGAAAAACTCCCAAGTAGATGAAACAAGGGGGGAGTTTTCCAAGAAAGATCACAACCGTTCAAGCACTTCCAGACTAGATATGAATTGAGACGCACAGAAAGATTTTCAGAGCTACTGGGAAAGAGCAGGCCAGTGGAACTAATGGACTTTCCAAGAGTTATCTAAGGCCCAATGGGCCGAATGGCCTCCTTCCAATGTACGATGGCAGTTGATGTTATAGCTGAATGGGAAAATCCCAGAATGGAACCCAGAATGGAACACTTTTACTGTGTTTTTTCCATAAAACATGAAGGAACAGAGCCACAGGACGGCTAATTAATTTTAACAAGGACAAAAACATTTATTAAACATGAAAAGTTGGATTATTATAGAATTCTTCTTTAGTCCCCCCTTAGTTGAGACATTGCACACAAGTTTTATGATTAACACAAATTACAAAGTGCAACTTAATCTACAATTAGCACACACAGTCCCTTTTAAGCACACAGGATGACTGGAGGCAAATGCACTCTCTGCTCTGAACTCCAAGTGAATGTTTGTGGATGTCTCCTCAGGATCCCCCCAGGTGATTGTCACTTGAGTTTCAAAGCTCCACTCCCCAAGACAATCTTCTCTCATAATTATACTTTCCCTTAGCGGTTTGCATTCTGAAATCCAGACCAGGCTTTACAAATGACACTTTCAAACAAAGCTTCTGCTCCCTTTTTAACAGCGAATCCAGCCTTCACAGCAACTCCTTTAGGATTTCTTTGCCTTGACTGTGGCACAAACTGCTCAAACCTTTGATTTCCAGACTGTACGAAAATGGCATCAGACATTTGTTTTACCTTTGAAGGCTGCTGTCCCACATTAAATCTGGGTACCGCAATTGTCTCTTTAACTCAGAACAATTTGTTTACTCTTCCTTGAATTCTTCTGAACAATACCTTGTTCACTGAACTCCAGACATCTTGAACATGTCTCTTCATTTCTCTCGTTTCCTTAACTAACTGCTCTTCAGATCTCTGCACTTGCTTTCTTTTATTATTATCTAACTATTATTCCATGGTATGGCTTTTCTTTTAGCAAAGCTGAAAGAGTTGTTCCCTCTCTGGCCTTCCAAACCAAATGCTTCCAGCAGAGGTGTGAGAGCTGCCTTCTCTCTCACTACCTATCTTCAACTGAAATAAAATTAGCAATACTGAAATGTAAATACATAGATACATAGAATTTACAGTGCAGAAGGAGGCCATTCGGCCCATCGAGTCTGCACCGGCTCTTGGAAAGAGCACCCTACTCAAGTCCACACCTCCACCCTATCCCCATAACCCAGTAACCCCACCCAGCACTAAGGGCAATTTTGGACACTAAGGGCAATTTAGCTTGGCCAATCCACCTAACCTGCACGTCTTTGGACTGTGGGAGGAAACCGGAGCACCCGGAGGAAACCCACGCAGACACGGGGAGAACGTGCAGACTCCACACAGACAGTGACCCAGTGGGGAATCGAACCTGGGACCCTGGAGCTGTGAAGCAATTGTGCTAACCACCATGCTACCGTGTTGCCCAAATGTTTCTCTAACTTACAAGGTCCCAGTTGCTAAGCAACACTGCATACCTCTGCAGGCTATTTATTTTCTCTTCACGCCGTGGCCCTCTCTAAGCACAATGCAAACACCTTTGTCCAGCGTGAATCTCACTATATGGTTTACCCTTCCAGGCACCAAAACATCAAATTAAACTCACATAAAACTATACCTTACTTCTAATGTTTGCCAATACAAATGTAAATCCCTTAAAACTACCTATATTTTTCTAACACTGTGCTGAATGTTTCTCTGAATCTCCTTCACTCTGCCCCCCCCCCCATCTCCCCTTGAGGATGTAATGATATGCAGACTGACATGAAACTAAGGGGTTAATCAGAACACCCGGCTGTGGCACGACCACTGGAGGGCACTACACAACTCATTATAAAACCAGACACACACTAGACCCTCCCTCTCACTCCTGGCAGGGACTGTAGGATTAGCACCAGAATAGTTTAGATTTCAGGCTGGGTCACCACATGTGGCCTAGATCCCAGTTGTACAGTTAGTCATTATCACTGAGTTCCTAGAGTTAGATCAGCAGAGTGTCAAACTCATTTATCTAGTTGTTATTACTGAATAAATCCTTTCAACTTACTTCAAGGACTGGAGTGTCTTTCAACGTCATCCATGGTCAGCAGCAACTTATGTTAATCAAACTGCATAACATTACAGAGGGCTCATGGGATAGGTCGAAGCAAGAAGATACAGAGTAAAGATAATCTGGCCCCTGAAAGGCTCCCAGGTTAGCAATGAACGAGAGTAATGTTGCTTTGTGCATTCAACCAATTCCCATTTTAATTGATCCTGGGTGCTAGAATTTTACAAATAATTAATGCCAGCCATTGATAGTTTCAGTCAATAGGAGCACACATCAGGCACACGGGACAAGGTGCCTTCCATGACATTGATTCCCACCAAGTTCTGCTAGAATTGTACAACCAGAGTTATTGAATGGAACCTTCCTTCTGTATAAAGCTGCACTGCCATCTGCTGGTTCCATTGAAACAAGCTGAGCTAACAACTGATTATTGACAGAAGAGATGTACCTAGTCATCAAGTATTCAAAGCTTCCCACTATTCAGGAGGCCCATGCAGCACCAATACAGCACGTTACTGTGTAAACCCACCACCCCCTGCCTATTACCCCCAACGTGGGACTGTTTAATAAGACAATAATTAAGAAAGACGTAATTAAGAAAGCAAATGCAATAGAACATAGAACATAGAACATAGAACAATACAGCGCAGTACAGGCCCTTCGGCCCACGATGTTGCACCGAAACAAAATCCATCTAACCTACACTATGCCATTATCATCCATATGTTTATCCAATAAACTTTTAAATGCCCTCAATGTTGGCGAGTTCACTACTGTAGCAGGTAGGGCACTCCACGGCCTCACTACTCTTTGCGTAAAGAACCTACCTCTGACCTCTGTCCTATATCTATTACCCCTCAGTTTAAAGTTATGTCCCCTCGTGCCAGCCATATCCATCCGCGGGAGAAGGCTCTCACTGTCCACCCTATCCAACCCCCTGATCATTTTGTATGCCTCTATTAAGTCTCCTCTTAACCTTCTTCTCTCCAACGAAAACAACCTCAAGTCCATCAGCCTTTCCTCATAAGATTTTCCCTCCATACCAGGCAACATCCTGGTAAATCTCCTCTGCACCCGCTCCAAAGCCTCCACGTCCTTCCTATAATGCGGTGACCAGAACTGTACGCAATACTCCAAATGCGGCCGGACCAGAGTTCTGTACAGCAACATGACCTCCCGACTCCGGAACTCAATCCCTCTACCAATAAAGGCCAACACTCCATAGGCCTTCTTCACAACCCTATCAACCTGGGTGGCAACTTTCAGGGATCTATGTACATGGACACCTAGATCCCTCTGCTCATCCACACTTTCAAGAACTTGACCATTAGCCAAATATTCCGCATTCCTGTTATTCCTTCCAAAGTGAATCACCTCACACTTCTCTACATTAAACTCCATTTGCCACCTCTCAGCCCAGCTCTGCAGCTTATCTATATCCCTCTGTAACCTGCTACATCCTTCCACACTATCGACAACACCACCGACTTTAGTATCGTCTGCAAATTTACTCACCCACCCTTCTGCGCCTTCCTCTAGGTCATTGATAAAAATGACAAACAGCAACGGCCCCAGAACAGATCCTTGTGGTACTCCACTTGTGACTGTACTCCATTCTGAACATTTCCCATCAACCACCACCCTCTGTCTTCTTTCAGCTAGCCAATTTCTGATCCACATCTCTAAATCACCCTCAATCCCCAGCCTCCGTATTTTTTGCAATAGCCTACCGTGGGGAACCTTATCAAACGCTTTGCTGAAATCCATATACACCACATCAACTGCTCTACCCTCGTCTACCTGTTCAGTCACCTTCTCAAAGAACTCAATAAGGTTTGTGAGGTATGACCTACCCTTCACAAAGCCATGCTGACTATCCCTGATCATATTATTACTATCTAGATGATTATAAATCTTGTCCCTTATAATCCCCTCCAAGACTTTACCCACTACAGACGTGAGGCTCACCGGTCTATAGTTGCCGGGGTTGTCTCTGCTCCCCTTTTTGAACAAAGGGACCACATTTGCTGTCCTCCAGTCCTCTGGCACTATTCCTGTAGCCAATGATGACATAAAAATCAAAGCCAAAGGTCCAGCAATCTCTTCCCTGGCCTCCCATAGAATCCTAGGATAAATCCCATCAGGTCCCGGGGACTTATCTATTTTCAGCCTGTCCAGAATTGCCAACACCTCTTCCCTACGTACCTCAATGCCATCTATTCTATTAGCCTGGGGCTCAGCATTCTCCTCCACAACATTATCTTTTTCCTGAGTGAATACTGACGAAAAATATTCATTTAGTATCTCGCCTATCTCTTCAGACTCCACACACAATTTCCCATCCCTGTCCTTGACTGGTCCTACTCTTTCCCTAGTCATTCGCTTATTCCTGACATACCTATAGAAAGCTTTTGGGTTTTCCTTGATCCTTCCTGCCAAATACTTCTCATGTCCCCTCCTTGCTCGTCTTAGCTCTCTCTTTAGATCCTTCCTCGCTACCTTGTAACTATCCATTGCCCCAACCGAAACTTCACACTTCATCTTCACATAGGCCTCCTTCTTCCTCTTAACAAGAGATTCCACTTCCTTGGTAAACCACGGTTCCCTCGCTCGACGCCTTCCTCCCTGTCTGACCGGTACATACTTATCAAGAACACGCAGTAGCTGATCCTTGAACAAGCCCCACTTATCCAGTGTGCCCAACACTTGCAGCCTACTTCTCCACCTTATCCCCCCTAAGTCACGTCTAATGGCATCATAATTGCCCTTCCCCCAGCTATAACTCTTGCCCTGCGGTGTATACTTATCCCTTTCCATCATTAACGTAAACGTCACCGAATTGTGGTCACTGTCCCCAAAGTGCTCTCCTACCTCCAAATCCAACACCTGGCCTGGTTCATTACCCAAAACCAAATCCAACGTGGCCTCGCCTCTTGTTGGCCTGTCAACATATTGTTTCAGGAAACCCTCCTGCACACACTGTACAAAAAACGACCCATCTATTGTACTCGAACTATATCTTTTCCAGTCAATATTTGGAAAGTTAAAGTCTCCCATAATAACTACCCTGTTACTTTCGCTCATATCCAGAATCATCTTCGCCATCCTTTCCTCTACATCCCTAGAACTATTAGGAGGCCTATAAAAAACTCCCAACAGGGTGACCTCTCCTTTCCTGTTTCTAACTTCAGCCAATACTACCTCGGAAGAAGAGTCCCCATCTAGCATCCTCTCCGCCACCGTAATACTGCTCTTGACTAGCAGCGCCACACCTCCCCCTCTTTTGCCTCCTTCTCTGAGCTTACTAAAACACCTAAACCCCGGAACCTGCAACATCCATTCCTGTCCCTGCTCTATCCATGTCTCCGAAATGGCCACAACATCGAAGTCCCAGGTACCAACCCACGCTGCCAGTTCCCCTACCTTGTTTCGTATACTCCTGGCATTGAAGTAGACACACTTCAAACCACCTACCTGAACACTGGCCCCCTCCTGCGACTTCAAATCTGTGCTCCTGACCTCTATACTCTCATTCTCCCTTACCCTAAAACTACAATCCAGGTTCCCATGCCCCTGCTGCATTAGTTTAAACCCCCCCAAAGAGCACTAACAAATCTCCCCCCCCAGGATATTTGTGCCCCTCAGGTTCAGATGTAGACCATCCTGTCTGTAGAGGTCCCACCTTCCCCAGAAAGAGCCCCAGTTATCCAAAAATCTGAAACCCTCCCGCCTGCACCATCCCTGTAGCCACGTGTTTAAATGCTCTCTCTCCCTATTCCTCATCTCACTATCACGTGGCACGGGCAACAATCCAGAGATAACAACTCTGTTTGTTCTAGTTCTGAGCTTCCATCCTAGCTCCCTGAAAGCCTGCCTGACATCCTTGTCCCCTTTCCTACCTATGTCGTTGGTGCCAATGTGGACCACGACTTGGGGCTGCTCCCCCTCCCCCCTAAGGACCCGGAAAACACGATCCGAGACATCACGTACCCTTGCACCTGGGAGGCAACATACCAAACGTGAGTCTCTCACGCTCCCACAAAATCTCCTATCTGTGCCCAGGGGAGACAATGTTGTCATTTATCTCAAGAGGCTTGGAATATAAAAGCAGGTTATAAAGCACTAGTTAGGCTCCATTTAGAATACTGTGAGCAATTTTGGGCCCCACACCTCAGGAAGGACATACTGGCACTGGAGCGGGTCCAGCGGAGATTCACACGGATGATCCCAGGAATGGTAGGCCTAACATACGATGAACGTCTGAGGATCCTGGGATTATATTCATTGGAGTTTAGGAGGTTGAGGGGAGATCTAATAGAAACTTACAAGATAATGAATGGCTTAGATAGGGTGGACGTAGGGAAGTTGTTTCCATTAGCAGGGGAGACTAGGACCCGGGGGCACAGCCTTAGAATAAACGGGAGTCACTTTAGAACAGAGATGAGGAGAAATTTCTTCAGCCAGAGAGTGGTGGGTCTGTGGAATTCATTGCCACAGAGGGCGGTGGAGGTAGGGACGTTGAGTGTCTTTAAGACAGAAGTTGATAAATTCTTGATTTCTCGAGGAATTAAGGGCTATGGAGAGAGAGGGGGTAAATGGAGTTGAAATCAGCCATGATTGAATGATGGAGTCGACTCGATGGGCCGAATGGCCTTACTTCCGCTCCTATGTCTTGTGTCTTATGATCTGTAAAGATTTAATCACCTGCTAATGCTCGCATTCCAAGTATTGTCTGGCATCTTTGAATCTGTCTATATATATGTTTCTGGAACATACCTCTTCATTCACCTGAGGAAGGAGCAGCGCTCCGAAAGCTAGTGACATCAAAACAAACCTGTTGGACTTTAACCTGGTGTTGTAAGACTTCTTACTGTGCTCACCCCAGTCCAACGCCGGCATCTCCACATTATGGTCTCATGGTCTTAATATGAGTGAGACTTTCTTAATTTTTCACCTTCACCTTCAGAAAGCCATGCTGTTATCATGTTGTTCTCCAGAATACCAGGGAAGAATAAACTCGCGGCCAATCTTCACACATTTTTCTGAATCATCTGATCAAACTGGATGTTGGCAACTCAAGAGGAATTAAGGGCCTTCTGGCCGCACTAATATACTGCAACAAGAAAAAAGGCATAAACCTCAAGTTACGTTTAGCCAATCAAATTAAGGTGGTTTCCCAGGGTTGATGATGCAGTGTCCCATGCAAAAGAACCCCTTTTCCCCCCACACCGGCCATTTTAGACATGTGTGAATTCTGCTGAATTGCCTCCTGCTTACCATTTTTCAAGTGACTCAGACTATCTACTTTCTTCGGCGATCACTCACTGACCAGTATGATCTTCCACGTAAGAAACTCTGTGTTACTGGCCATTGGTTCTGTGGGTCCTTGCGTAGCTGCTGAGCCGCATCATAGAGCCGCACCTTAGACAACACACTTGGCAGGTGTTTCTGGGAGGTGGGGTCTATCTATGGACTACATCATTAGTATTAAATAAAAGCAAATTACTGTGGATGCTGAAATCTGAAACCAAAGAGAAAATGCTGGAAAATCTCAGCAGGTCTGGCAGCATGTGGAGAGAAAAGAGCTAACCTTTCGAGTCCAGGTGACCCTTTGTCAAAGCTAGGTCACTGATATTCCTTTCTCAGGCTCCTTTTCCAGGTCTCCTCTTGCCGTCGGGTGTCCTCGAAGAATGATGTCCCTTCAATCAGAAGGTCCCTCCAAGCAGATCCCTTCTGAACAAGGGCCTCCCAGGCTTTGATGTCTATGTTGCATTGGGCAGCACGATTGCACAAGTGATTAGCACTGTGGCTTCACAGCGCCAGGGTTCCAGGTTCGATTCCCATGCTGGGTCACTGTCTGTGCGGAGTCTGCACATTCTCCCTGTGTGTGTGTGGGGGTTTACTCCGGGTGCCATTCAATTTGCCCTCCCTATTAGCTGCTGAACTTGCACGCCAGCTGTTTTTAACGAAAGGAATGAGGGCCTCCAAATCCCCCTGAGCTGCCCCGAACCCCCTCACTGCCCCGAACTCCCTCACTGCCCCGAACACCCTCACTGCCCCGAACTCCCTCACTGCCCCGAACTCCCTCACTGCCCCGAACTCCCTCACTGCCCCGAACTCCCTCACTGCCCCTAACTCCCTCACTGCCCCTAACTCCCTCACTGCCCCTAACTCCCTCACTGCCCCTAACTCCCTCACTGCCCCGAACTCCCTCTCGGCCCCGAACTCCCTCTCGGCCCCGAACTCCCTCTCGGCCCCGAACTCCCTCTCGGCCCCGAACTCCCTCTCTGCCCCGAACTCCCTCACTGCCCCGAACTCCCTCACTGCCCCGAACTCCCTCTCTGCCCCGAACTCTCTCTCTGCCCCGAACTCCCTCTCTGCCCCGAACTCCCTCTCTGCCCCGAACTCCCTCTCTGCCCCGAACTCCCTCTCTGCCCCGAACTCCCTCTCTGCCCCGAACTCCCTCTCTGCCCCGAACTCCCTCTCTGCCCCGAACTCCCTCACTGCCCCGAACCCCCTCACTGCCCCGAACCCCCTCACTGCCCCGAACCCCCTCACTGCCCCGAACCCCCTCACCGCCCCGAACCCCCTCACCGCCCCGAACCCCCTCACCGCCCCGAACTCCCTCACCGCCCCGAACTCCCTCACCGCCCCGAACTCCCTCACCGCCCCGAACTCCCTCACTGCTCCGAACACCCTGACCGTCCCGAACTCCCTCACTGCTCCGAATTCCCTCTCTGCCACGAAATCCTTCACTTTCCCGAAATCCCTCAGTGCCGCAAACTCACTCACTGACCCGAATTCCCTCACTGCCCCGAATTCCCTCACTGCCCCGAACTCCCTCACAGACTCGAACTCCCTCACAGACTCGAACTCCCTCACTGCCCCGAACTCCCTCACTGCCCCGAACTCCCTCACGGCCCCGAACTCCCTCACGGCCCCGAACTCCCTCACGGCCCCGAACTCCCTCACGGCCCCGAACTCCCTCACGGTCCCGAACTCCCTCACGGTCCCGAACTCCCTCACGGCCCCGAACTCCCTCACGGTCCCGAACTCCCTCACGGTCCCGAACTCCCTCACTGCCCCGAACTCCCTCACTGCCCCGAACTCCCTCACTGCCCCGAACTCCCTCACTGCCCCGAACTCCCTCACTGCCCCGAACTCCCTCACTGCCCCGAACTCCCTCACTGCCCCAAACTCCCTCACTGCCCCAAACTCCCTCACTGCCCCAAACTCCCTCACTGCCCCGAACTCCCTCACTGCCCCGAACTCCCTCACTGCCCCGAACTCCCTCACTGCCCCGAACTCCCTCACGGCCCCGAACTCCCTCGCTGTCCCGAACTCCCTCACTGCCCCGAACTCCCTCACTGCCCCGAACTCCCTCACTGCCCCGAACTCCCTCACTGCCCCGAACTCCCTCACTGCCCCGAATTCCCTCACTGCCCCGAACTCCCTCACTGCCCCGAACTCCCTCACTGCCCCGAACTCCCTCACTGCCCCGAACTCCCTCACTGCCCCGAACTCCCTCACGGCCCCGAACTCCCTCACTGCCCCGAACTCCCTCACTGCCCCGAACTCCCTCACTGCCCCGAACTCCCTCACTGCCCCGAACTCCCTCACTGCCCCGAACTCCCTCACTGCCCCGAACTCCCTCACTGCCCCGAACTCCCTCACTGCCCCGAACTCCCTCACGGTCCCGAACTCCCTCTCTGCCCCGAACTCCCTCTCTGCCCCGAACTCCCTCACTGCCCCGAACCCCCTCACTGCCCCGAACCCCCACACTGCCCCGAACTCCCTCACGGCCCCGAACTCCCTCACTGCCCTGAACTCCCTCACTGCCCTGAATTCCCTCACTGCCTCGAACTCCCTCACTGTCGCGAACTCCCTCACGGCCCCGAACTCCCTCACTGCCCTGAACTCCCTCACTGCCCCGAATTTCCTCACTGCCCTGAACTCCCTCACTGTCCCGAATTCCCTCACTGTACCCAATTTACTCTCACTGAATTACAAAGTTAAGTAGGTGCTCTGTTGTAGGTGCCCAGTCAAACTGGATCCTGTACTACTTACTTCAGAACTAGACTCTCCATTGTATAAGGTTGAAGTTGTTTGCTTGCTCTTTGAGAAAATCACAGTTGGGTAAATTCTTAACTCCCGAGTCTCCCAGGCCGGACCACCATCAATGATCCCACTCCCCCGCGTCGGCGGGAACATGAAAAGTGCTCGTCAGCATTCATTTGAATGCTGGTGTACGAGCAATTGCACAAAGACTTGAGATGGGTACAGCTGAGGCTTTATTGCTCTAAGGTGAGCCGCCTCCCACAGCAGCTGGCGAAATGGCTGCAGCATGGAGGACACACTTATTTATACTCCGCCTACTGGGCGGAGCAAGCAGGCAGGGACTACTAATGAACCTGTAGCACAGGTCCTACCATACATCACCTAATAGAGGTGCAGCAGTGGTTTACCACATTCACCCCCTGTTAAAATTGAGCCCGGCGGGAGTGGTGGAGAACTATATACAACAAATGGTTTGCTTTTTACATTTTCATTTACAATCCTTGACAGAGGGAGGAAAAAATGTCTTTTGAAGTCCAGTGGACCTGTTAGAGTTTTACCCGGTCCGGGGCCTTGATGTGCCGCTGGGAGCGATGTAGTGGTGGCGGAGATGCCGATGCTGGTTCAATGTCCGGTGCCTCCGGGAGCGTGCCGAAATCCTCTTCATCCTCGAGCGTGGGCAGGGGAAGGACGGATAGTCCTGGAGAGGTTGCTGCTGGGAGCGCCGGGGGAGGGTAGATGGGCGCTGGGCCGGGGGGAGGGGGGGGGGATGACCTGCTGGTGCCAGGTTCCTGAGGGAGACAGTATCCTGGCGGCCGTCGGGGTACGCCACGTAGGCATCTGGGGGTTTGCATGGAGCAATTGCACCCTTTCCACCAACGGGTCCGCCTTGTGGAGTCAGACGTGCCTACGGAGCAGGACGGGTCCTGGAGCTGCGAGCCAAGTCGGAAGCGATATCCCGGATGTAGACTTCCTGGGGAAGGCAAAAAGATGATTATGGGGTGTGTTGTTAATGGTGGTGCACAGTAGTGACCAAATGGAGTGGAGTGCATCAGGGAGGACCTCCTGCCAGCGGGAGGCCAGGAGGTTCCTGGACCATAGGGCCAGTTGGACGGCCCTCCCCCGCTGGGGACGCAGCTCATCGCTCATGAAGGAGGATCCCCTGTCACTGTGGATGTATGTAGAGAAACCGAACAGAGCGAAGATTGTGTTGAGGGCTTTGATGACGGTGGCAGACGTCATATCGGGGCATGGGATGGGGAAGGGGAATCTGGAGTACTCATCGACCACACTGAGAAAATACGTGTTATGGTCAGTGGAGGGGAGGGGCACTTTGAAATCCACGCTGAGGCGTTCAAAGGAGCGGGAGGCCGTCACCGGGCGCGCACGGTCTGGCCGGCAGAAGTGTGGTTTGCACTCCGCACAGACCTGGCAGTCCCTGGTGATTGTCCTTACTTCCTCGACGGAGCAGGGCAGATTGCGGGCCTTTATGAAATAGTACAACCGAGTGACTCCCGGGTGACAAAGGCTGTCGTGCAGGGCCCGGAGTCGGTCTACTTGTGCGCTGGTACATGTACCTCGGGATAAGGCGTCTGGGGGCTCGTTGAGCTTACCGGGGCGACACAAAATCTCGTAATTATAGGTGGAGAGCTCGATCCTCCACCGCAAGATTTTTTCATTCTTGACCTTGCCCCGCTGTTATTGAACATGAAGGCTACCGACCGTTGGTCAGTGAGGAGAGTGAATCTCCTGCCGGCCAGGTAAGGCCTCCAATGCCGCACAGCTTCAACGATGGCTTGGGCCTCTTTCTTGACGGATGAGTGCCGAATTTCTGAGGCATGAAGGGTGCGGGAGAAGAATGCCACGGGTTTGCCAGCCTGATTGAGGGTGGCGGCTAGGGCGACGTCTGATGCGTCGCTCTCTACTTGAAAGGGCAGCGTCTCATCTACTGCGTGCATCCCGCCCTTGGCGATATCGGCTCTGGTACGGGTGAAGGCCTGTTGTGCCTCGGCCGTCAGGGGAAAATGGGTTGACTCTATGAGTGGGCGGGCCATGTCCGCATAGTTTGGGACCCACTGAGCGTAGTACGAGAAGAATCCCAGGCAGCGTTTGAGGACCTTGGGGCAGTGGGGGAGGGGGAGCTCCATGAGGGGGCGCATGCGGTCGGGATCGGACCCCAGATCCGTTCTGGACCACATTGCCGAGGGTGGCTAAGCGGGTTGTGCTAAACACGCACTTCTCCTTGTTGTAGGCGAGGTTTAGGAGAATGGCGGTGTGGGGAAATTTGGCAAGGTTGGCATCGTGGTCCTGCTGATCATGGCCGCAGATGGTGACGTTGCCTAGGTATGAAAAGGTGGCCCGCAAACCCTACCGGTCGACCATTCGGTCCATCTCCCTTTGGAAGACCAAGACCCCGATGGTGACGCCGAAGGGAACCCTGAGGAAGTGATGGAGGTGGCCGTCTGCCTCGAAGGCAGTGTATGGACGGTCTGCTTTACGGATGGGGAGCTGGTGTTAGGTGGATTTGAGGTCTACAGTTGAGAAGACCCAGTACTGTGCAACCTGATTGACCATATCAGATATGCGTGGGAGCGGGTACGCATCGAGCTGCGTGTACCGATTGATGGTCTGGCTGTAGTCCACGACCATTCTGTGTTTCTCCCCAGTTTTAACTACTACCACTTGGGCTCTCCAGGGGCTGTTGCTGGCCTCGATGATGCCTTCCCGAAGAAGCCGCTGGCCCTCGGACCTGATGAAGGTCCTGTCCTGGGTGCTGTACCGTCTGCTCCTGGTGGCGACGGGTTTGCAATCCGAGGTTAGGTTTGCGAAGAGGGAAGGCGGATCGCCCTTTAGGCTCGCGAGGCCGCACACAGTGAGGGGTGGTAGGGGCCCGCCGAATTTCAGGGTTAGGCTCTGGAGGTTACACTGGAAATCCAGGCCTAGCAGTGGGGCAGCGCAGAGGTTAGAAAGGAAGTAGAGGCGGAAGCCGCTGAATTCTATGCCCTGGACCGTGAGTGTGACCGTACAGTACCCCCGGATCGCCACGGAGTGGGATCCAGAGGCCAGGGAGATTCTTTGATTGGCGGGGTGTACCGTGAGAGAGCAGCGCTTTACCGTATCTGGGTGGATGAAGCTCTCGGTGCTCCCGGAGTCCAGCAGGCAAGAGGTCACGTGTCCGTTGACTTTCACGCTGGTCGATGCGGTGGCCAGGTTGTGCGGACGAGACTGGCCGATGGTCACTGAGGTGAGTCGTGGTCGGTCGTCGCTGGTGTAGGATGACGGGGAGCCCGGAGGGCCCTGGTCCTGGAACGCTGGCGGTGCCCATGTGCCGTGGGGGAGACAAAATGGCGGCACCTGAAGATCTCGAGGTTTACAAATGGTGGCGCCCATGGGCCGCACGTGTTGCCCGGGGTGGGAAGAAGGCGGCGCCCACTGGCCGCGCTTGGTCTGAGGGAGAGAAGATGGTGACGCCCATTGTCGTTAACCGAGGGGGGTGGGGGCGATAGCGGCGACTGCGCGGGCCTGGCACACCGCGGCGAAGTGCCCCTTCTTGCCGCAAGACTTACAAAGGGCAGCGCGGGACGGGCAGCGTTGGCGGGGGTGTTTCTGCTGGCCGCAGAAATAACATCGAGGACCCCCGGGGTTCGCTGGCTGGCACGTGGCGCAGGCGTATTGGCTGGGTAAGGCCCCCGCTGGGGCGGCTGTCTGTGGGGCCACGATGCGTAGGAGGGGTGGGCCGCGCGGCTGGGGGTGTAGGCCTGAACATTGCGTGAGGCGACCACCATGGAGAGCGTAGTTTCTTTGTCTCCGCTCGGTCGAGCGTGGCCCCCTCCCACAGTCGCTGGCGTATGAGGTCCGACCCAATCCCCGTAACAAACGCGTCCCGCATAAGGTTTGAATGTTCAGTGGTCGTAACGGCCTGACAGCCACTGTCCCGGACAAATGGGATTAGGGCCCGCCAGAAGTCTTCTATGGACTCACCAGGGAGTTGAGAGCGAGTGGCGAGTACGTGCCTGGCGAAGAGCGTGTTCGTTTTCTGAGTGTAAATCTCCTTGAGAAGCGTCATGGCTTCGGCGTAGTTCGACGCGTCCTGGATTAGCGGAAAGACGCTGGAGCTCAACCTCGAGTACAGGATCTGTACCTTCTGAGCCTCCGAGACAGGGCTGGGCACCGAGTTGATGTGCGCCTCGAAACAAGCTAGCCAGTGTTGGAAGTCCTTTTTGGCGTCGCTCGAATGCGGATCCAGCTGCAGGCGATCCGGTTCGATACGGAGGTCCATCTTTTGAAAATCTTGGAGCAATAAATTGATGCACGATCAATTGCACAAAGACTTGAGTTGGGTACAACTGAGACTTTATTGCTCTAAGATGTGTGGCCTCCCACAGCAGCTGGCGAAATGTCTGCAGCATGGAGGACACACATATTTATACTCTGCCTACTGGGTGGAGCCAGCAGGCAGGGACTACTAACGGACCTGTAGTACAGGTCCTACCACACATCACCTCATAGAGATGCAACAGTGGTTTATCAGAAATGCTATTATCGGGTTGGAAGCCTGATTGAAGTGTTGGCTGTGTTGCACCTGCCCCCCAAGACAGGAGTCAGATGGGTTTGCTTTGGTGCAAGTGTTTAAAAACGGGTTCCTGGTACCATGGATTTTGGGGAGTAGCAAGGAGGTGAATGCCTATCAGAGTTTATTCTGGCTAGCTGAGGGATGTTGGTCTGGTGACTTAGCGCTAGTGGATGTCGATTTGGTGGCAAGGACTTGTATTCGGGGGGGGGTAAAGCTCGGATGGGGATGTAGGGAGGTCAACCTTGGGATTGTGGTGCGGAAGGGTCAACACGGAATGGGGGTGGGGGGGTCGTCCTTGGGATGGGGGTGTGGGAGGGTCATCCTGGGGATGGGGGTGTAAGAGTGGGTCACCTTGGGATGGGGGTGCGGGGGGGTCACTCTCATGATGGGGGTGCGAAGGGGGTTACCTCAGGTGGGGTTGTGTGGGGGCGTCACCCTCGGGATGAGCGTATGTGGGGAGGGGCACCCTCGGGATGAGCGTGTGACGGGTGGTCACCCTCGGGAGGTGGGTGCAGGGGAGCGGGGTTGTCCTCGGGATGAGCGTATGTGGGGTGGGCGCCCTCGGGATGGGGTGCAGTGGCTGAACCTACTGATGCTGCTGTGAAAGACTAATAACTCACTTCTCAGGGATGGCACGGCGGCGCAGTGGTTAGCACTGCTGCCTCATGGCACTGAGGACCTGGGTTCGTATCCAGCCAACTGGTCACTGTCCGTGTGGAGTTTGCACATTCTCCCCGTGTCTGCGTGGGTTTCACCCCCACAACGCAAAGGTGTGCAGGGTAGGTGGATTGGCCACGCTAAATTGCCCCTTAATTGGAAAAGAATAATTGGGTACTCTAATTTTAAAAAGTAAATTAATAAATACATACGTATGTACATATATAAATAAATAAGTAAATCACTGACTTCTCAGGTGTTACTTTCAAGCACCTGACCGGTAATGTTGCTGTGTGATGTCGTTTTAATTCACGTGCTCTGAGGTCTCCTGTTCATGTAGCTTTCCCTGTACCCCACCCATCGGGAAACCCTCATATAAGCACCCTGACCAAGGAGATGGGTGTGACCAAGCTGATTATCAGTATCCCCAGGTTGGGACATCTCATTGAACACCTTCGGCGCACAACTCCACAGCAGGTGAAGCAGGGGATTAGCACAGTTCAAATAAATAACAGACACACCAGTGGCTGCTGAAACTTTCTTTGGCACACAGCCCCCATCAGAGTGAAACAATCAAGGGGAGGTGGTGGCATAATGGTATTAAAGCAAAAAGTGCAGAGGATACTGGAAGTCTGCCGAGGGATTTGAATAGTTTAAGTGAATGGGCTCGGGTCTGGCAGATGGAATACAATGTTGACAAATGTGAGGTTATCCATTTTGGTAGGAATAACATCAAAAGGGATTATTATTTAAATGATAAAATATTAAAACATACTGCTGTGCAGAGAGACCTGGGTGTGCTAGTGCATGAGTCGCAAAAAGTTGGTTTACAGGTGCAACAGGTGATTAAGAAGCAGAATGGATTTTTGTCCTTCATTGCTAGAGGGATGGAGTTTAAGACTAGGGAAGTTATGCTGCAATTATATAAGGTGTTAGTGAGGCCACACCTGGAGTATTGTGTTCAGTTTTGGTCTCCTTACCTGAGAAAGGACGTACTGGTGCTGGAGGGTGTGCAGAGGAGATTCACTAGGTTAATCCCAGAGTTGAGTGGGTTGGATTACGAGGAGAGGTTGAGTAGACTGGGACTGCACTCATTGGAATTTAGGAGGATGCGGGGGGGGGGGGGGGGGGGGGGGGATCTTATAGAAACATATAAAATTATGAAGGGAATAGATAGGATATATGCGGGCAGGTTGTTTCCACTGGCGGGTGAAAGCAGAACCAGGGGGCATAGCCTCAAAATAAGGGGAAGTAGATTTAGGACTGAGTTTAGGAGGAACCTCTTCACCCAAAGGGTTGTGAATCTATGGAATTCCTTGCCCAGTGAAGCAGTTGAGGTTCCTTCATTAAATATTTTCAAGATAACGATAGATAGATTTTTGAAGAATAAAGGAATAAAGCGGGAAAGTGGAGCTGAGTCCACAAAAGATCAGCTATGATCTCATTGAATGGCGGAGCGGGCTCGAGGGGCCAGATGGCCTACTCCTGCTCCTAGTTCTTATGTTCTTATGTCAATGGACTGGTGTCCCGCATTCTAGAAGGAATAACAAGGGCCTTGAAGTGGGTTCAGAGATTTTTTAGACGGGAACCAGGGAATGGGCAGAGACTGGATAAAATGGGATTGTTTTCCTTGGATCAGGAAAGGTTAAGCGGGAACTTGGTGTCGGTGTTCAAAATCACGACAGGTGGCGATAGAGTAGATAACACGAAATTGTTTCCATTTTAAGGACAGTCATAGACAAACACAGTGGTTAGCACTGTTGCTACACAGCTCCAGGGTCCCAGATTCGATTCCCGGCTTGGGTCACTGTCTGTGCGGAGTCTGCACGTTCTCCCCGTGTCTGCGTGGGTTTCCTCCGGGTGTTCCGGTTTCCTCCCACAATTCCTGAAAGACGTGCTGGTTAGGTGAATTGGACATTCTGAATTCTCCCTCCGTGCACCCGAACAGGCGCCGGAATGTGGCGATGAGGGGCTTTTCACAGTAACTTCATTGCAGTGTCAGTGTAAGCCTACATGTGACGCTAAAGATTATTAAAAAAACACAATTGGCAAAAAGATCGGGGAGTGGGGGAGATGAGGGTGATTTTCCTTTACACAGAGAACGATAGGTAATGCATTCATAACATGGCCAAGCAGGCTGATAATTGGGCTCTGAATCCTGCCAATATGACTGATGGCAGGCGGTAAGAGTGCGTGAGTTCTCTGGCCAGACCTGCTGCGGACGGCTTTGAAAACCCCCTGCAGCACATTGAAAATAGGAGAAGGAGGAGGCCAGTTGGCCCTTCAAGCTTGCTCCGCTATTCAATATGATTCTGGTTGATTCTCTGGGGGCGATTCTCCGAGCCCCGCGCCAGGACTCCCCGTCGCCGGCACGCGATTCTCTGAGGTGAGGAGAATCGGCCCCATTTCCGCCAGCACCTTTGACGAGGCGCTGGCCGCGGGCCGCTGGAATCGGGGAGGCTGCCGATTCTCCAGCCTGGATGAGCCGAGCGGCCGCGCGGATACGACAGAGTCCCGCCGGCACCATTCACCCCTGGTCGCTGCCGGCGGGAACTCTGCGCGAAGGGTCGGGGGGCGGCCTTTGGGCAGGGGAGGGCGGCTCCGTCCCCGGGGCGGGGGGGGGGCCTCCGATGGGGTCTGACCTGCGCTCGGGGCCCACCGATCGGCGGGCCGGCCTCTCTCCCCCCGGGTCTACTGTCCTGCACGGCCGGCCGCTGAACACAGATGCCATGTTGAGTCGGGGCTGGCGCGCTGAAGAAGTTCCCCGCGCATGCGCAGGTTGGCGCGGCGCCCATCTGGCGCTGGGAAAGGAGGCTGGAGTGGCATGAACCGCTACAGCTCCGTGCTGGCCCCCTCTGGGGGCCAGAATCGGTCGTCCCCCTGCCCGTTTCGCGCCATCGTGAAACATGACGGCCTTCACGACTGCGCGAACATTTGGGCTCCATTTTGGAGAATCGCCCCATCTATCTCAACACCATATTCTTGCTTTCTCCCCATTCCCCTTGATGTCATTAAGTTCAAAAAGAAAAATCTCTCTTTCTTGAATACATTCAATGCCTTGTCCTCCGCAGCCTTCTGTGGCAGAGAAATCCACAGGTTCACCACCCTTTGAGTGAAGAAATGTTCCCTCATCTCAGTCCGAAATGGTCTGCCTCAAATCCTTCGACTATGTCACCTGGTTCTAGATTCCCCACCCCGGGAAAACATCCTCCCTGCATCCAGTCTGTCCAGCCCTGTTAGAATTTTATACGTCTCAATCCGATCTCCTCACACCCTTCGAAACTCTGGTGAATGCAGGCCCCAGTAGAACCAATTTCTCCTCATAGGACAATCCCACCAACCCTGGTATCAACCTTGTGAACCTCGACTGCACTCCCTCTGTGGCAAGTATGTCCTTTCTTGGGTATGGAGACCAAAACAGCACACAATACAGTTACGGTCTCACCAAGCAGCCCTATGTCACTGAGGTAAGAAGTCCATTCTCCTGACTCAAATCCTCTTGCAATGGAGATCAACATACCATTTAGAAAAAAGAACAAAGAACAATACAGCACAGGAACAGGCCCTTCGGCCCTCCAAGCCTGTGCCAACCATGGTACCTGCCTAAACTAAACCCATATACACTTACAGAGTCCGTATCCTTCCATTCCCACCCTATTCATATATTTGTCTAGATGCCACTTAAATGCCCTTATCGTACCTGCTCCCACCACCTCCTCAGGCAGCGCGTTCCATATATTTACCACTCTCTGTGTAAAAAACTTGCTTCGCACATTAGTCCTCAACTTTTCCCCTCGTACTTGACTCTCCTAACCTAGGAAAGAGCATCTGACTATCCACTCTGCCCATACCACTCATAATCTTGTAGACCTCTATCAGGTTGCCTCTCATTCTCCGTCGTTCCAGTGAGAAAAGAACAAGTTTATCAAACCTCTCCTCTTAGCTATTGCCCTCAAAACCAGGCAACATCCGAGTAAATCGCTTCAAAGCATCCACATCCTTCTGCTAGTGTGGCGACCAGAATTGTACACAATATTCCAAATGAGGCCTAACTAATGTCCTGTACAGCTGCAACATGACTTGCCAATTTTCATATTCAATGCCCTGATCGATGAAGGCCAGCATGCCATATGCCTTCTTGACCACCATTTTTTTAAAATAACTTTAGAGTACCCAATTAATTGTTTTCCAATTAAGGGGCAGTTTAGCGTGGCCAATCCACCTACCCTGCACATCTTTGGGTTGTGGGAGCGAAACCCACGCAAACACGGGGAGAATGTGCAAACTCCACACGGACAGTGTCTCAGAGTGTTTCACTTGGGACTAGACTCAAAAACTCGAGGGGCCGCGATCCTGATCAATAAGCGGGTGGTGTTTGAGGCGGGTAGAATAGTTTCGGAGGTGGCAGGTCGGTGCATTATGGTCAGTGGGAAACTGGAGGGGGTGCAGGTGGTATTAGTCAATGTGTATGCACCAAATTGGGATGATGTGGAGTTTATAAAGAGGATGCTGGGGAAGATACCGGACCTGGACTCGCACAGGTTGGTCATGGGAGGGGACTTCAACACAGTTATGGACCCTTGCTTGGACCGGTCAAGTTCGAAATCGTGGTCACAGGCCACGATTTCGCTGATTCTGAAGCGGGACAAGAACCCAAAGCTGTGTGGGTCCTACAGGCCGATATCCCTGTTGAATGTTTTGTCCTCCAGGATTGAGGATTGTGTTCCGGACGTTATTGGGGAGGACCAGACGGGGTTTGTTCAGCGTAGGCAGTTGGTGGCCAATGTAAGAAGGTTGTAAAATGTGATCATGATGCCCCCAGAAGGTAGGGAGGTGGAAGTAGTGATCGTAATGGATGCAGAAAAGGCTTTTGATCGGGTAGAATGGGATTATCTGTGGGAGGTACTGGGATGGTTCTGATTTGGGCAGGACTTTATTGACTGCCTCAGGTTGCTGTATCAGGCTCCTGTGGCAATGGCAAAGGAACTAAAAGGGTTCATGGAGCAGATGGGGGGGGTGGATCCATGGAGATTTGGGCAGCCGAGAGTGAAGGAGTTCTCCTTCTACTCACACGTGCATAAAGTGTGCTCACGGATTGATTTCTTCAGTTTGAGCAGGGCCTTACTGGCAGGAGTGGTGGACACTGGGTACTCGGCGATCACAATCTCAGACCATGCCCCGCACTGGGTTGACCTGCAGGTTAGTAAAGACAGTAACCAGCGCCCGCACTGGAGGGTAGATGTAGGACTTTTGGCGGATGAAGGAGTGTGCGAGCGGCTGAGGAAATGTATTCAGAACTACCTGCAGGTCAACGAGACGGTGGAAATTTCAGCAGAGATGGTCTGGGAAGCACTGAAGGCGATGGTCAGAGGGGAGCTGATCTCGATCCGGGCCCATAGGGAGAAGGTGGACAGGGCAGAGACGGACCGATTGGTAAAGGAGATACTACAGATCGATAGGAGGTATGCGGAGAGCCCAGAGGCAGAGCTTTTAAGGGAACGGCAGAGGCTACAGGCGGAGTTCGGCTTGTTATCCACAGGGAGGATGGTGGAGCAGCTGAGAAAGGCGAGGGTGGCGATCTATGAGTATGGAGAGAAGGCCAGCAGAATGCTTGCACAGCAGCTTAGAAAGAGGGAGGCAGCCAGGGAGATAGGGAAAGTAAATGACGGAGATGGGAACCTGGTGGGAGATTCAGCAGGGGTGAATAAGGCGTTTCGGGATTTCTACAGAAGGCTGTACAGGTCGGAACCCCCTACGGGGCAGGAGTGGATGAGGCACTTCTTGTGGGGGCTGAATTTCCCAAAGGTGGACGTGGAGCTGGTAGAAGGGCTGGGGCCCCAATCGGGCTGGAAGAGATAGTGGAGGGTCTGAAGGCCATGCAGTTGGGTAAAGCCCCGGGGCCGGATCGGTACCCAGTGGAGTTTTATAAAAAGCTCTCTGGGATATTGGGGCCGGTGTTGATGAGGATGTTCAATGAGGCAAGGGAAAGAGGGGTGCTGCCCCCGACGATGTCACAGGCCACGATTTCGCTGATTCTGAAGCGGGACAAGAACCCGAAGCTGTGTAGGTCCTACAGGCCGATATCCCTGTTGAATGTTTTGTCCTCCAGGATTGAGGATTGTGTTCCGGACGTTATTGGGGAGGACCAGACGGGGTTTGTTCAGCGTAGGCAATTGGTGGCCAATGTAAGAAGGTTGTAAAACGTGATCATGATGCCCCCGGAAGGTAGGGAGGTGGAGGTAGTGATCGCAATGGATGCAGAAAAGGCTTTTGATCGGGTAGAATGGGATTATCTGTGGGAGGTACTGGGACGGTTCGGATTTGGGCAGGACTTTATTGACTGCCTCAGGTTGCTGTATCAGGCTCCTGTGGCAAGTGTACGGATGAATAGGACAACATCGGACTATTTTAGATGGCACCGAGGGACGAGACAGTGATGCCCCCTCTCCTCACTGTTGGTTGCGCTGGCTATCGAGCTGTTGGCAATTGCTCTGAGAGCCTCAAGGGGCTGGAAGGGGCTGGTCCGGGGTGGGGTGGAGTGGAGCACAGAGTCTCGCTCTATGCAGACGACCTGCATCTGTACGTTTCGGCCCCATTAGAGGGGATGGAAGAAATCATGAGGATTCTAGGGGAATTTGGCCGGTTTTCGGGGTATAAGCTAAATATGGGGAAAAGTGAGATGTTTGCGATCCAGGCGAGGGGACAGGAGGGGCGATTGGGGGAGCTGCCGTTTAGATTAGTAGGGGGAAGCTTTAGATACCTAGGCATTCAAGTGGCGCGGGAATAGGACCGGCTGCATAAATTAAATCTGGCGTGGCTAGTAGACCAAATGAAGGATGATTTTCGGAGATGGGACGCGCTTCTGTTGTCACTGGCTGGGAGGGTGCAGACGGTGAAGGTGACAGTCCTCCCAAGATTCCTGTTTGTATTTCAGTGTCGCCCCATCTTTATTCCGCCGTCCTTTTTTAAAGGGGTCAACAAAGTGATCACTGGCTTTGTTTGGGCGGGCAAGACCCTGCGAGTAAGGGAGGTAATGCTTGAGCAGAGTCGGGGAGAGGGCGGGCTGGCGCTGCCAAATTTTAGTAACTATTACTGGGCGGCTCATATAGCCATGATCAGGAAGTGGGTGGTGGGGGAGGGGTCGGCATGGGAGCGTATGGAGGCGGCTTCATGCAAGGGCACCAGTCTGGGGGCGTTGGTAACTGCGCCTCTGCTGTTCCCACTGGCACGGTACTCCACCAGCCCGTGGTGGTGGCAACCATGAGAGTCTGGGGGCAATGGAGGAGACATGTGGGAGCAGAGGGAGCATCGGTCTGGTCCTCAATCTGTAATAATCACCGGTTTGCCCTGGGAAGTATGGATGGGGGGTTCCGGATATGGCGGAGAGCAGGGATTGAGAGATGGGGGACATGTTTATAGAGGGCAGATTTCCGAGTGTGAGGGCGCTGGAGGAGAAGTTTGGGTTGGTGAGGGGAAACAAATTCAGGCATCTGCAGGTGCGGGTCAGCCTTCCCGCTCCTACCGCTGAGGGGGATTCAGGACAGGGTAGTTTCCAGAGGGTGGGTAGGAGAAGGGAGCGTCTCTGACATTTACAAGGAACATATGAGGTCAGAGGAGACGCAGACCGAGCAGCTGAAGCGCAAGTGGGAGGAAGAGCTGGGAGGAGAGATAGAGGATGGTCAATGGACGGACGCATTGAGGAGAGTCAACGCGTCCGCCACATGTGCCAGGCTCAGCCTGATACAATTCAAGTTCGTTCATCGGGCTCACATGACAGTTTTGGGGTGGAAGACAGGTGCGCAAAATATGCGGGAGGACCAGCGAACCATGTCCACATGTTCCGGGCATGTCCGAAGCTTGGGGGATTTTGGCAGGGGTTTGCGGACGTCATGTCCACGGTGTTAAAAACAAGGATGGCGCTGAGTCCAGAGGTGGCGATTTTCGGGGTGGCGGAAGACCCGGGAATCCAGGAGGAGAAAGGGGCAGACGTTCTGGCCTTTGCTTCCCTGGTAGCCCGGAGACCTGGTTACCGGACATGGCGAGCTTTCTCTGTTTGGAGAAAATCAAGTTTGCCTTGGGAGGGTCACTGTTAGGGTTCGCCCGGAGGTGGCAACCGTTCGTCGACAACTTCACGGAAAATTAGTCGTCAGCAGAAGTGGGGGTGGGTGGGGGGGGGGGGGGGGGGGGGGGGGGGGGGTGGGGGGGGGGGGGGTGGCGGGGGGAGGTTTAGTTTAGCTTAGAGTAGGGGGTTAATAAAGGTGGGACCTGTAAGGAAGGGAGACGGCTTTTGCACAATGTTTATAGTTTCATGTACATTGTTCATTTTGTTGTTGTTACAATACCAAAAATACCTCAATAAAATGTTTATTAAATAGAAAGGACAGTGGAAGCAAAATCAATAAAAATTTGCAAACGAGGGTTGGATAAATAGGTAAAAAGGAGTTAATTGCTGGGCTATGGGATAGGTGCGGAGGAGGGGCGGTGGTGGTTCACGGTTCATTGAACCCTGGTGCTACCCGTGCAAAGTAATCGTGGCTTGCATCTGATTGAAGAAAACGCATCGAAAAGTTGTTCTTTCATTTATTTCAAAACAGTCAATCAAACACATAAAACAACATCAATATATACAAATAACTTAGCTGTCACCTCCGAATTAGCCACTTTCTGAAATAACTTACGCACCGACAGATGTGCCGTTACTGTACAAGTTAGCGAGGGATTGTGATTTCACCATGGTTATTTCAATAACTCTGTGCACTGAAACTCTGCTGAGGGACTTTTCAAGGTTTCAGCATGAAGCTGTTGCCCATTATGTTGTAGAATCAACCTAGAGATGGTTTCCCCTCACCTTGAGATGGTTTTGCCACCTTTTGGTAAGATAGCCCTCTTGCCCAATTGACTGTCCTTCGTGTGTGAAATCCATGTTGTGACATGTCCTCGACGTCCATGGGAACCTGACCCTAACTAGTGAAGACTTTTAATTCCAGATTCTAATTGAATTCAAATTTCACCATCTGCTGTGGTGGAATTGGAACCTGGGTCCCCCAGAGCATTAGCCTGAGTCTCTGGATTACTAGCCCAGTGGTAATGCCACTGTGTCACCATCTGCCCAATGGTGTGCCAGGATGACTGGGCTCTAGAATTTGTGACTGACATTGCCCAAACATAGAATTTACAGTGCGGAAGGAGGTCATTCGGCCCATCAAGTCTGCACCGGCCTTTTTGCAAAGAGCACCCGTCTTAAGCCCATGTCTCCACCCTATCCCTGTAAACCGAGTAACCCCCACCTAACCTTTTGGACACCAAGGGGCAATTTAGCAAGGCCAGTGACCCAACCCGCACATCTTTGGACTGTGGGAGGAAACCGGAGCACCCGGAGAAAACCCACGCAGACACGGGAGAAAGTGCAAGCTCCACACAGACTGTCACCCGAGGCCGGAATTGAACTCGGGACCCTGGAGCTGTGATGCAGCAGTGCTAACCACTGTGTCACCGTGCCGCCCAAAATTAAATTCAAGAAATGAGGTAAGACTGACTGCTCTTGGTATCCAAGCTATCATTTGACCAAGTGTGATCAAGAAGGCCTTACAAAATTGAGGTCAATTTGTATCAGAGATTGAAGTCATATCAAGCACCAAGGAAGGTGATTGCTGGAAGCCAATCATTTCAGCGTCAGGGCATTGCTGAAGGAGTTCCTCAGGGCCGTGTTTGAGGCTTAATCATCTTCAGCTACACCATCAATGACCTTCTCTTATCGTAAGATCAGAATTGCGAATGATCACCGATGACTGCACAATGTTCAATACCATTGATGACTCCTCAGACACTGCAGCAGTCTCTGCCCAGATGCAGCAAAATCTGAACAATATTGGAGGTTGGGCTGATAAACAGTAAGCAACATTCACACTACGAAAGTGCCAGAGAGTGTTAGGAATAACAGCTAAAGGGATTATTAAAATGATAAAATATTAAAACATGCTGCTGTGCAGAGGGACCTGGGTGTGCTGGTGCATGAGTCGCAAAAAGTTAGTTTACAGGTGCAACAGGTGATTAAGAAGCCGAATGGATTTTTGTCCTTCATTGCTAGAGGGATGGAGTTGAAGACTAGGGAGGTTATGCTGCAATTGTATAAAGTGTTAGTGAGGCCACACCTGGAGTATTGTGTTCAGTTTTGGTCTCCTTACCTGAGAAAGGACGTACTGGCGCTGGAGAGTGTGCAGAGGAGATTCACTAGGTTAATCCCAGAGTTGAGTGGGTTGGATTACGAGGAGAGGTTGAGTAGACTGGGACTGTACTCATTGGAATTTAGGAGGGTGCGGGGGGGGGGGGGGGGGGTCTTAAAGAAACATATAAAATTATGAAGGGAATAGATAGGATAGATGTGGGGAGGTTCTTTCCACCAGTGGGTGAAAGCAGAACTAGGGGGCATAGCCTCGAAATAAGGGGAAGTAGATTTAGGACTGAGGTTAGGAGGAACTTCTTCACCCAAAGGGTTGTGAATCTATGGAATTCCTTGCCCAGTGAAGCAGTTGAGGCTCCTTCATAAAATGTTTTCAAGATGAAGATAGGTAGTTTTTTGAAGAATAAAGGGTTATGGTGTTCAGGCGGGAAAGTGGAACTGAGTCCACAAAAGATCAGCCATGATCTCATTGAATGGCGGAGCAGGCTCGAAGGGCCAGGTGGCCTACTCCTGCTCCTAGTTCTTATGTTCTTATATCCAATTAGACAGGGTCTAACCATTTCTTCTTGGCATTCAATGTTATTACCATTGCTGAGTTCCCCCACCATCATTGTCATGGGATGTCACCTTTGCCAATAAACAAACTGGATCAATTATATAAATATGGTGGCTTCAAAAGTGGGTCAGAGCTGGGAACTCTGGTGAGTAACTCACCTCCAGACTCCCTTAAGCCTGTCCACCATCGGTAATGCACAAGTCAGGAGTGTGAGAGAATACTCTCCACTTGCCTGGATGAGTGCAGCTCGAAACAAAACCATCTTGGATAAAGTAGCCCACTTGATTGGCAACTCATGCACCACCTGAAACATTCACTCCCTCCACCATCAACGCGCAGTGGCAGCCGTGTGTACCATCTACAAGATGCACTGCAGTAACTCACCAAGGTTCATTCGGCAACACCTTCCAAATCCACAACCTTTACCACCTGGAAGGTGCATGGGAACACCACCACCCGTGGCACGATGGTGAGCACTGCTGCCTCACAGCGCCAGGGACACAGTTTAAATTACCGGCTTGGGTCACTGTCTGTGTGGAGTCTGCGCATCCTCCCCGTGTCTGCGTGGGTTTCCTCCGGGTGCTCCGGTTTCCTCCCACAGTCCAAAGATGGGCAGGTTGGGTGGATTTGCCATGATAAATTGCCCCCTAGTGTCCAGGGATGTGCGGGTTAGGTTGCGTGGTGGAGTGGAGTGCTCATTCAGAGGGTTGGTGTAGGCAATGATGGGCAGAATGGCCATCTTCTGCACTGCAGGGGTTCGACAATGACACCCAATTCAATGAGGAAAATCAGTTTTTGCCGTTTGTAAACACATGAACCCTTTGGTGGTAAGATAATGCCCAAACATATTTTCCACGAATGCATCAATTAATTCCTTGGGCATCTGAAGGGCAGCACGGTAGCATTGTGGATAGCACAATTGCTTCACAGCACCAGGGTCCCAGGTTCGATTCCGGCTTGGGTCACTGTCTGTGCGGAGTCTGCACATCCTCCGCGTGTGTGCGTGGGTTTCCTCCGGGTGCTCCGGTTTCCTCCCACAGTCCAAAGATGTGCAGGTTAGGTGGATTGGCCATGATAAATTGCCCTTAGTGTCCAAAATTTCCTTCGTGTTGGGTGGGGTTACTGGGTTATGGGGATAGGGTGGAGGTGTGGACCTTGGGTAGGGGGCTCTTTCCAAGAGCCGGTGCAGACTCGATGGGCCGAATGGCCTCCTTCTGCACTGTAAATTCTATGATAATTTCTATGAAGATTACCAATATTTACCTCAATGCTTTGAAAAGGGTGACGCTTTGGGAGTTTAGCCCCTATTCTTCCACATAGACTCTTATCCCCGACTGAGAAGAATCGCTCAGCAACATAAGGGTGGCTCCTTAAAATGAAGAGCACTCAGCTGATCAGTCGTTTGAATCTTTCAACATTATTACTTCTAATTCTGTACCAGGTCCAAGGAATGGAAGACTTTGTTCAGATGGAATGACTGGACGAAACGTCAGCAGCAGAGTAAGGGGAGATTCAATAAAGGTGTTCAAAATCAACCAAGGTTTGATCGAGAAAAAAAGAGGGGCTGTTTTCATTTTCAGGAGCGTGGATTCATGCAGCATGTTGTTACGGTCAGGGACATGATGCCTGAAACAACTGAGATTCCAGTGAAACTTTTAAAACCGGCTGGACAAAACGGGGAAGAGGAAATATTAATCTGGATACAAAAGGCCGGTGGGATAATTTCACAATTCTGCCAAAGAGCTACAGCAGAAAATATGGACCAAATTAAACATTCTCTGCATTCTCATAACATCCACTCAAAGGTAGGCACAGAGACCTTGATTGACAAATGAGAGGTCACCGATTGGAGAGATTTAGGAACCGCAAGTGTAAGGGTCGCTGCATTACTCTGCAGTGACAGGGTCAGTGTGTAACTCTGCAGTGACAGGGTCAGTGTGTAACTCTGCAGTGTCAGGGTCAGTGTGTAACTCTGCAGTGACAGGGTCAGTGTGTAACTCTGCAGTGACAGGGTCAGTGTGTAACTCTGCAGTGTCAGGGTCAGTGTGTAACTCTGCAGTGACAGGGTCAGTGTGTAACTCTGCAGTGTCTGGGTCAGTGTGTAACTCTGCAGTATCAGGGTCAGTGTGTAACTCTGCAGTGACAGGGTCACAGTGTAACTCTGCAGTATCTGAGTCAGTGTGTAACTCTGCAGTGACAGGGTCAGTGTGTAACTCTGCAGTGACAGGGTCAGTGTGTAACTCTGCAGTGTCAGGGTCAGTGTGTAACTCTGCAGTGTCTGAGTCAGTATGTAACTCTGCAGTGACAGGGTCACTGTGTAACTGCAGTGACAGGGTCAGTGTGTAACTCTGTACTGTCTGGGTCAGTGTGTAACTCTGCAGTGACAGGGTCAGTGTATAACTCTGCAGTGTCTGGGTCACAGTGTAACTCTGCAGTGTCTGGGTCACTGTGTAACTCTGCAGTGTCAGGGTCAGTGTGTAACTCTGCAGTGTCAGGGTCACTGTGTAACTCTGCAGTGTCAGGGTCAGTGTGTAGCTCTGCAGTGTCAGGGTCAGTGTGTAACTCTGCAGTGTCAGGGTCACTGTGTAACTCTGCAGTGTCAGGGTCACAGTGTAACTCTGCAGTGTCAGGGGCACTGTGTAACTCTGCAGTGTCAGGGTCACAGTGTAACTCTGCAGTGTAAGGGTCACTGTGTAACTCAGCAGCGTAAGGGTCACTGTGTAACTCTGCAGTGTCAGGGTCACTGTGGAACTCTGCAGTGTCAGGGTCACTGGATAACTCTGCAGTATAAAGGTCACAGTGTAAATCTGCAGTGTAAGGGTCACTGTGTAATTCTGCAGTGTCAGGGTCAGTGTGTAACTCTGCAATGTAACGGTCACAGTGTAACTCTGCAGTGTCAGGGTAACTGTGTAACTCTGCAGTGTAACGGTCACAGTGTAACTCTGCAGTGCCAGGGTCACAGCGTAACTCTGCAGTATCAGGGTCACTGTATAACTCTGCACTGTCAGGGTCACTCTGTAACTGCAGTGTCAGGGTCAGTGTGTAACTCTGCAGTGTAAGGGTCAGTGTGTAACTCTGCAGTATCAGGGTCACTGTGTAACTCTGCAGTGTCTGGGTCAGTGTGTAACTCTGCAGTATCAGGGTCAGTGTGTAACTCTGCAGTGTAAGGGTCACTGTGTAACTCTGCAGTGTCAGAGTCAGTGTGTAACTCTGCAGTGTCAGGGTCAGTGTGTAACTCTGCAGTATCAGGGTCAGTGTGTAACTCTGCAGTATCAGGGTCAGTGTGTAACTCTGCAGTGTAAGGGTCACAGTGTAACTCTGCAGTGTCAGGGTCACTGTGTAACTCTGCAGTGTAAGGGTCAGTGTGTAACTCTGCAGTATCAGGGTCACTGTGTAACTCTGCAGTGTCTGGGTCAGTGTGTAACTCTGCAGTATCAGGGTCAGTGTGTAACTCTGCAGTGTAAGGGTCACTGTGTAACTCTGCAGTGTCAGAGTCAGTGTGTAACTCTGCAGTGTCAGGGTCAGTGTGTAACTCTGCAGTATCAGGGTCACTGTGTAACTCTGCAGTGTAACGGTCACTGTGTAACTCTGCAGTGTTACGGTCACAGTGTAACTGCAGTGTAAGGGTCACAGTGTAACTCGGCAGTGTAACGGTCACAGTGTAAAGCTGCAGTGTCAGGGTCACTGTGTAACTCCGCAGTGTCTGCGTCAGTGTGTAACTCTGCAGTGTCAAGGTCAGTGTGTAACTCTGCAGTGTCAGGGTCAGTGTGTAACTCTGCAGTGTCAGGGTCACTGTGTGACTCCGCAGTGTCAGGGTCACTCTGTAACTCTGCAGTGTCAGGGTCACTGTGTAACTCTGCAGTGTCAGGGTCAGTGTGTAACTCTGCAGTGTCAGGGTCTCTGTGTAACTCTGCAGTGTAACGGTCACTGTGTAACTCTGCAGTGTCTGGGTCAGTGTGTAACTCTGCAGTGTCTGGGTCACTGTGTAACTCTTCAGTGTCAGGGTCACTGTAACTCTGCAGTTTCAGGGTCACTGTGTAACTCTGCAGTGTCAGGGTCAGTCTGTAACTCTGCAGTTTCAGGGTCACTGTGTAACTCTGCAGTGTCAGGGTCAGTCTGTAACTCTGCAGTATCAGGGTCACTGTGTAACTCTGCAGTGTCAGGGTCACAGTGTAACTCTGCAGTGTCAGGGTCACTGTGTAACTCTGCAGTGTCAGGGTCACAGTGTAACTCGGCAGTGTAACGGTCACAGTGTAACTCTGCAGTGTCAGGGTCACTGTGTAACTCCGCAGTGTCTGCGTCAGTGTGTAACTCTGCAGTGTCAGGGTCAGTGTGTAACTCTGCAGTGTCAGGGTCACTGTGTAACTCTGCAGTGTCAGGGTCAGTGTGTAACACTGCAGTGTCAGGGTCAGTGTGTAACACTGCAGTGTCAGGGTCAGTGTGTAACTCTGCAGTGTCAGGGTCACTGTGTAACTCTGCAGTGTAAGGGTCACTGTGTAACTCTGCAGTGTAAGGGTCACTGTGTAACTCTGCAGTGTCAGGGTCAGTGTGTAACTCTGCAGTGTAAGGGTCACTGTGTAACTCTGCAGTGTCAGGGTCAGTGTGTAACTCTGCAGTGTAAGGGTCATTCTGTAACTCTGCAATGTTAGGGTCACTGTCACTCTGCAGTGTAAGGGTCAGTGTGTAACTCTACAGTGTCAGGGTCAGTGTGTAACTCTGCAGTGTCAGGGTCAGTGTGTAACTCTGCAGTGTCAGGGTCACTGTGTAACTCTGCAGTGTCAGGGTCACAGTGTAACTCGGCAGTGTAACGGTCACAGTGTAACTCTGCAGTGTCAGGGTCACTGTGTAACTCTGCAGTGTAAGGGTCACAGTGTAACTCTGCAGTGTCAGGGTCACTGTGTAACTCTGCAGTGTCAGGGTCACAGTGTAACTCGGCAGTGTAACGGTCACAGTGTAACTCTGCAGTGTCAGGGTCACTGTGTAACTCCGCAGTGTCTGCGTCAGTGTGTAACTCTGCAGTGTCAGGGTCAGTGTGTAACTCTGCAGTGTCAGGGTCACTGTGTAACTCTGCAGTGTCAGGGTCAGTGTGTAACACTGCAGTGTCAGGGTCAGTGTGTAACACTGCAGTGTCAGGGTCAGTGTGTAACTCTGCAGTGTCAGGGTCACTGTGTAACTCTGCAGTGTAAGGGTCACTGTGTAACTCTGCAGTGTAAGGGTCACTGTGTAACTCTGCAGTGTCAGGGTCAGTGTGTAACTCTGCAGTGTAAGGGTCACTGTGTAACTCTGCAGTGTCAGGGTCAGTGTGTAACTCTGCAGTGTAAGGGTCATTCTGTAACTCTGCAATGTTAGGGTCACTGTCACTCTGCAGTGTAAGGGTCAGTGTGTAACTCTACAGTGTCAGGGTCAGTGTGTAACTCTGCAGTGTCAGGGTCACTGTGTAACTCTGCAGTGTCTGGGTCAGTGTGTAACTCTGCAGTGTCTGGGTCACTGTGTAACTCTGCAGTGTGAGGGTCACTGTGTAACTCTGCAGTGAAAGGGTCATTCTGTAACTATGCAGTGTCAGGGGCACTCTCTAAGTCTGCAGTGTAAGGGTCAATCTGTAACTCTGCAGTGTAATCGTCAGTGTGTAACTCTGCAGTGTAAGGGTCTCTGTGTAACTCTGCAGTGTCTGGGTCAGTGTGTAACACTGCAGTGTCAGTGTCAGTGTGTAACTCTGCAGTGTCAGGGTCAGTGTGTAACTCTGCAGTGTCAGTGTCAGTGTGTAACTCTGCAGTGTCATGGTCACTGTGTAACTCTGCAGTGTCTGGGTCACAGTGTAACTGCAGTGTAAGGGTCTCTGTGTAACTCTGCAGTGTCTGGGTCAGTGTGTAACTCTGCAGTGTAAGGGTCACTCTGTAACTCTGCAGTGTCAGGGTCATTTGTAACTCTGCAGTGTCAGGGTCACTGTAACTCTGCAGTGTAAGGGTCACACTGTAACTCTGCAGTGTCAGGGTCAGTGTGTAACTCTGCAGTGTCTGGGTCACTGTGTAACTCTGCAGTGTGAGGGTCACTGTGTAACTCTGCAGTGTCTGGGTCATTGTGTAACTCTGCAGTGTGAGGGTCACTGTGTAACTCTGCAGTGTCAGGGTCAGTGTGTAACTCTGCAGTGTCTGGGTCACTGTGTAACTCTGCAGTGTCAGGGTCACTGTGTAACTCTGCAGCGTCAGGGTCGCTGTGTAACTCTGCAGTGTAAGGGTCATTCTGTAACTATGCAGTGTCAGGGGCACTCTGTAAGTCTGCAGTGTAAGGGTCAATCTGTAACTCTGCAGTGTCAGGGTCACTGTGTAACTCTGCAGTGTAAGGGTCAATCTGTAACTCTGCAGTGTAAGGGTCAGTGTGTAACTCTGCAGTGTAAGGGTCTCTGTGTAACTATGCAGTGTCTGGGTCAGTGTGTAACACTGCAGTGTCAGTGTCAGTGTGTAACTCTGCAGTGTCAGGGTCACTGTGTAACTCTGCAGTGTCAGGGTCTCTGTGTAACTCTGCAGTGTCTGGGTCAGTGTGTAACTCTGCAGTGTCAGGGTCAGTGTGTAACTCTGCAGTGTCAGGGTCACTGTGTAACTCTGCAGTGTCTGGGTCACAGTGTAACTGCAGTGTAAGGGTCTCTGTGTAACTCTGCAGTGTCTGGCTCAGTGTGTAACTCTGCAGTGTCAGTGTCAGTGTGTAACTCTGCAGTGTCAGGGTCAGTGTGTAACTCTGCAGTGACAGGGTCACTTTGTAACTCTGCAGTGTAAGGGTCACAGTGTAACTCTGCAGTGTAAGCGTCACTCTGTAACTCTGTAGTGTAACGGTCACTGTATAACTCTGCAGTGTAAGGGTCACTGTGTAACTCTGCAGTGTCAAGGTCAGTGTGTAACTCTGCAGTGTAAGGGTCACTGTGTAACTCTGCAGTGTAATGGTCACTCTGCAACTCTGCAGTGTCAGGGTCACTTTGTAACTCTGCAGTGTCAGGGTCAGTGTGTAACTCTGCAGTGTCAGGGTCAGTGTGTAACTCTGCAGTGTAAGGGTCACTGTGTAACTCTGCAGTGTCAGGGTCAGTGTGTAACTCTGCAGTGTAAGGGTCACTGTGTAACTCTGCAGTGTCAAGGTCAGTGTGTAACTCTGCAGTGTAAGGGTCATTCTGTAACTCTGCAATGTTAGGGTCACTGTCACTCTGCAGTGTAAGGGTCAGTGTGTAACTCTACAGTGTCAGGGTCAGTGTGTAACTCTGCAGTGTCAGGGTCACTGTGTAACTCTGCAGTGTCTGGGTCAGTGTGTAACTCTGCAGTGTCTGGGTCACTGTGTAACTCTGCAGTGTGAGGGTCACTGTGTAACTCTGCAGTGAAAGGGTCATTCTGTAACTATGCAGTGTCAGGGGCACTCTCGAAGTCTGCAGTGTAAGGGTCAATCTGTAACTCTGCAGTGTAATCGTCAGTGTGTAACTCTGCAGTGTAAGGGTCTCTGTGTAACTCTGCAGTGTCTGGGTCAGTGTGTAACACTGCAGTGTCAGTGTCAGTGTGTAACTCTGCAGTGTCAGGGTCAGTGTGTAACTCTGCAGTGTCAGTGTCAGTGTGTAACTCTGCAGTGTCATGGTCACTGTGTAACTCTGCAGTGTCTGGGTCACAGTGTAACTGCAGTGTAAGGGTCTCTGTGTAACTCTGCAGTGTCTGGGTCAGTGTGTAACTCTGCAGTGTCAGTGTCAGTGTGTAACTCTGCAGTGTCAGGGTCAGTGTGTAACTCTGCAGTGTAAGGGTCACTTTGTAACTCTGCAGTGTAAGGGTCACAGTGTAACTCTGCAGTGTAAACGTCACTCTGTAACTCTGTAGTGTAACGGTCACTGTATAACACTGCAGTGTAAGGGTCACTGTGTAACTCTGCAGTGTCAGGGTCAGTGTGTAACTCTGCAGTGTCAGGGTCACTTTGTAACTCAGCAGTGTCAGGGTCACTGTAACTCTGCAGTGTAAGGGTCACTGTGTAACTCTGCAGTGTAATGGTCACTGTGCAACTCTGCAGTGTAAGGGTCACTGTGCAACTCTGCAGTGTAATGGTCACTCTGCAACTCTGCAGTGTCAGGGTCACTTTGTAACTCTGCAGTGTCAGGGTCACTGTAACTCTGCAGTGTAAGGGTCACTGTGTAACTCTGCAGTGTAAGGGTCACACTGTAACTCTGCAGTGTCAGGGTCAGTGTGTAACTCTGCAGTGTCTGGGTCACTGTGTAACTCTGCAGTGTGAGGGTCACTGTGTAACTCTGCAGTGTCAGGGTCAGTGTGTAACTCTGCAGTGTAAGGGTCATTCTGTAACTATGAAGTGTCAGGGGCACTCTGTAAGTCTGCAGTGTCTGGGTCAGTGTGTCACTCTGCAGTGTAAGGGTCACTCTGTAACTCTGCAGTGTAAGGGTCACTGTGTAACTCTGCAGTGTAATGGTCACTCTGTAACTCTGCAGTGTAAGGGTCACTCTGTAACTCTGCAGTGTAAGGGTAACTGTGTAACTCTGCAGTGTCAGGGTCACTGTGTAACTCTGCAGTGTAAGGGTCACAGTGTAACTGCAGTGTAAGGGTCACAGTGTAACTGTGCAGTGTAAGGGTCAGTGTGTATCTCTGCAGTGTAAGGGTTACTGTGTAACTCTGCAGTGTCAGGGTCACTGTGTAACTCTGCGGTTTAAGGGTCACCGTGTAACTCTGCAGTGTCAGGGTCACTGTGTAACTCTGCAGTGTAAGGGTCACTGTGTAACTCTGCAGTGTCAGGGTCAGTGTGTAACTCTGCAGTGTTCGGGTCAGAGTGTAACTGCAGTGTCTGGGTCAGTGTGTAACTCTGCAGTGTAAGGGTCACTGTGTAACTCTGCAGTGTCAGGGTCACTGTGTAACTCTGCAGTGTCTGGGTCACTGTGTAACTCTACAATGTAAGGGTCACTGTAACTCTGCAGTGTAAGGGTCACTGTGTAACTCTGCAGTGTAAGGGTCACTCTGTAACTCTGCAGTGTCAGGGTCATTTGTAACTCTGCAGTGTCAGGGTCACTGTAACTCTGCAGTGTAAGGGTCACTGTGTAACTCTGCAGTGTAAGGGTCACACTGTAACTCTGCAGTGTCAGGGTCAGTGTGTAACTCTGCAGTGTCTGGGTCACTGTGTAACTCTGCAGTGTGAGGGTCACTGTGTAACTCTGCAGTGTCTGGGTCACTGTGTAACTCTGCAGTGGGAGGGTCACTGTGTAACTCTGCAGTGTCAGGGTCAGTGTGTAACTCTGCAGTGAAAGGGTCATTCTGTAACTATGCAGTGTCAGGGGCACTCTCTAAGTCTGCAGTGTAAGGGTCAATCTGTAACTCTGCAGTGTAAGGGTCAATCTGTAACTCTGCAGTGTAAGGGTCAGTGTGTAACTCTGCAGTGTAAGGGTCTCTGTGTAACTATGCAGTGTCTGGGTCAGTGTGTAACACTGCAGTGTCAGTGTCAGTGTGTAACTCTGCAGTGTCAGGGTCACTGTGTAACTCTGCAGTGTCAGGGTCTCTGTGTAACTCTGCAGTGTCTGGGTCAGTGTGTAACTCTGCAGTGTCAGGGTCAGTGTGTAACTCTGCAGTGTCAGGGTCACTGTGTAACTCTGCAGTGTCTGGGTCACAGTGTAACTGCAGTGTAAGGGTCTCTGTGTAACTCTGCAGTGTCTGGGTCAGTGTGTAACTCTGCAGTGTCAGTGTCAGTGTGTAACTCTGCAGTGTCAGGGTCAGTGTGTAACTCTGCAGAGACAGGGTCACTTTGTAACTCTGCAGTGTAAGGGTCACAGTGTAACTCTGCAGTGTAAGCGTCACTCTGTAACTCTGTAGTGTAACGGTCACTGTATAACTCTGCAGTGTAAGGGTCACTGTGTAACTCTGCAGTGTCAGGGTCAGTGTGTAACTCTGCAGTGTGAGGGTCACTGTGTAACTCTGCAGTGTCAGGGTCAGTGTGTAACTCTACAGTGTCAGGGTCAGTGTGTAACTCTGCAGTGTCAGGGTCACTGTGTAACTCTGCAGTGTCTGGGTCAGTGTGTAACTCTGCAGTGTCTGGGTCACTGTGTAACTCTGCAGTGTGAGGGTCACTGTGTAACTCTGCAGTGTCAGGGTCAGTGTGTAACTCTGCAGTGAAAGGGTCATTCTGTAACTATGCAGTGTCAGGGGCACTCTCTAAGTCTGCAGTGTAAGGGTCAATCTGTAACTCTGCAGTGTAATCGTCAGTGTGTAACTCTGCAGTGTAAGGGTCTCTGTGTAACTCTGCAGTGTCTGGGTCAGTGTGTAACACTGCAGTGTCAGTGTCAGTGTGTAACTCTGCAGTGTCAGGGTCAGTGTGTAACTCTGCAGTGTCAGTGTCAGTGTGTAACTCTGCAGTGTCATGGTCACTGTGTAACTCTGCAGTGTCTGGGTCACAGTGTAACTGCAGTGTAAGGGTCTCTGTGTAACTCTGCAGTGTCTGGGTCAGTGTGTAACTCTGCAGTGTAAGGGTCACTCTGTAACTCTGCAGTGTCAGGGTCATTTGTAACTCTGCAGTGTCAGGGTCACTGTAACTCTGCAGTGTAAGGGTCACACTGTAACTCTGCAGTGTCAGGGTCAGTGTGTAACTCTGCAGTGTCTGGGTCACTGTGTAACTCTGCAGTGTGAGGGTCACTGTGTAACTCTGCAGTGTCTGGGTCACTGTGTAACTCTGCAGTGTGAGGGTCACTGTGTAACTCTGCAGTGTCAGGGTCAGTGTGTAACTCTGCAGTGTCTGGGTCACTGTGTAACTCTGCAGTGTCAGGGTCACTGTGTAACTCTGCAGCGTCAGGGTCGCTGTGTAACTCTGCAGTGTAAGGGTCATTCTGTAACTATGCAGTGTCAGGGGCACTCTGTAAGTCTGCAGTGTAAGGGTCAATCTGTAACTCTGCAGTGTCAGGGTCACTGTGTAACTCTGCAGTGTAAGGGTCAATCTGTAACTCTGCAGTGTAAGGGTCAGTGTGTAACTCTGCAGTGTAAGGGTCTCTGTGTAACTATGCAGTGTCTGGGTCAGTGTGTAACACTGCAGTGTCAGTGTCAGTGTGTAACTCTGCAGTGTCAGGGTCACTGTGTAACTCTGCAGTGTCAGGGTCTCTGTGTAACTCTGCAGTGTCTGGGTCAGTGTGTAACTCTGCAGTGTCAGGGTCAGTGTGTAACTCTGCAGTGTCAGGGTCACTGTGTAACTCTGCAGTGTCTGGGTCACAGTGTAACTGCAGTGTAAGGGTCTCTGTGTAACTCTGCAGTGTCTGGCTCAGTGTGTAACTCTGCAGTGTCAGTGTCAGTGTGTAACTCTGCAGTGTCAGGGTCAGTGTGTAACTCTGCAGTGACAGGGTCACTTTGTAACTCTGCAGTGTAAGGGTCACAGTGTAACTCTGCAGTGTAAGCGTCACTCTGTAACTCTGTAGTGTAACGGTCACTGTATAACTCTGCAGTGTAAGGGTCACTGTGTAACTCTGCAGTGTCAAGGTCAGTGTGTAACTCTGCAGTGTAAGGGTCACTGTGTAACTCTGCAGTGTAATGGTCACTCTGCAACTCTGCAGTGTCAGGGTCACTTTGTAACTCTGCAGTGTCAGGGTCAGTGTGTAACTCTGCAGTGTTAAGGTCAGTGTGTAACTCTGCAGTGTAAGGGTCACTGTGTAACTCTGCAGTGTCAGGGTCAGTGTGTAACTCTGCAGTGTAAGGGTCACTGTGTAACTCTGCAGTGTCAGGGTCAGTGTGTAACTCTGCAGTGTAAGGGTCATTCTGTAACTCTGCAATGTTAGGGTCACTGTCACTCTGCAGTGTAAGGGTCAGTGTGTAACTCTACAGTGTCAGGGTCAGTGTGTAACTCTGTAGTGTCAGGGTCACTGTGTAACTCTGCAGTGTCTGGGTCAGTGTGTAACTCTGCAGTGTCTGGGTCACTGTGTAACTCTGCAGTGTGAGGGTCACTGTGTAACTCTGCAGTGAAAGGGTCATTCTGTAACTATGCAGTGTCAGGGGCACTCTCTAAGTCTGCAGTGTAAGGGTCAATCTGTAACTCTGCAGTGTAATCGTCAGTGTGTAACTCTGCAGTGTAAGGGTCTCTGTGTAACTCTGCAGTGTCTGGGTCAGTGTGTAACACTGCAGTGTCAGTGTCAGTGTGTAACTCTGCAGTGTCAGGGTCAGTGTGTAACTCTGCAGTGTCAGTGTCAGTGTGTAACTCTGCAGTGTCATGGTCACTGTGTAACTCTGCAGTGTCTGGGTCACAGTGTAACTGCAGTGTAAGGGTCTCTGTGTAACTCTGCAGTGTCTGGGTCAGTGTGTAACTCTGCAGTGTCAGTGTCAGTGTGTAACTCTGCAGTGTCAGGGTCAGTGTGTAACTCTGCAGTGTAAGGGTCACTTTGTAACTCTGCAGTGTAAGGGTCACAGTGTAACTCTGCAGTGTAAACGTCACTCTGTAACTCTGTAGTGTAACGGTCACTGTATAACACTGCAGTGTAAGGGTCACTGTGTAACTCTGCAGTGTCAGGGTCAGTGTGTAACTCTGCAGTGTCAGGGTCACTTTGTAACTCAGCAGTGTCAGGGTCACTGTAACTCTGCAGTGTAAGGGTCACTGTGTAACTCTGCAGTGTAATGGTCACTGTGCAACTCTGCAGTGTAAGGGTCACTGTGCAACTCTGCAGTGTAATGGTCACTCTGCAACTCTGCAGTGTCAGGGTCACTTTGTAACTCTGCAGTGTCAGGGTCACTGTAACTCTGCAGTGTAAGGGTCACTGTGTAACTCTGCAGTGTAAGGGTCACACTGTAACTCTGCAGTGTCAGGGTCAGTGTGTAACTCTGCAGTGTCTGGGTCACTGTGTAACTCTGCAGTGTGAGGGTCACTGTGTAACTCTGCAGTGTCAGGGTCAGTGTGTAACTCTGCAGTGTAAGGGTCATTCTGTAACTATGAAGTGTCAGGGGCACTCTGTAAGTCTGCAGTGTCTGGGTCAGTGTGTCACTCTGCAGTGTAAGGGTCACTCTGTAACTCTGCAGTGTAAGGGTCACTGTGTAACTCTGCAGTGTAATGGTCACTCTGTAACTCTGCAGTGTAAGGGTCACTCTGTAACTCTGCAGTGTAAGGGTAACTGTGTAACTCTGCAGTGTCAGGGTCACTGTGTAACTCTGCAGTGTAAGGGTCACAGTGTAACTGCAGTGTAAGGGTCACAGTGTAACTGTGCAGTGTAAGGGTCAGTGTGTATCTCTGCAGTGTAAGGGTTACTGTGTAACTCTGCAGTGTCAGGGTCGCTGTGTAACTCTGCGGTTTAAGGGTCACCGTGTAACTCTGCAGTGTCAGGGTCACTGTGTAACTCTGCAGTGTAAGGGTCACTGTGTAACTCTGCAGTGTCAGGGTCAGTGTGTAACTCTGCAGTGTTCGGGTCAGAGTGTAACTGCAGTGTCTGGGTCAGTGTGTAACTCTGCAGTGTAAGGGTCACTGTGTAACTCTGCAGTGTCAGGATCACTGTGTAACTCTGCAGTGTCTGGGTCACTGTGTAACTCTACAATGTAAGGGTCACTGTAACTCTGCAGTGTAAGGGTCACTGTGTAACTCTGCAGTGTAAGGGTCACTCTGTAACTCTGCAGTGTCAGGGTCATTCTGTAACTATGCAGTGTCAGGGGCACTCTCTAAGTCTGCAGTGTAAGGGTCAATCTGTAACTCTGCAGTGTAAGGGTCAATCTGTAACTCTGCAGTGTAAGGGTCAGTGTGTAACTCTGCAGTGTAAGGGTCTCTGTGTAACTATGCAGTGTCTGGGTCAGTGTGTAACACTGCAGTGTCAGTGTCAGTGTGTAACTCTGCAGTGTCAGGGTCACTGTGTAACTCTGCAGTGTCAGGGTCTCTGTGTAACTCTGCAGTGTCTGGGTCAGTGTGTAACTCTGCAGTGTCAGGGTCAGTGTGTAACTCTGCAGTGTCAGGGTCACTGTGTAACTCTGCAGTGTCTGGGTCACAGTGTAACTGCAGTGTAAGGGTCTCTGTGTAACTCTGCAGTGTCTGGGTCAGTGTGTAACTCTGCAGTGTCAGTGTCAGTGTGTAACTCTGCAGTGTCAGGGTCAGTGTGTAACTCTGCAGAGACAGGGTCACTTTGTAACTCTGCAGTGTAAGGGTCACAGTGTAACTCTGCAGTGTAAGCGTCACTCTGTAACTCTGTAGTGTAACGGTCACTGTATAACTCTGCAGTGTAAGGGTCACTGTGTAACTCTGCAGTGTCAGGGTCAGTGTGTAACTCTGCAGTGTGAGGGTCACTGTGTAACTCTGCAGTGTCAGGGTCAGTGTGTAACTCTACAGTGTCAGGGTCAGTGTGTAACTCTGCAGTGTCAGGGTCACTGTGTAACTCTGCAGTGTCTGGGTCAGTGTGTAACTCTGCAGTGTCTGGGTCACTGTGTAACTCTGCAGTGTGAGGGTCACTGTGTAACTCTGCAGTGTCAGGGTCAGTGTGTAACTCTGCAGTGAAAGAATCATTCTGTAACTATGCAGTGTCAGGGGCACTCTCTAAGTCTGCAGTGTAAGGGTCAATCTGTAACTCTACAGTGTAATCGTCAGTATGTAACTCTGCAGTGTAAGGGTCTCTGAGTAACTCTGCAGTGTCTGGGTCAGTGTGTAACACTGCAGTGTCAGTGTGTAACTCTGCAGTGTCAGGGTCAGAGTGTAACTGCAGTGTCTGGGTCAGTGTGTAACTCTGCAGTGTCAGGGTCAGTGTGTAACTCTGCAGTGTCAGTGTCAGTGTGTAACTCTGCAGTGTCATGGTCAGTGTGTAACTCTGCAGTGTCAGGGTCACAGTGTAACTGCAGTGTAAGGGTCTCTGTGTAACTCTGCAGTGTCTGGGTCAGTGTGTAACTCTGCAGTGTCAGTGTCAGTGTGTAACTCTGCAGTGTCAGGGTCAGTGTGTAACTCTGCAGTGTAAGGGTCACTTTGTAACTCTGCAGTGTAAGGGTCACAGTGTAACTCTGCAGTGTAAACGTCACTCTGTAACTCTGTAGTGTAACGGTCACTGTATAACACTGCAGTGTAAGGGTCACTGTGTAACTCTGCAGTGTCAGGTTCAGTGTGTAACTCTACAATGTTAGGGTCACTGTAACTCTGCAGTGTAAGGGTCACTGTGCAACTCTGCAGTGTAATGGTCACTCTGCAACTCTGCAGTGTCAGGGTCACTTTGTAACTCTGCAGTGTCAGGGTCACTGTAACTCTGCAGTGTAAGGGTCACTGTGTAACTCTGCAGTGTAAGGGTCACACTGTAACGCTGCAGTGTCAGGGTCAGTGTGTAACTCTACAGTGTCAGGGTCAGTGTGTAACTCTGCAGTGTCAGGGTCACTGTGTAACTCTGCAGTGTCTGGGTCAGTGTGTAACTCTGCAGTGTCTGGGTCACTGTGTAACTCTGCAGTGTGAGGGTCACTGTGTAACTCTGCAGTGAAAGGGTCATTCTGTAACTATGCAGTGTCAGGGGCACTCTCTAAGTCTGCAGTGTAAGGGTCAATCTGTAACTCTGCAGTGTAATCGTCAGTGTGTAACTCTGCAGTGTAAGGGTCTCTGTGTAACTCTGCAGTGTCTGGGTCAGTGTGTAACACTGCAGTGTCAGTGTCAGTGTGTAACTCTGCAGTGTCAGGGTCAGTGTGTAACTCTGCAGTGTCAGTGTCAGTGTGTAACTCTGCAGTGTCATGGTCACTGTGTAACTCTGCAGTGTCTGGGTCACAGTGTAACTGCAGTGTAAGGGTCTCTGTGTAACTCTGCAGTGTCTGGGTCAGTGTGTAACTCTGCAGTGTAAGGGTCACTCTGTAACTCTGCAGTGTCAGGGTCATTTGTAACTCTGCAGTGTCAGGGTCACTGTAACTCTGCAGTGTAAGGGTCACACTGTAACTCTGCAGTGTCAGGGTCAGTGTGTAACTCTGCAGTGTCTGGGTCACTGTGTAACTCTGCAGTGTGAGGGTCACTGTGTAACTCTGCAGTGTCTGGGTCACTGTGTAACTCTGCAGTGTGAGGGTCACTGTGTAACTCTGCAGTGTCAGGGTCAGTGTGTAACTCTGCAGTGTCTGGGTCACTGTGTAACTCTGCAGTGTCAGGGTCACTGTGTAACTCTGCAGCGTCAGGGTCGCTGTGTAACTCTGCAGTGTAAGGGTCATTCTGTAACTATGCAGTGTCAGGGGCACTCTGTAAGTCTGCAGTGTAAGGGTCAATCTGTAACTCTGCAGTGTCAGGGTCACTGTGTAACTCTGCAGTGTAAGGGTCAATCTGTAACTCTGCAGTGTAAGGGTCAGTGTGTAACTCTGCAGTGTAAGGGTCTCTGTGTAACTATGCAGTGTCTGGGTCAGTGTGTAACACTGCAGTGTCAGTGTCAGTGTGTAACTCTGCAGTGTCAGGGTCACTGTGTAACTCTGCAGTGTCAGGGTCTCTGTGTAACTCTGCAGTGTCTGGGTCAGTGTGTAACTCTGCAGTGTCAGGGTCAGTGTGTAACTCTGCAGTGTCAGGGTCACTGTGTAACTCTGCAGTGTCTGGGTCACAGTGTAACTGCAGTGTAAGGGTCTCTGTGTAACTCTGCAGTGTCTGGCTCAGTGTGTAACTCTGCAGTGTCAGTGTCAGTGTGTAACTCTGCAGTGTCAGGGTCAGTGTGTAACTCTGCAGTGACAGGGTCACTTTGTAACTCTGCAGTGTAAGGGTCACAGTGTAACTCTGCAGTGTAAGCGTCACTCTGTAACTCTGTAGTGTAACGGTCACTGTATAACTCTGCAGTGTAAGGGTCACTGTGTAACTCTGCAGTGTCAAGGTCAGTGTGTAACTCTGCAGTGTAAGGGTCACTGTGTAACTCTGCAGTGTAATGGTCACTCTGCAACTCTGCAGTGTCAGGGTCACTTTGTAACTCTGCAGTGTCAGGGTCAGTGTGTAACTCTGCAGTGTTAAGGTCAGTGTGTAACTCTGCAGTGTAAGGGTCACTGTGTAACTCTGCAGTGTCAGGGTCAGTGTGTAACTCTGCAGTGTAAGGGTCACTGTGTAACTCTGCAGTGTCAGGGTCAGTGTGTAACTCTGCAGTGTAAGGGTCATTCTGTAACTCTGCAATGTTAGGGTCACTGTCACTCTGCAGTGTAAGGGTCAGTGTGTAACTCTACAGTGTCAGGGTCAGTGTGTAACTCTGTAGTGTCAGGGTCACTGTGTAACTCTGCAGTGTCTGGGTCAGTGTGTAACTCTGCAGTGTCTGGGTCACTGTGTAACTCTGCAGTGTGAGGGTCACTGTGTAACTCTGCAGTGAAAGGGTCATTCTGTAACTATGCAGTGTCAGGGGCACTCTCTAAGTCTGCAGTGTAAGGGTCAATCTGTAACTCTGCAGTGTAATCGTCAGTGTGTAACTCTGCAGTGTAAGGGTCTCTGTGTAACTCTGCAGTGTCTGGGTCAGTGTGTAACACTGCAGTGTCAGTGTCAGTGTGTAACTCTGCAGTGTCAGGGTCAGTGTGTAACTCTGCAGTGTCAGTGTCAGTGTGTAACTCTGCAGTGTCATGGTCACTGTGTAACTCTGCAGTGTCTGGGTCACAGTGTAACTGCAGTGTAAGGGTCTCTGTGTAACTCTGCAGTGTCTGGGTCAGTGTGTAACTCTGCAGTGTCAGTGTCAGTGTGTAACTCTGCAGTGTCAGGGTCAGTGTGTAACTCTGCAGTGTAAGGGTCACTTTGTAACTCTGCAGTGTAAGGGTCACAGTGTAACTCTGCAGTGTAAACGTCACTCTGTAACTCTGTAGTGTAACGGTCACTGTATAACACTGCAGTGTAAGGGTCACTGTGTAACTCTGCAGTGTCAGGGTCAGTGTGTAACTCTGCAGTGTCAGGGTCACTTTGTAACTCAGCAGTGTCAGGGTCAGTGTGCAACTCTGCAGTGTAAGGGTCACTGTGTAACTCTGCAGTGTAATGGTCACTGTGCAACTCTGCAGTGTAAGGGTCACTGTGCAACTCTGCAGTGTAATGGTCACTCTGCAACTCTGCAGTGTCAGGGTCACTTTGTAACTCTGCAGTGTCAGGGTCACTGTAACTCTGCAGTGTAAGGGTCACTGTGTAACTCTGCAGTGTAAGGGTCACACTGTAACTCTGCAGTGTCAGGGTCAGTGTGTAACTCTGCAGTGTCTGGGTCACTGTGTAACTCTGCAGTGTGAGGGTCACTGTGTAACTCTGCAGTGTCAGGGTCAGTGTGTAACTCTGCAGTGTAAGGGTCATTCTGTAACTATGAAGTGTCAGGGGCACTCTGTAAGTCTGCAGTGTCTGGGTCAGTGTGTCACTCTGCAGTGTAAGGGTCACTCTGTAACTCTGCAGTGTAAGGGTCACTGTGTAACTCTGCAGTGTAATGGTCACTCTGTAACTCTGCAGTGTAAGGGTCACTCTGTAACTCTGCAGTGTAAGGGTAACTGTGTAACTCTGCAGTGTCAGGGTCACTGTGTAACTCTGCAGTGTAAGGGTCACAGTGTAACTGCAGTGTAAGGGTCACAGTGTAACTGTGCAGTGTAAGGGTCAGTGTGTATCTCTGCAGTGTAAGGGTTACTGTGTAACTCTGCAGTGTCAGGGTCACTGTGTAACTCTGCGGTTTAAGGGTCACCGTGTAACTCTGCAGTGTCAGGGTCACTGTGTAACTCTGCAGTGTAAGGGTCACTGTGTAACTCTGCAGTGTCAGGGTCAGTGTGTAACTCTGCAGTGTTCGGGTCAGAGTGTAACTGCAGTGTCTGGGTCAGTGTGTAACTCTGCAGTGTAAGGGTCACTGTGTAACTCTGCAGTGTCAGGGTCACTGTGTAACTCTGCAGTGTCTGGGTCACTGTGTAACTCTACAATGTAAGGGTCACTGTAACTCTGCAGTGTAAGGGTCACTGTGTAACTCTGCAGTGTAAGGGTCACTCTGTAACTCTGCAGTGTCAGGGTCATTCTGTAACTATGCAGTGTCAGGGGCACTCTCTAAGTCTGCAGTGTAAGGGTCAATCTGTAACTCTGCAGTGTAAGGGTCAATCTGTAACTCTGCAGTGTAAGGGTCAGTGTGTAACTCTGCAGTGTAAGGGTCTCTGTGTAACTATGCAGTGTCTGGGTCAGTGTGTAACACTGCAGTGTCAGTGTCAGTGTGTAACTCTGCAGTGTCAGGGTCACTGTGTAACTCTGCAGTGTCAGGGTCTCTGTGTAACTCTGCAGTGTCTGGGTCAGTGTGTAACTCTGCAGTGTCAGGGTCAGTGTGTAACTCTGCAGTGTCAGGGTCACTGTGTAACTCTGCAGTGTCTGGGTCACAGTGTAACTGCAGTGTAAGGGTCTCTGTGTAACTCTGCAGTGTCTGGGTCAGTGTGTAACTCTGCAGTGTCAGTGTCAGTGTGTAACTCTGCAGTGTCAGGGTCAGTGTGTAACTCTGCAGAGACAGGGTCACTTTGTAACTCTGCAGTGTAAGGGTCACAGTGTAACTCTGCAGTGTAAGCGTCACTCTGTAACTCTGTAGTGTAACGGTCACTGTATAACTCTGCAGTGTAAGGGTCACTGTGTAACTCTGCAGTGTCAGGGTCAGTGTGTAACTCTGCAGTGTGAGGGTCACTGTGTAACTCTGCAGTGTCAGGGTCAGTGTGTAACTCTACAGTGTCAGGGTCAGTGTGTAACTCTGCAGTGTCAGGGTCACTGTGTAACTCTGCAGTGTCTGGGTCAGTGTGTAACTCTGCAGTGTCTGGGTCACTGTGTAACTCTGCAGTGTGAGGGTCACTGTGTAACTCTGCAGTGTCAGGGTCAGTGTGTAACTCTGCAGTGAAAGAATCATTCTGTAACTATGCAGTGTCAGGGGCACTCTCTAAGTCTGCAGTGTAAGGGTCAATCTGTAACTCTACAGTGTAATCGTCAGTGTGTAACTCTGCAGTGTAAGGGTCTCTGAGTAACTCTGCAGTGTCTGGGTCAGTGTGTAACACTGCAGTGTCAGTGTCAGTGTGTAACTCTGCAGTGTCAGGGTCAGAGTGTAACTGCAGTGTCTGGGTCAGTGTGTAACTCTGCAGTGTCAGGGTCAGTGTGTAACTCTGCAGTGTCAGTGTCAGTGTGTAACTCTGCAGTGTCATGGTCACTGTGTAACTCTGCAGTGTCTGGGTCACAGTGTAACTGCAGTGTAAGGGTCTCTGTGTAACTCTGCAGTGTCTGGGTCAGTGTGTAACTCTGCAGTGTCAGTGTCAGTGTGTAACTCTGCAGTGTCAGGGTCAGTGTGTAACTCTGCAGTGTAAGGGTCACTTTGTAACTCTGCAGTGTAAGGGTCACAGTGTAACTCTGCAGTGTAAACGTCACTCTGTAACTCTGTAGTGTAACGGTCACTGTATAACACTGCAGTGTAAGGGTCACTGTGTAACTCTGCAGTGTCAGGTTCAGTGTGTAACTCTACAATGTTAGGGTCACTGTAACTCTGCAGTGTAAGGGTCACTGTGCAACTCTGCAGTGTAATGGTCACTCTGCAACTCTGCAGTGTCAGGGTCACTTTGTAACTCTGCAGTGTCAGGGTCACTGTAACTCTGCAGTGTAAGGGTCACTGTGTAACTCTGCAGTGTAAGGGTCACACTGTAACGCTGCAGTGTCAGGGTCAGTGTGTAACTCTGCAGTGTCTGGGTCACTGTGTAACTCTGCAGTGTGAGGGTCACTGTGTAACTCTGCAGTGTCAGGGTCAGTGTGTAACTCTGCAGTGTAAGGGTCATTCTGTAACTATGAAGTGTCAGGGGCACTCTGTAAGTCTGCAGTGTAAGGGTCAATCTGTAACTCTGCAGTGTAAGGGTCAGTGTGTCACTCTGCAGTGTAAGGGTCACTCTGAAACTCTGCAGTGTAAGGGTCACTGTGTAACTCTGCAGTGTAATGGTCACTCTGCAACTCTGCAGTGTCAGGGTCACTTTGTAACTCTGCAGTGTCAGGGTCACTGTAACTCTGCAGTGTAAGGGTCACTGTGTAACTCTGCAGTGTAAGGGTCACTCTGTAACTCTGCAGTGTAAGGGTAACTGTGTAACTCTGCAGTGTCAGGGTCACTGTGTAACTCTGCAGTGTAAGGGTCACAGTGTAACTGCAGTGTAAGGGTCACAGTGTAACTGTGCAGTGTAAGGGTCAGTGTGTAACTCTGCAGTGTAAGGGTTACTGTGTAACTCTGCAGTGTCAGGGTCACTGTGTAACTCTGCGGTTTAAGGGTCACCGTGTAACTCTGCAGTGTCAGGGTCACTGTGTAACTCTGCAGTGTAAGGGTCACTGTGTAACTCTGCAGTGTCAGGGTCAGTGTGTAACTCTGCAGTGTTCGGGTCACAGTATAACTGCAGTGTAAGGGTCAGAGTGTAACTGCAGTGTCTGGGTCAGTGTGTAACTCTGCAGTGTAAGGGTCACTGTGTAACTCTGCAGTGTCAGGGTCAGTGTGTAACTCTGCAGTGTTAGGGTCACAATGTAACTGCAGTGTAAGGGTCAGAGTGTAACTGCAGTGTCTGGGTCAGTGTGTAACTCTGCAGTGTAAGGGTCACTGTGTAACTCTGCAGTGTCAGGGTCAGTGTGTAACTCTGCAGTGTTAGGGTCACAATGTAACTGCAGTGAAACGGTCACTGTGTAACTGCAGTGTCTGGGTCAGTGTGTAACTCTGCAGTGTAAGGGTCTCTGTGTAAATCTGCAGTTTCAGGGTCACTGTGTAACTCTGCAGTGTAAGGGTCACAGTGCAACTCTGCAGTGTAATGGTCACTGTATAACTCTGCAGTGTAAGGGTCACTCTGTAACTCTGCAGTGTAAGGGTCAGTGTGTAACTCTGCAGTGTAACGGTCACTGTATAACTCTGCAATGAAAGGGTCACTCTGTAGCTCTGCAGTGTCAGGGTTACTGTGTAACTCTGCAGTGTCAGGGTCACTGTGTAACTCTGCAGTGACAGAGTCACTGTGTGACTCTGCAGTGTCAGGGTCACTGTGTAACTCTGCAGTGTAAGGGTCACTGTATAACTCTGCAGTGTCAGGGTCACTCTGTAACTCTGCAGTGTCAGGGTCACTATGTAACTCTGCAGTGTCAGGGTCACTGTGTAACTCTGCCATGTAAGGGACACTCTGTAACTCTGCAGTGTAAGGGTCTCTGTGTAACACTGCAGTGTAAGGATCGTGTAACTCTGCAGTGTAAGGGTCACTGTGTAACTCTGCAGTGTAAGGGTCACTGTGTAACTCTGCAGTGTCAGGGTCACTGTGTAACTCTGCAGTGTAAGGGTCACTGTGTAACTCTGCAGTGTCAGGGTTAGTGTGTAACTCTGTAGTGTTAGGGTCACAGTGTAATTGCAGTGTAAGGGTCACAGTGTAACTCTGCAGTGTCTGGGTCAGTGTGTAACTCTGCAGTGTAAGGGTCTCTGTGTAACTCTGCAGTGTCAGGGTCACTGTTTCACTCTGCAGTGTAAGGGTCACAGTGTAACTCTGCAGTGTAACGGTCACTGTATAACTCTGCAGTGTAAGGGTGACTCTGTAACACTGCAGTGTAAGGGTCACTGTGTAACTCTGCAGTGTAATGGTCACTCTGTAACTCTGCAGTGTCAGGGTCATTCTGTAACTATGCAGTGTCAGGGGCACTCTCTAAGTCTGCAGTGTAAGGGTCAATCTGTAACTCTGCAGTGTAAGGGTCAATCTGTAACTCTGCAGTGTAAGGGTCAGTGTGTAACTCTGCAGTGTAAGGGTCTCTGTGTAACTATGCAGTGTCTGGGTCAGTGTGTAACACTGCAGTGTCAGTGTCAGTGTGTAACTCTGCAGTGTCAGGGTCACTGTGTAACTCTGCAGTGTCAGGGTCTCTGTGTAACTCTGCAGTGTCTGGGTCAGTGTGTAACTCTGCAGTGTCAGGGTCAGTGTGTAACTCTGCAGTGTCAGGGTCACTGTGTAACTCTGCAGTGTCTGGGTCACAGTGTAACTGCAGTGTAAGGGTCTCTGTGTAACTCTGCAGTGTCTGGGTCAGTGTGTAACTCTGCAGTGTCAGTGTCAGTGTGTAACTCTGCAGTGTCAGGGTCAGTGTGTAACTCTGCAGAGACAGGGTCACTTTGTAACTCTGCAGTGTAAGGGTCACAGTGTAACTCTGCAGTGTAAGCGTCACTCTGTAACTCTGTAGTGTAACGGTCACTGTATAACTCTGCAGTGTAAGGGTCACTGTGTAACTCTGCAGTGTCAGGGTCAGTGTGTAACTCTGCAGTGTGAGGGTCACTGTGTAACTCTACAGTGTCAGGGTCAGTGTGTAACTCTGCAGTGTCAGGGTCACTGTGTAACTCTGCAGTGTCTGGGTCAGTGTGTAACTCTGCAGTGTCTGGGTCACTGTGTAACTCTGCAGTGTCAGGGTCACTGTGTAACTCTGCAGTGTCTGGGTCACAGTGTAACTGCAGTGTAAGGGTCTCTGTGTAACTCTGCAGTGTCTGGGTCAGTGTGTAACTCTGCAGTGTCAGTGTCAGTGTGTAACTCTGCAGTGTCAGGGTCAGTGTGTAACTCTGCAGAGACAGGGTCACTTTGTAACTCTGCAGTGTAAGGGTCACAGTGTAACTCTGCAGTGTAAGCGTCACTCTGTAACTCTGTAGTGTAACGGTCACTGTATAACTCTGCAGTGTAAGGGTCACTGTGTAACTCTGCAGTGTCAGGGTCAGTGTGTAACTCTGCAGTGTGAGGGTCACTGTGTAACTCTACAGTGTCAGGGTCAGTGTGTAACTCTGCAGTGTCAGGGTCACTGTGGAACTCTGCAGTGTCTGGGTCAGTGTGTAACTCTGCAGTGTCTGGGTCACTGTGTAACTCTGCAGTGTGAGGGTCACTGTGTAACTCTGCAGTGTCAGGGTCAGTGTGTAACTCTGCAGTGAAAGAATCATTCTGTAACTATGCAGTGTCAGGGGCACTCTCTAAGTCTGCAGTGTAAGGGTCAATCTGTAACTCTACAGTGTAATCGTCAGTGTGTAACTCTGCAGTGTAAGGGTCTCTGAGTAACTCTGCAGTGTCTGGGTCAGTGTGTAACACTGCAGTGTCAGTGTCAGTGTGTAACTCTGCAGTGTCAGGGTCAGAGTGTAACTGCAGTGTCTGGGTCAGTGTGTAACTCTGCAGTGTCAGGGTCAGTGTGTAACTCTGCAGTGTCAGTGTCAGTGTGTAACTCTGCAGTGTCATGGTCACTGTGTAACTCTGCAGTGTCTGGGTCACAGTGTAACTGCAGTGTAAGGGTCTCTGTGTAACTCTGCAGTGTCTGGGTCAGTGTGTAACTCTGCAGTGTCAGTGTCAGTGTGTAACTCTGCAGTGTCAGGGTCAGTGTGTAACTCTGCAGTGTAAGGGTCACTTTGTAACTCTGCAGTGTAAGGGTCACAGTGTAACTCTGCAGTGTAAACGTCACTCTGTAACTCTGTAGTGTAACGGTCACTGTATAACACTGCAGTGTAAGGGTCACTGTGTAACTCTGCAGTGTCAGGTTCAGTGTGTAACTCTACAATGTTAGGGTCACTGTAACTCTGCAGTGTAAGGGTCACTGTGCAACTCTGCAGTGTAATGGTCACTCTGCAACTCTGCAGTGTCAGGGTCACTTTGTAACTCTGCAGTGTCAGGGTCACTGTAACTCTGCAGTGTAAGGGTCACTGTGTAACTCTGCAGTGTAAGGGTCACACTGTAACGCTGCAGTGTCAGGGTCAGTGTGTAACTCTACAGTGTCAGGGTCAGTGTGTAACTCTGCAGTGTCAGGGTCACTGTGTAACTCTGCAGTGTCTGGGTCAGTGTGTAACTCTGCAGTGTCTGGGTCACTGTGTAACTCTGCAGTGTGAGGGTCACTGTGTAACTCTGCAGTGAAAGGGTCATTCTGTAACTATGCAGTGTCAGGGGCACTCTCTAAGTCTGCAGTGTAAGGGTCAATCTGTAACTCTGCAGTGTAATCGTCAGTGTGTAACTCTGCAGTGTAAGGGTCTCTGTGTAACTCTGCAGTGTCTGGGTCAGTGTGTAACACTGCAGTGTCAGTGTCAGTGTGTAACTCTGCAGTGTCAGGATCAGTGTGTAACTCTGCAGTGTCAGTGTCAGTGTGTAACTCTGCAGTGTCATGGTCACTGTGTAACTCTGCAGTGTCTGGGTCACAGTGTAACTGCAGTGTAAGGGTCTCTGTGTAACTCTGCAGTGTCTGGGTCAGTGTGTAACTCTGCAGTGTAAGGGTCACTCTGTAACTCTGCAGTGTCAGGGTCATTTGTAACTCTGCAGTGTCAGGGTCACTGTAACTCTGCAGTGTAAGGGTCACACTGTAAATCTGCAGTGTCAGGGTCAGTGTGTAACTCTGCAGTGTCTGGGTCACTGTGTAACTCTGCAGTGTGAGGGTCACTGTGTAACTCTGCAGTGTCTGGGTCACTGTGTAACTCTGCAGTGTGAGGGTCACTGTGTAACTCTGCAGTGTCAGGGTCAGTGTGTAACTCTGCAGTGTCTGGGTCACTGTGTAACTCTGCAGTGTCAGGGTCACTGTGTAACTCTGCAGCGTCAGGGTCGCTGTGTAACTCTGCAGTGTAAGGGTCATTCTGTAACTATGCAGTGTCAGGGGCACTCTGTAAGTCTGCAGTGTAAGGGTCAATCTGTAACTCTGCAGTGTCAGGGTCACTGTGTAACTCTGCAGTGTAAGGGTCAATCTGTAACTCTGCAGTGTAAGGGTCAGTGTGTAACTCTGCAGTGTCAGGGTCTCTGTGTAACTATGCAGTGTCTGGGTCAGTGTGTAACACTGCAGTGTCAGTGTCAGTGTGTAACTCTGCAGTGTCAGGGTCACTGTGTAACTCTGCAGTGTCAGGGTCTCTGTGTAACTCTGCAGTGTCTGGGTCAGTGTGTAACTCTGCAGTGTCAGGGTCAGTGTGTAACTCTGCAGTGTCAGGGTCACTGTGTAACTCTGCAGTGTCTGGGTCACAGTGTAACTGCAGTGTAAGGGTCTCTGTGTAACTCTGCAGTGTCTGGCTCAGTGTGTAACTCTGCAGTGTCAGTGTCAGTGTGTAACTCTGCAGTGTCAGGGTCAGTGTGTAACTCTGCAGTGACAGGGTCACTTTGTAACTCTTCAGTGTAAGGGTCACAGTGTAACTCTGCAGTGTAAGCGTCACTCTGTAACTCTGTAGTGTAACGGTCACTGTATAACTCTGCAGTGTAAGGGTCACTGTGTAACTCTGCAGTGTCAAGGTCAGTGTGTAACTCTGCAGTGTAAGGGTCACTGTGTAACTCTGCAGTGTAATGGTCACTCTGCAACTCTGCAGTGTCAGGGTCACTTTGTAACTCTGCAGTGTCAGGGTCAGTGTGTAACTCTGCAGTGTTAAGGTCAGTGTGTAACTCTGCAGTGTAAGGGTCACTGTGTAACTCTGCAGTGTCAGGGTCAGTGTGTAACTCTGCAGTGTAAGGGTCACTGTGTAACTCTGCAGTGTCAGGGTCAGTGTGTAACTCTGCAGTGTAAGGGTCATTCTGTAACTCTGCAATGTTAGGGTCACTGTCACTCTGCAGTGTAAGGGTCAGTGTGTAACTCTACAGTGTCAGGGTCAGTGTGTAACTCTGTAGTGTCAGGGTCACTGTGTAACTCTGCAGTGTCTGGGTCAGTGTGTAACTCTGCAGTGTCTGGGTCACTGTGTAACTCTGCAGTGTGAGGGTCACTGTGTAACTCTGCAGTGAAAGGGTCATTCTGTAACTATGCAGTGTCAGGGGCACTCTCTAAGTCTGCAGTGTAAGGGTCAATCTGTAACTCTGCAGTGTAATCGTCAGTGTGTAACTCTGCAGTGTAAGGGTCTCTGTGTAACTCTGCAGTGTCTGGGTCAGTGTGTAACACTGCAGTGTCAGTGTCAGTGTGTAACTCTGCAGTGTCAGGGTCAGTGTGTAACTCTGCAGTGTCAGTGTCAGTGTGTAACTCTGCAGTGTCATGGTCACTGTGTAACTCTGCAGTGTCTGGGTCACAGTGTAACTGCAGTGTAAGGGTCTCTGTGTAACTCTGCAGTGTCTGGGTCAGTGTGTAACTCTGCAGTGTCAGTGTCAGTGTGTAACTCTGCAGTGTCAGGGTCAGTGTGTAACTCTGCAGTGTAAGGGTCACTTTGTAACTCTGCAGTGTAAGGGTCACAGTGTAACTCTGCAGTGTAAACGTCACTCTGTAACTCTGTAGTGTAACGGTCACTGTATAACACTGCAGTGTAAGGGTCACTGTGTAACTCTGCAGTGTCAGGGTCAGTGTGTAACTCTGCAGTGTCAGGGTCACTTTGTAACTCAGCAGTGTCAGGGTCACTGTAACTCTGCAGTGTAAGGGTCACTGTGTAACTCTGCAGTGTAATGGTCACTGTGCAACTCTGCAGTGTAAGGGTCACTGTGCAACTCTGCAGTGTAATGGTCACTCTGCAACTCTGCAGTGTCAGGGTCACTTTGTAACTCTGCAGTGTCAGGGTCACTGTAACTCTGCAGTGTAAGGGTCACTGTGTAACTCTGCAGTGTAAGGGTCACACTGTAACTCTGCAGTGTCAGGGTCAGTGTGTAACTCTGCAGTGTCTGGGTCACTGTGTAACTCTGCAGTGTGAGGGTCACTGTGTAACTCTGCAGTGTCAGGGTCAGTGTGTAACTCTGCAGTGTAAGGGTCATTCTGTAACTATGAAGTGTCAGGGGCACTCTGTAAGTCTGCAGTGTCTGGGTCAGTGTGTCACTCTGCAGTGTAAGGGTCACTCTGTAACTCTGCAGTGTAAGGGTCACTGTGTAACTCTGCAGTGTAATGGTCACTCTGTAACTCTGCAGTGTAAGGGTCACTCTGTAACTCTGCAGTGTAAGGGTAACTGTGTAACTCTGCAGTGTCAGGGTCACTGTGTAACTCTGCAGTGTAAGGGTCACAGTGTAACTGCAGTGTAAGGGTCACAGTGTAACTGTGCAGTGTAAGGGTCAGTGTGTATCTCTGCAGTGTAAGGGTTACTGTGTAACTCTGCAGTGTCAGGGTCACTGTGTAACTCTGCGGTTTAAGGGTCACCGTGTAACTCTGCAGTGTCAGGGTCACTGTGTAACTCTGCAGTGTAAGGGTCACTGTGTAACTCTGCAGTGTCAGGGTCAGTGTGTAACTCTGCAGTGTTCGGGTCAGAGTGTAACTGCAGTGTCTGGGTCAGTGTGTAACTCTGCAGTGTAAGGGTCACTGTGTAACTCTGCAGTGTCAGGGTCACTGTGTAACTCTGCAGTGTCTGGGTCACTGTGTAACTCTACAATGTAAGGGTCACTGTAACTCTGCAGTGTAAGGGTCACTGTGTAACTCTGCAGTGTAAGGGTCACTCTGTAACTCTGCAGTGTCAGGGTCATTCTGTAACTATGCAGTGTCAGGGGCACTCTCTAAGTCTGCAGTGTAAGGGTCAATCTGTAACTCTGCAGTGTAAGGGTCAATCTGTAACTCTGCAGTGTAAGGGTCAGTGTGTAACTGCAGTGTAAGGGTCTCTGTGTAACTATGCAGTGTCTGGGTCAGTGTGTAACACTGCAGTGTCAGTGTCAGTGTGTAACTCTGCAGTGTCAGGGTCACTGTGTAACTCTGCAGTGTCAGGGTCTCTGTGTAACTCTGCAGTGTCTGGGTCAGTGTGTAACTCTGCAGTGTCAGGGTCAGTGTGTAACTCTGCAGTGTCAGGGTCACTGTGTAACTCTGCAGTGTCTGGGTCACAGTGTAACTGCAGTGTAAGGGTCTCTGTGTAACTCTGCAGTGTCTGGGTCAGTGTGTAACTCTGCAGTGTCAGTGTCAGTGTGTAACTCTGCAGTGTCAGGGTCAGTGTGTAACTCTGCAGAGACAGGGTCACTTTGTAACTCTGCAGTGTAAGGGTCACAGTGTAACTCTGCAGTGTAAGCGTCACTCTGTAACTCTGTAGTGTAACGGTCACTGTATAACTCTGCAGTGTAAGGGTCACTGTGTAACTCTGCAGTGTCAGGGTCAGTGTGTAACTCTGCAGTGTGAGGGTCACTGTGTAACTCTGCAGTGTCAGGGTCAGTGTGTAACTCTACAGTGTCAGGGTCAGTGTGTAACTCTGCAGTGTCAGGGTCACTGTGTAACTCTGCAGTGTCTGGGTCAGTGTGTAACTCTGCAGTGTCTGGGTCACTGTGTAACTCTGCAGTGTGAGGGTCACTGTGTAACTCTGCAGTGTCAGGGTCAGTGTGTAACTCTGCAGTGAAAGAATCATTCTGTAACTATGCAGTGTCAGGGGCACTCTCTAAGTCTGCAGTGTAAGGGTCAATCTGTAACTCTACAGTGTAATCGTCAGTGTGTAACTCTGCAGTGTAAGGGTCTCTGAGTAACTCTGCAGTGTCTGGGTCAGTGTGTAACACTGCAGTGTCAGTGTCAGTGTGTAACTCTGCAGTGTCAGGGTCAGAGTGTAACTGCAGTGTCTGGGTCAGTGTGTAACTCTGCAGTGTCAGGGTCAGTGTGTAACTCTGCAGTGTCAGTGTCAGTGTGTAACTCTGCAGTGTCATGGTCACTGTGTAACTCTGCAGTGTCTGGGTCACAGTGTAACTGCAGTGTAAGGGTCTCTGTGTAACTCTGCAGTGTCTGGGTCAGTGTGTAACTCTGCAGTGTCAGTGTCAGTGTGTAACTCTGCAGTGTCAGGGTCAGTGTGTAACTCTGCAGTGTAAGGGTCACTTTGTAACTCTGCAGTGTAAGGGTCACAGTGTAACTCTGCAGTGTAAACGTCACTCTGTAACTCTGTAGTGTAACGGTCACTGTATAACACTGCAGTGTAAGGGTCACTGTGTAACTCTGCAGTGTCAGGTTCAGTGTGTAACTCTACAATGTTAGGGTCACTGTAACTCTGCAGTGTAAGGGTCACTGTGCAACTCTGCAGTGTAATGGTCACTCTGCAACTCTGCAGTGTCAGGGTCACTTTGTAACTCTGCAGTGTCAGGGTCACTGTAACTCTGCAGTGTAAGGGTCACTGTGTAACTCTGCAGTGTAAGGGTCACACTGTAACGCTGCAGTGTCAGGGTCAGTGTGTAACTCTGCAGTGTCTGGGTCACTGTGTAACTCTGCAGTGTGAGGGTCACTGTGTAACTCTGCAGTGTCAGGGTCAGTGTGTAACTCTGCAGTGTAAGGGTCATTCTGTAACTATGAAGTGTCAGGGGCACTCTGTAAGTCTGCAGTGTAAGGGTCAATCTGTAACTCTGCAGTGTAAGGGTCAGTGTGTCACTCTGCAGTGTAAGGGTCACTCTGAAACTCTGCAGTGTAAGGGTCACTGTGTAACTCTGCAGTGTAATGGTCACTCTGCAACTCTGCAGTGTCAGGGTCACTTTGTAACTCTGCAGTGTCAGGGTCACTGTAACTCTGCAGTGTAAGGGTCACTGTGTAACTCTGCAGTGTAAGGGTCACTCTGTAACTCTGCAGTGTAAGGGTAACTGTGTAACTCTGCAGTGTCAGGGTCACTGTGTAACTCTGCAGTGTAAGGGTCACAGTGTAACTGCAGTGTAAGGGTCACAGTGTAACTGTGCAGTGTAAGGGTCAGTGTGTAACTCTGCAGTGTAAGGGTTACTGTGTAACTCTGCAGTGTCAGGGTCACTGTGTAACTCTGCGGTTTAAGGGTCACCGTGTAACTCTGCAGTGTCAGGGTCACTGTGTAACTCTGCAGTGTAAGGGTCACTGTGTAACTCTGCAGTGTCAGGGTCAGTGTGTAACTCTGCAGTGTTCGGGTCACAGTATAACTGCAGTGTAAGGGTCAGAGTGTAACTGCAGTGTCTGGGTCAGTGTGTAACTCTGCAGTGTAAGGGTCACTGTGTAACTCTGCAGTGTCAGGGTCAGTGTGTAACTCTGCAGTGTTAGGGTCACAATGTAACTGCAGTGTAAGGGTCAGAGTGTAACTGCAGTGTCTGGGTCAGTGTGTAACTCTGCAGTGTAAGGGTCACTGTGTAACTCTGCAGTGTCAGGGTCAGTGTGTAACTCTGCAGTGTTAGGGTCACAATGTAACTGCAGTGAAACGGTCACTGTGTAACTGCAGTGTCTGGGTCAGTGTGTAACTCTGCAGTGTAAGGGTCTCTGTGTAAATCTGCAGTTTCAGGGTCACTGTGTAACTCTGCAGTGTAAGGGTCACAGTGCAACTCTGCAGTGTAACGGTCACTGTATAACTCTGCAGTGTAAGGGTCACTCTGTAACTCTGCAGTGTAAGGGTCAGTGTGTAACTCTGCAGTGTAACGGTCACTGTATAACTCTGCAATGAAAGGGTCACTCTGTAGCTCTGCAGTGTCAGGGTTACTGTGTAACTCTGCAGTGTCAGGGTCACTGTGTAACTCTGCAGTGACAGAGTCACTGTGTGACTCTGCAGTGTCAGGGTCACTGTGTAACTCTGCAGTGTAAGGGTCACTGTATAACTCTGCAGTGTCAGGGTCACTCTGTAACTCTGCAGTGTCAGGGTCACTATGTAACTCTGCAGTGTCAGGGTCACTGTGTAACTCTGCCATGTAAGGGACACTCTGTAACTCTGCAGTGTAAGGGTCTCTGTGTAACACTGCAGTGTAAGGATCGTGTAACTCTGCAGTGTAAGGGTCACTGTGTAACTCTGCAGTGTAAGGGTCACTGTGTAACTCTGCAGTGTCAGGGTCACTGTGTAACTCTGCAGTGTAAGGGTCACTGTGTAACTCTGCAGTGTCAGGGTTAGTGTGTAACTCTGTAGTGTTAGGGTCACAGTGTAATTGCAGTGTAAGGGTCACAGTGTAACTCTGCAGTGTCTGGGTCAGTGTGTAACTCTGCAGTGTAAGGGTCTCTGTGTAACTCTGCAGTGTCAGGGTCACTGTTTCACTCTGCAGTGTAAGGGTCACAGTGTAACTCTGCAGTGTAACGGTCACTGTATAACTCTGCAGTGTAAGGGTGACTCTGTAACACTGCAGTGTAAGGGTCACTGTGTAACTCTGCAGTGTAATGGTCACTGTATAACTCTGCAGTGTCAGGGTTAGTGTGTAACTCTGTAGTGTTAGGGTCACAGTGTAACTGCAGTGTAAGGGTCACAGTGTAACTCTGCAGTGTCTGGGTCTCTGTGTAACTCTGCAGTGTCAGGGTCACTGTTTCACTCTGCAGTGTAAGGGTCATTCTGTAACTATGCAGTGTAACGGTCACTGTATAACTCTGCAGTGTAAGGGTCACTCTGTAACACTGCAGTGTAAGGGTCACTGTGTAACTCTGCAGTGTAATGGTCACTGTATAACTCTGCAGTGTCAGGGTCACTCTGTAACTCTGCAGTGTCAGGGCCACTGTATAACTCTGCAGTGTAAGGGTCACTCTGTAACTCTGCAGTGTCAAGGTCACTGTGTAACTTTGCAGTGTAATGGTCACTGTATAACTCTGCAGTGTCAGGGTCACTCTGTAACTCTGCAGTGTCAGGGTCAGTGTGTAACACTGCAGTGTAAGGGTCACTGTGTAACTCTGCAGTGTAATGGTCACTGTATAACTCTGCAGTGTCAGGGTCACTCTGTAACTCTGCAGTGTCAGGGCCACTGTATAACTCTGCAGTGTAAGGGTCACTCTGTAACTCTGCAGTGTCACGCTCACTTTGTAACTCGGCAGTGTCAGGGTCACTCTGTAACTCTGCAGTGTAAGGGTCACTCTGTAACTCTGCAGTGTCAGGCTCACTTTGTAACTCGGCAGTGTCAGGGTCACTGTCAATCTGCAGTGTAATGCTCTCTGTGTAACTCTGCAGTGTAAGGGTCACACTGTAACTCTGCAGTGTCAGAGTCACTGTGTAACTCTGCAGTGTCTGGGTCAGTGTGTAACTCTGCAGTGTTAGGGTCTCTGTGTAAATCTGCAGTGTCAGGGTCACTGTGTAACTCTGCAGTGTCAGGGTCTCTGTGTGACTCTGCAGTGTCAGGGTCACTGTGTAACTCTGCAGTGTAAGGGTCACTGTATAACTCTGCAGTGTCAGGGTCACTCTGTAACTCTGCAGTGTCAGGGTCACTCTGTAACTCTGCAGTGTCAGGGTCACTGTGTAACTCTGCCATGTAAGGGACACTCTGTAACTCTGCAGTGTAAGGGTCACTGTGTAACTCTGCAGTGTCAGGGTCACTGTGTAACTCTGCAGTGTAAGGGTCACTGTGTAACTCTGCAGTGTCAGGGTCACTGTGTAACTCTGCAGTGTCAGGGTCACTGTGTAACTCTGCAGTGTAAGGGTCAAAGTGTAACTCTGCAGTGTAACAGTCACTGTATAACTCTGCAGTGTAAGGGTCACTCTGTAACTCTGCAGTGTCAGGGTCACTGTAACTCTGCAGTGTCAGTGTTAGTGTGTAACTCTGCAGTGTAAGGGTCACAGTGTAACTCTGCAGTGTCAGGGTCACTGTGTAACCCTGCAGTGTAAGGTCACTGTGTAACTCAGCAGTGTCAGGGTCACTCTGGAACTCTGCAGCGTCAGGGTCGCTGTGTAACTCTGCAGTGTAAGGGTCACTCTGTAACTCTGCAGTGTCAGGGTCACTCTGTAACTCTGCAGTGTAAGGGTCACTCTGTAACTCTGCAGTGTCAGGGTCACTCTGTAACTCTGCAGTGTAAGGGTCACTCTGTAACTCTGCAGTGTCAGGATCACTCTGTAACTCTGCAGTGTAAGCGTCACTCTGTAAATCTGTAGTGTCAGGGGCAATGTGTAACTCTGCAGTGTTACGGTCACAGTGTAACTGCAGTGTCAGGGTCACTCTGTAACTCTGTAGTGTCAGGGTCAGTGTGTATCTCTGCAGTGTTACGGTCACAGTGTAACTGCAGTGTAAGGGTCACAGTGTAACTCTGCAGTGTAACGGTCACTGTATAACTCTGCAGTGTCAGGGTCACTCTGTAACTGCAGTGTAAGGGTCACAGTGTAACTCTGCAGTGTCAGGGTCACTGTGTAACTCTGCAGTGTAAGTGTCACTGTGTAACTGCAGTGTAACGGTCACTCTGCAACTCTGCAGTGTAAGGGTCACTGTGTAACTCTGCAGTGTAAGGGTCACACTGTAACGCTGCAGTGTCAGGGTCAGTGTGTAACTCTGCAGTGTCTGGGTCACTCTGTAACTCTGCAGTGTAAGGGTAACTGTGTAACTCTGCAGTGTCAGGGTCACTGTGTAACTCTGCAGTGTAAGGGTCACAGTGTAACTGCAGTGTAAGGGTCACAGTGTAACTGTGCAGTGTAAGGGTCAGTGTGTAACTCTGCAGTGTAAGGGTTACTGTGTAACTCTGCAGTGTCAGGGTCACTGTGTAACACTGCGGTTTAAGGGTCACCGTGTAACTCTGCAGTGTCAGGGTCACTGTGTAACTCTGCAGTGTTCGGGTCACAGTATAACTGCAGTGTAAGGGTCAGAGTGTAACTGCAGTGTCTGGGTCAGTGTGTAACTCTGCAGTGTAAGGGTCACTGTGTAACTCTGCAGTGTCAGGGTCAGTGTGTAACTCTGCAGTGTTAGGGTCACAATGTAACTGCAGTGTAAGGGTCAGAGTGTAACTGCAGTGTCTGGGTCAGTGTGTAACTCTGCAGTGTAAGGGTCACTGTGTAACTCTGCAGTGTCAGGGTCAGTGTGTAACTCTGCAGTGTTAGGGTCACAATGTAACTGCAGTGAAACGGTCACTGTGTAACTGCAGTGTCTGGGTCAGTGTGTAACTCTGCAGTGTAAGGGTCTCTGTGTAAATCTGCAGTTTCAGGGTCACTGTGTAACTCTGCAGTGTAAGGGTCACAGTGCAACTCTGCAGTGTAACGGTCACTGTATAACTCTGCAGTGTAAGGGTCACTCTGTAACTCTGCAGTGTAAGGGTCAGTGTGTAACTCTGCAGTGTAACGGTCACTGTATAACTCTGCAATGAAAGGGTCACTCTGTAGCTCTGCAGTGTCAGGGTTACTGTGTAACTCTGCAGTGTCAGGGTCACTGTGTAACTCTGCAGTGACAGAGTCACTGTGTGACTCTGCAGTGTCAGGGTCACTGTGTAACTCTGCAGTGTAAGGGTCACTGTATAACTCTGCAGTGTCAGGGTCACTCTGTAACTCTGCAGTGTCAGGGTCACTATGTAACTCTGCAGTGTCAGGGTCACTGTGTAACTCTGCCATGTAAGGGACACTCTGTAACTCTGCAGTGTAAGGGTCTCTGTGTAACACTGCAGTGTAAGGATCGTGTAACTCTGCAGTGTAAGGGTCACTGTGTAACTCTGCAGTGTAAGGGTCACTGTGTAACTCTGCAGTGTCAGGGTCACTGTGTAACTCTGCAGTGTAAGGGTCACTGTGTAACTCTGCAGTGTCAGGGTTAGTGTGTAACTCTGTAGTGTTAGGGTCACAGTGTAATTGCAGTGTAAGGGTCACAGTGTAACTCTGCAGTGTCTGGGTCAGTGTGTAACTCTGCAGTGTAAGGGTCTCTGTGTAACTCTGCAGTGTCAGGGTCACTGTATAACTCTGCAGTGTAAGGGTGACTCTGTAACACTGCAGTGTAAGGGTCACTGTGTAACTCTGCAGTGTAATGGTCACTGTATAACTCTGCAGTGTCAGGGTCACTCTGTAACTCTGTAGTGTTAGGGTCACAGTGTAACTGCAGTGTAAGGGTCACAGTGTAACTCTGCAGTGTCTGGGTCTCTGTGTAACTCTGCAGTGTCAGGGTCACTGTTTCACTCTGCAGTGTAAGGGTCATTCTGTAACTATGCAGTGTAACGGTCACTGTATAACTCTGCAGTGTAAGGGTCACTCTGTAACACTGCAGTGTAAGGGTCACTGTGTAACTCTGCAGTGTAATGGTCACTGTATAACTCTGCAGTGTCAGGGTCACTCTGTAACTCTGCAGTGTCAGGGCCACTGTATAACTCTGCAGTGTCAGGGTCACTCTGCAACTCTGCAGTGTCAGGGCCACTGTATAACTCTGCAGTGTAAGGGTCACTCTGTAACTCTGCAGTGTCAGGGTCACTGTGTAACTCTGCAGTGTAATGGTCACTGTATAACTCTGCAGTGTCAGGGTCACTCTGTAACTCTGCAGTGTCAGGGTCAGTGTGTAACACTGCAGTGTAAGGGTCACTGTGTAACTCTGCAGTGTAATGGTCACTGTATAACTCTGCAGTGTCAGGGTCACTCTGTAACTCTGCAGTGTCAGGGCCACTGTTAACTCTGCAGTGTAAGGGTCACTCTGTAACTCTGCAGTGTCACGCTCACTTTGTAACTCGGCAGTGTCAGGGTCACTCTGTAACTCTGCAGTGTAAGGGTCACTCTGTAACTCTGCAGTGTCAGGCTCACTTTGTAACTCGGCAGTGTCAGGGTCACTGTCAATCTGCAGTGTAATGCTCTCTGTGTAACTCTGCAGTGTAAGGGTCACACTGTAACTCTGCAGTGTCAGAGTCACTGTGTAACTCTGCAGTGTCTGGGTCAGTGTGTAACTCTGCAGTGTTAGGGTCTCTGTGTAAATCTGCAGTGTCAGGGTCACTGTGTAACTCTGCAGTGTCAGGGTCTCTGTGTGACTCTGCAGTGTCAGGGTCACTGTGTAACTCTGCAGTGTAAGGGTCACTGTATAACTCTGCAGTGTCAGGGTCACTCTGTAACTCTGCAGTGTCAGGGTCACTCTGTAACTCTGCAGTGTCAGGGTCACTGTGTAACTCTGCCATGTAAGGGACACTCTGTAACTCTGCAGTGTAAGGGTCACTGTGTAACTCTGCAGTGTCAGGGTCACTGTGTAACTCTGCAGTGTAAGGGTCACTGTGTAACTCTGCAGTGTCAGGGTCACTGTGTAACTCTGCAGTGTCAGGGTCACTGTGTAACTCTGCAGTGTAAGGGTCAAAGTGTAACTCTGCAGTGTAACGGTCACTGTATAACTCTGCAGTGTAAGGGTCACTCTGTAACTCTGCAGTGTCAGGGTCACTGTAACTCTGCAGTGTCAGTGTTAGTGTGTAACTCTGCAGTGTAAGGGTCACAGTGTAACTCTGCAGTGTCAGGGTCACTGTGTAACCCTGCAGTGTAAGGTCACTGTGTAACTCAGCAGTGTCAGGGTCACTCTGGAACTCTGCAGCGTCAGGGTCGCTGTGTAACTCTGCAGTGTAAGGGTCACTCTGTAACTCTGCAGTGTCAGGGTCACTCTGTAACTCTGCAGTGTAAGGGTCACTCTGTAACTCTGCAGTGTCAGGGTCACTCTGTAACTCTGCAGTGTAAGGGTCACTCTGTAACTCTGCAGTGTCAGGATCACTCTGTAACTCTGCAGTGTAAGCGTCACTCTGTAAATCTGTAGTGTCAGGGGCAATGTGTAACTCTGCAGTGTTACGGTCACAGTGTAACTGCAGTGTCAGGGTCACTCTGTAACTCTGTAGTGTCAGGGTCAGTGTGTATCTCTGCAGTGTTACGGTCACAGTGTAACTGCAGTGTAAGGGTCACAGTGTAACTCTGCAGTGTAACGGTCACTGTATAACTCTGCAGTGTCAGGGTCACTCTGTAACTGCAGTGTAAGGGTCACAGTGTAACTCTGCAGTGTCAGGGTCACTGTGTAACTCTGCAGTGTAAGTGTCACTGTGTAACTGCAGTGTAACGGTCACTCTGCAACTCTGCAGTGTCAGGGTCACTGTGTAACTCTGCAGTGTCAGGATCACTCTGTACCTCTGCAGTGTCAGGGTCACAGTGTAACTCTGCAGTGTAAGGGTCACTGTGTAACTCAGCAGTGTAAAGGCCACTCTGTAACTCTGCAGTGTCAGGGTCACTGTGTATCTCTGCAGTGACGGGGTCAGTGTGTAACTCTGCAGTGTAAGGGTCACTCTGTAACTCTGCAGTGTCAGCGTCACTGTGTAACTCTGCAGTGTCAGGGTCACTGTGTAACTCTGCAGTGTCAGGGTCAGTGTGTAACTCTGCAGTGTCAGGGTCACTGTGTAACTTTGCAGTGTAAGGGTCACTGTGTATCTCTGCAGTGTCAGGGCCAGTGTGTAACTCTGCAGTATCTGGGTCAGTGTGTAACTCTGCAGTGTCAGGGTCACAGTGTAACTCTGCAGTGTAAGGGTCACTGTGTAACTCTGCAGTGTCAGGGTCACTGTGTAACTCTGCAGTGCAAGGGTCACTGTGTATCTCAGCAGTGTCAGGGCCAGTGTTTAACTCTGCAGTATCTGGGTCAGTGTGTAACTCTGCAGTGTCAGGGTCACAGTGTAACTCTGCAGTGTCAGGGTCACTGTGTAACTCTGCAGTGTAAGGGTCTCTGTGTAACACTGCAGTGTAAGGGTCTCTGTGTAACTCTGCAGTGTAAGGGTCACTGTGTAACTCTGCAGTGTAAGGGTCTCTGTGTAACTCTGCAGTGTAAGGGTCACTGTGTAACTCTGCAGTGTAAGGGTCACTGTGTAACTCTGCAGTGTCAGGCTCACTGTGTAACTCTGCAGTGTAAGGGTCACTGTGTAACTCTGCAGTGTCAGGGTTAGTGTGTAACTCTGTAGTGTTAGGGTCACAGTGTAACTGCAGTGTAAGGGTCACAGTGTAACTCTGCAGTGTCTGGGTCACTGTTTCACTCTGCAGTGTAAGGGTCACACTGTAACACTGCAGTGTAAGGGTCACTGTGTAACTCTGCAGTGTAATGGTCACTGTATAACTCTGCAGTGTCAGGGTCACTCTGTAACTCTGCAGTGTCAGGGTCACTGTAACTCTGCAGTGTAAGGGCCACTGTATAACTCAGCAGTGTAAGGGTCACTCTGTAACTGCAGTGTAAGGGTCACTCTGTAACTCTGCAGTGTCAGGGTCACTGTGTAACTCTGCAGTGTAAGGGTCACTGTGTAACTCTGCAGTGTCAGGGTTAGTGTGTAACTCTGTAGTGTTAGGGTCACAGTGTAACTGCAGTGTAAGGGTCACAGTGTAACTCTGCAGTGTCTGGGTCACTGTTTCACTCTGCAGTGTAAGGGTCACACTGTAACTCTGCAGTGTAACGGTCACTGTATAACTCTGCAGTGTAGGGGTCACTCTGTAACACTGCAGTGTAAGGGTCACTGTGTAACTCTGCAGTGTAATGGTCACTGTATAACTCTGCAGTGTCAGGGTCACTCTGTAACTCTGCAGTGTCAGGGTCACTGTAACTCTGCAGTGTAAGGGCCACTGTATAACTCAGCAGTGTAAGGGTCACTCTGTAACTGCAGTGTAAGGGTCACTCATTAACTCTGCAGTGTCAGGGTCACTCTGTAACTCTGCAGTGTAAGGGTCACTGTGTAACTCTGCAGTGTAAGGGTCACTCTGTAACTCTGCAGTGTAAGGGTCACTGTGTAACTCTGCAGTGTCAGGGTCACTCTGTAACTCTGCAGTGTAAGGGTCACTCTGTAACTCTGCAGTGTCAGGGTCACTCTGTAACTCTGCAGTGTAAGGGTCACTGTGTAACTCTGCAGTGTAAGGGTCACTCTGTAACTCTGCAGTGTAAGGGTCACTGTGTAACTCTGCAGTGACAGGGTCACTCTGTAGCTCAGCAGTGTCAGGGTCACTGTGTAACTCTGCGGTGTCAGGGTCACTGTGTAACTCTGCAGTGTAAGGGTCACTGTATAACTCTGCAGTGTCAGGGTCACTGTGTAACTCTGCCATGTAAGGGACACTCTGTAACTCTGCAGTGTAAGGGTCAGTGTGTATCTCTGCAGTGTAACGGTCACTGTATAACTCTGCAATGAAAGGGTCACTCTGTAGCTCTGGAGTGTCAGGGTTACTGTGTAACTCTGCAATGTCAGGGTCACTGTGTAACTCTGCAGTGACAGGGTCACTGTGTGACTCTGCAGTGTCAGGGTCACTGTGTAACTCTGCAGTGTAAGGGTCACTGACTAACTCTGCAGTGTCAGGGTCACTCTGTAACTCTGCAGTGTCAGGGTCACTATGTAACTCTGCAGTGTCAGGGTCACTGTGTAACTCTGCCATGTAAGGGACACTCTGTAACTCTGCAGTGTAAGGGTCACAGTGTAACTCTGCAGTGTAAGGGTCTCTGTGTAACACTGCAGTGTAAGGGTCACTGTGTAACTCTGCAGTGTAAGGGTCACTGTGTAACTCTGCAGTGTCAGGGTCACTGTGTAACTGAAGTGTAAGGGTCACTGTGTAACTCTGCAGTGTCAGGGTCAGTGTGTAACTCTGCAGTGTCAGGGTCAGTGTGTAACTCTGCAGTGTCAGGGTCACAGTGTAACTGCAGTGTAAGGGTCTCTGTGTAACTCTGCAGTGTCAGGGTCACAGTTTAACTGCATTGTAAGGGTCTCTGTGTAACTCTGCAGTGTCTGGGTCAGTGTGTAACTCTGCAGTGTCTGGGTCACAGTGTAACTGCAGTGTAATGGTCTCGGTGTAACTCTGCAGTGTCTGGGTCAGTGTGTAACTCTGCAGTGTAAGGGTCTCTGTGTAACTCTGCAGTGTAACGCTCACTGTAGAACTCTGCAGTGTAAGGGTCACTCTGTAACACTGCAGTGTAAGGGTCACTGTGTAACTCTGCAGTGTAATGGTCACTGTATAACTCTGCAGTGTCAGGGTCACTCTGTAACTCTGCAGTGTCAGGGTCACTGTAACTCTGCAGTGTCAGGGCCACTGTATAACTCTGCAGTGTAAGGGTCACTCTGTAACTCTGCAGTGTCAGGGTCACTGTGTAACTCAGCAGTGTAAGGTCACTGTGTAACTCTTCAGTGCAAGGGTCACTCTGTACTCTGCAGTGTAAGGGTCACTGTGTAACTCTGCAGTGTCAGGGTCACTGTATAACTCTGCAGTGTCAGGGTCACTCTGTAACTCTGCAGTGTCAGGGTCACTCTGTAGCTCTGCAGTGTCAGGGTCACTGTGTAACTCTGCCATGTAAGGGACACTCTGTAACTCTGCAGTGTAAGGGTCAGTGTGTATCTCTGCAGTGTAACGGTCACTGTATAACTCTGCAATGAAAGGGTCACTCTGTAGCTCTGCAGTGTCAGGGTTACTGTGTAACTCTGCAGTGTCAGGGTCACTGTGTAACTCTGCAGTGACAGGGTCACTGTGTGACTCTGCAGTGTCAGGGTCACTGTGTAACTCTGCAGTGTAAGGGTCACTGTGTAACTGCAGTGTCAGGGTCAGTGTGTAACTCTGCAGTGTTAGGGTCACATTGCGACTGAAGTGTAAGGGTCACTGTGTAACTCTGCAGTGTCAGGGTCAGTGTGTAGCTCTGCAGTGTCAGGGTCAGTGTGTAACTCTGCAGTGTCAGGGTCACTGTGTAACTCTGCAGTGTCTGGGTCACAGTGTAACTGCAGTGTAAGTGTCTCTGTGTAACTCTGCAGTGTCTGGGTCACTGTGTAACTCTGCAGTGTAAGGGTCACAGTGTAACTCTGCAGTGTAAGGGTCTCTGTGTAACACTGCAGTGTAAGGGTCACTGTGTAACTCTGCAGTGTAAGGGTCACTGTGTAACTCTGCAGTGTCAGGGTCACTGTGTAACTGAAGTGTAAGGGTCACTGTGTAACTCTGCAGTGTCAGGGTCAGTGTGTAACTCTGCAGTGTCAGGGTCACAGTGTAACTGCAGTGTAAGGGTCTCTGTGTAACTCTGCAGTGTCAGGGTCACAGTTTAACTGCAGTGTAAGGGTCTCTGTGTAACTCTGCAGTGTCTGGGTCAGTGTGTAACTGCAGTTTCTGGGTCACAGTGTAACTGCAGTGTAAGGGTCTCTGTGTAACTCTGCAGTGTAAGGGTCACAGTGTAACTCTGTAGTGTCTGGGTCAGTGTGTAACTCTGCAGTGTAAGGGTCTCTGTGTAACTCTGCAGTGTAACGCTCACTGTATAACTCTGCAGTGTAAGGGTCACTCTGTAACACTGCAGTGTAAGGGTCACTGTGTAACTCTGCAGTGTAATGGTCACTGTATAACTCTGCAGTGTCAGGGTCACTCTGTAACTCTGCAGTGTCAGGGTCACTGTAACTCTGCAGTGTCAGGGCCACTGTATAACTCTGCAGTGTAAGGGTCACTCTGTAACTCTGCAGTGTCAGGGTCACTGTGTAACTCTGCAGTGTAAGGTCACTGTGTAACTCTTCAGTGCAAGGGTCACTCTGTACTCTGCAGTGTAAGGGTCACTGTGTAACTCTGCAGTGTCAGGGTCACTGTATAACTCTGCAGTGTCAGGGTCACTCTGTAACTCTGCAGTGTCAGGGTCACTCTGTAGCTCTGCAGTGTCAGGGTCACTGTAACTCTGCAGTGTCAGGGCCACTGTATAACTCTGCAGTGTAAGGGTCACTCTGTAACTCTGCAGTGTCAGGGTCACTGTGTAACTCTGCAGTGTAAGGTCACTGTGTAACTCTTCAGTGCAAGGGTCACTCTGTACTCTGCAGTGTAAGGGTCACTCTGTAACTCTGCAGTGTCAGGGTCACTGTGTAACTCTGCAGTGTAAGGTCACTGTGTAACTCTTCAGTGCAAGGGTCACTCTGTACTCTGCAGTGTAAGGGTCACTGTGTAACTCTGCAGTGTCAGGGTCACTGTATAACTCTGCAGTGTCAGGGTCACTCTGTAACTCTGCAGTGTCATGGTCACTCTGTAGCTCTGCAGTGTAAGGGTCAGTGTGTATCTCTGCAGTGTAACGGTCACTGTATAACTCTGCAATGAAAGGGTCACTCTGTAGCTCTGCAGTGTCAGGGTTACTGTGTAACTCTGCAGTGTCAGGGTCACTGTGTAACTCTGCAGTGACAGGGTCACTGTGTGACTCTGCAGTGTCAGGGTCACTGTGTAACTCTGCAGTGTAAGGGTCACTGTCTAACTCTGCAGTGTCAGGGTCACTCTGTAACTCTGCAGTGTAAGGGTCTCTGTGTAAATCTGCAGTGTAAGGTCTCTGTGTAAATCTGCAGTGTTAGGGTCACTGTGTAACTCTGCAGTGTCAGGGTCACTGTGTAACTCTGCAGTGTCAGGGTCAGTGTGTAACTCTGCAGTGTTAGGGTCACATTGCAACTGAAGTGTAAGGGTCACTGTGTAACTCTGCAGTGTCAGGGTCAGTGTGTAGCTCTGCAGTGTCAGGGTCAGTGTGTAACTCTGCAGTGTCAGGGTCACTGTGTAACTCAGCAGTGTCTGGGTCACAGTGTAACTGCAGTGTAAGGGTCACTGTGTAACTCTGCAGTGTAAGGGTCACAGTGTAACTCTGCAGTGTAAGCGTCACTCTGTAACTCTGTAGTGTAACGGTCACTGTATAACTCTGCAGTGTAAGGGTCACTCTGTAACGCTGCAGTGTAAGGGTCAGTGTGTAACTCTACAATGTAAGGGTCACTGTATAACTCTGCAGTGTAAGGGTCACTCTGTAACTCTGCAGTGTCAGGCTCACTTTGTAACTCGGCAGTGTCAGGGTCACTGTCACTCTGCAGTGTAATGCTCTCTGTGTAACTCTGCAGTGTAAGGGTCACACTGTAACTCTGCAGTGTCAGGCTCACTGTGTAACTCTGCAGTGTCAGGGTCAGTGTGTAACTCTGCAGTGTCAGGGTCAGTGTGAAACTCTGCAGTGTCTGGGTCACTGTGTAACTCTGCAGTGTGAGGGTCACTGTGTAACTCTGCAGTGTCAGGGTCAGTGTGTAACTCTGCAGTGTAAGGGTCATTCTGTAACTATGCAGTGTCAGGGGCACTCTGTAAGTCTTCAGTGTAAGGGTCAATCTGTAACTCTGCAGTGTAAGGGTCACTCTGTAACTCTGCAGTGTAAGGGTCTCTCTGTAACTCTGCAGTGTACGGGTCACTCTGTAACTCTGCAGTGTAAGGGTCAGTGTGTAATTCTGCAGTGTAAGGGTCACTCTGTAACTCTGCAGTGTAAGGGTAACTGTGCAACTCTGCAGTGTCAGGGTCACTGTGTAACTCTGCAGTGTAAGGGTCAATGTGTAACTCTGCAGTGTCAGGGTCACGGTGTAACTCTGCAGTGTAAGGGTCACTGTGTAACTCTGCAGTGTCAGGGTCACTGTGTAACTCTGCAGTGTAAGGGTTAGTGTGTAACTCTGCAGTGTCAGGGTCACTGTGTAACTCTGCAGTGTAAGGGTTAGTGTGTAACTCTGCAGTGTAACGCTCACTGTATAACTCTGCAGTGTAAGGGTCACTCTGTAACTCTGCAGTGTCAGGGTCACTGTAACTCTGCAGTGTGAGGGTTACTGTGTAACTCTGCAGTGTAAGGGTCACAGTGTAACTCTGCAGTGTCAGGGTCAGTGTGTAACTCTGCAGTGACAGGGTCACTGTGTGACTCTGCAGTCTCAGGGTCACTGTGTAACTCTGCAGTGTCAGGGTCACTGTGTGACTCTGCAGTCTCAGGGTCACTGTGTAACTCTGCAGTGTAAGGGTCACTGTATAACTCTGCAGTGTCAGGGTCACTCTGTAACTCTGCAGTGTCAGGGTCACTCTGTAACTCTGCAGTGTCAGGGTCACTGTGTAAATCTGCCATGTAAGGGACACTCTGCAACTCTGCAGTGTAAGGGTCACAGTGTAACTCTGCAGTGTAAGGGTCTCTGTGTAACACTACAGTGTAAGGGTCTCTGTGTAACACTACAGTGTAAGGGTCACTGTGTAACTCTGCAGTGTAAGGGTCACTCTGTAACTCTGCAGTGTCAGGGTCACTGTGTAAATCTGCAGTGTAAGGGTCACAGTGTAAATCTGCAGTGTCAGGGTCACTGTGTAACTCTGCAGTGTAAGGGTCACTGTGTAACTCTGCAGTGTCAGGGTTAGTGTGTAACTCTGCAGTGTCAGGGTCAGTGTGTAACTCTGCAGTGACAGGGTCACTGTGTGACTCTGCAGTCTCAGGGTCACTGTGTAACTCTGCAGTGTCAGGGTCACTGTGTGACTCTGCAGTCTCAGGGTCACTGTGTAACTCTGCAGTGTAAGGGTCACTGTATAACTCTGCAGTGTCAGGGTCACTCTGTAACTCTGCAGTGTCAGGGTCACTCTGTAACTCTGCAGTGTCAGGGTCACTGTGTAAATCTGCCATGTAAGGGACACTCTGCAACTCTGCAGTGTAAGGGTCACAGTGTAACTCTGCAGTGTAAGGGTCTCTGTGTAACACTACAGTGTAAGGGTCTCTGTGTAACACTACAGTGTAAGGGTCACTGTGTAACTCTGCAGTGTAAGGGTCACTCTGTAACTCTGCAGTGTCAGGGTCACTGTGTAAATCTGCAGTGTAAGGGTCACAGTGTAAATCTGCAGTGTCAGGGTCACTGTGTAACTCTGCAGTGTAAGGGTCACTGTGTAACTCTGCAGTGTCAGGGTTAGTGTGTAACTCTGCAGTGTCAGGGTCACTATGTAACTCTGCAGTGTCAGGGTCACTGTGTAACTCTGCCATGTAAGGGACACTCTGTAACTCTGCAGTGTAAGGGTCACAGTGTAACTCTGCAGTGTAAGGGTCTCTGTGTAACACTGCAGTGTAAGGGTCACTGTGTAACTCTGCAGTGTAAGGGTCACTGTGTAACTCTGCAGTGTCAGGGTCACTGTGTAACTGAAGTGTAAGGGTCACTGTGTAACTCTGCAGTGTCAGGGTCAGTGTGTAACTCTGCAGTGTCAGGGTCAGTGTGTAACTCTGCAGTGTCAGGGTCACAGTGTAACTGCAGTGTAAGGGTCTCTGTGTAACTCTGCAGTGTCAGGGTCACAGTTTAACTGCATTGTAAGGGTCTCTGTGTAACTCTGCAGTGTCTGGGTCAGTGTGTAACTCTGCAGTGTCTGGGTCACAGTGTAACTGCAGTGTAATGGTCTCGGTGTAACTCTGCAGTGTCTGGGTCAGTGTGTAACTCTGCAGTGTAAGGGTCTCTGTGTAACTCTGCAGTGTAACGCTCACTGTAGAACTCTGCAGTGTAAGGGTCACTCTGTAACACTGCAGTGTAAGGGTCACTGTGTAACTCTGCAGTGTAATGGTCACTGTATAACTCTGCAGTGTCAGGGTCACTCTGTAACTCTGCAGTGTCAGGGTCACTGTAACTCTGCAGTGTCAGGGCCACTGTATAACTCTGCAGTGTAAGGGTCACTCTGTAACTCTGCAGTGTCAGGGTCACTGTGTAACTCAGCAGTGTAAGGTCACTGTGTAACTCTTCAGTGCAAGGGTCACTCTGTACTCTGCAGTGTAAGGGTCACTGTGTAACTCTGCAGTGTCAGGGTCACTGTATAACTCTGCAGTGTCAGGGTCACTCTGTAACTCTGCAGTGTCAGGGTCACTCTGTAGCTCTGCAGTGTCAGGGTCACTGTGTAACTCTGCCATGTAAGGGACACTCTGTAACTCTGCAGTGTAAGGGTCAGTGTGTATCTCTGCAGTGTAACGGTCACTGTATAACTCTGCAATGAAAGGGTCACTCTGTAGCTCTGCAGTGTCAGGGTTACTGTGTAACTCTGCAGTGTCAGGGTCACTGTGTAACTCTGCAGTGACAGGGTCACTGTGTGACTCTGCAGTGTCAGGGTCACTGTGTAACTCTGCAGTGTAAGGGTCACTGTGTAACTGCAGTGTCAGGGTCAGTGTGTAACTCTGCAGTGTTAGGGTCACATTGCGACTGAAGTGTAAGGGTCACTGTGTAACTCTGCAGTGTCAGGGTCAGTGTGTAGCTCTGCAGTGTCAGGGTCAGTGTGTAACTCTGCAGTGTCAGGGTCACTGTGTAACTCTGCAGTGTCTGGGTCACAGTGTAACTGCAGTGTAAGTGTCTCTGTGTAACTCTGCAGTGTCTGGGTCACTGTGTAACTCTGCAGTGTAAGGGTCACAGTGTAACTCTGCAGTGTAAGGGTCTCTGTGTAACACTGCAGTGTAAGGGTCACTGTGTAACTCTGCAGTGTAAGGGTCACTGTGTAACTCTGCAGTGTCAGGGTCACTGTGTAACTGAAGTGTAAGGGTCACTGTGTAACTCTGCAGTGTCAGGGTCAGTGTGTAACTCTGCAGTGTCAGGGTCACAGTGTAACTGCAGTGTAAGGGTCTCTGTGTAACTCTGCAGTGTCAGGGTCACAGTTTAACTGCAGTGTAAGGGTCTCTGTGTAACTCTGCAGTGTCTGGGTCAGTGTGTAACTGCAGTTTCTGGGTCACAGTGTAACTGCAGTGTAAGGGTCTCTGTGTAACTCTGCAGTGTAAGGGTCACAGTGTAACTCTGTAGTGTCTGGGTCAGTGTGTAACTCTGCAGTGTAAGGGTCTCTGTGTAACTCTGCAGTGTAACGCTCACTGTATAACTCTGCAGTGTAAGGGTCACTCTGTAACACTGCAGTGTAAGGGTCACTGTGTAACTCTGCAGTGTAATGGTCACTGTATAACTCTGCAGTGTCAGGGTCACTCTGTAACTCTGCAGTGTCAGGGTCACTGTAACTCTGCAGTGTCAGGGCCACTGTATAACTCTGCAGTGTAAGGGTCACTCTGTAACTCTGCAGTGTCAGGGTCACTGTGTAACTCTGCAGTGTAAGGTCACTGTGTAACTCTTCAGTGCAAGGGTCACTCTGTACTCTGCAGTGTAAGGGTCACTGTGTAACTCTGCAGTGTCAGGGTCACTGTATAACTCTGCAGTGTCAGGGTCACTCTGTAACTCTGCAGTGTCAGGGTCACTCTGTAGCTCTGCAGTGTCAGGGTCACTGTAACTCTGCAGTGTCAGGGCCACTGTATAACTCTGCAGTGTAAGGGTCACTCTGTAACTCTGCAGTGTCAGGGTCACTGTGTAACTCTGCAGTGTAAGGTCACTGTGTAACTCTTCAGTGCAAGGGTCACTCTGTACTCTGCAGTGTAAGGGTCACTCTGTAACTCTGCAGTGTCAGGGTCACTGTGTAACTCTGCAGTGTAAGGGTCACTGTGTAACTCTGCAGTGTCAGGGTCACTGTATAACTCTGCAGTGTCAGGGTCACTCTGTAACTCTGCAGTGTCATGGTCACTCTGTAGCTCTGCAGTGTAAGGGTCAGTGTGTATCTCTGCAGTGTAACGGTCACTGTATAACTCTGCAATGAAAGGGTCACTCTGTAGCTCTGCAGTGTCAGGGTTACTGTGTAACTCTGCAGTGTCAGGGTCACTGTGTAACTCTGCAGTGACAGGGTCACTGTGTGACTCTGCAGTGTCAGGGTCACTGTGTAACTCTGCAGTGTAAGGGTCACTGTCTAACTCTGCAGTGTCAGGGTCACTCTGTAACTCTGCAGTGTAAGGGTCTCTGTGTAAATCTGCAGTGTAAGGTCTCTGTGTAAATCTGCAGTGTTAGGGTCACTGTGTAACTCTGCAGTGTCAGGGTCACTGTGTAACTCTGCAGTGTCAGGGTCAGTGTGTAACTCTGCAGTGTTAGGGTCACATTGCAACTGAAGTGTAAGGGTCACTGTGTAACTCTGCAGTGTCAGGGTCAGTGTGTAGCTCTGCAGTGTCAGGGTCAGTGTGTAACTCTGCAGTGTCAGGGTCACTGTGTAACTCAGCAGTGTCTGGGTCACAGTGTAACTGCAGTGTAAGGGTCACTGTGTAACTCTGCAGTGTAAGGGTCACAGTGTAACTCTGCAGTGTAAGCGTCACTCTGTAACTCTGTAGTGTAACGGTCACTGTATAACTCTGCAGTGTAAGGGTCACTCTGTAACGCTGCAGTGTAAGGGTCAGTGTGTAACTCTACAATGTAAGGGTCACTGTATAACTCTGCAGTGTAAGGGTCACTCTGTAACTCTGCAGTGTCAGGCTCACTTTGTAACTCGGCAGTGTCAGGGTCACTGTCACTCTGCAGTGTAATGCTCTCTGTGTAACTCTGCAGTGTAAGGGTCACACTGTAACTCTGCAGTGTCAGGCTCACTGTGTAACTCTGCAGTGTCAGGGTCAGTGTGTAACTCTGCAGTGTCAGGGTCAGTGTGAAACTCTGCAGTGTCTGGGTCACTGTGTAACTCTGCAGTGTGAGGGTCACTGTGTAACTCTGCAGTGTCAGGGTCAGTGTGTAACTCTGCAGTGTAAGGGTCATTCTGTAACTATGCAGTGTCAGGGGCACTCTGTAAGTCTTCAGTGTAAGGGTCAATCTGTAACTCTGCAGTGTAAGGGTCACTCTGTAACTCTGCAGTGTAAGGGTCTCTCTGTAACTCTGCAGTGTACGGGTCACTCTGTAACTCTGCAGTGTAAGGGTCAGTGTGTAATTCTGCAGTGTAAGGGTCACTCTGTAACTCTGCAGTGTAAGGGTAACTGTGCAACTCTGCAGTGTCAGGGTCACTGTGTAACTCTGCAGTGTAAGGGTCAATGTGTAACTCTGCAGTGTCAGGGTCACGGTGTAACTCTGCAGTGTAAGGGTCACTGTGTAACTCTGCAGTGTCAGGGTCACTGTGTAACTCTGCAGTGTAAGGGTTAGTGTGTAACTCTGCAGTGTCAGGGTCACTGTGTAACTCTGCAGTGTAAGGGTTAGTGTGTAACTCTGCAGTGTAACGCTCACTGTATAACTCTGCAGTGTAAGGGTCACTCTGTAACTCTGCAGTGTCAGGGTCACTGTAACTCTGCAGTGTGAGGGTTACTGTGTAACTCTGCAGTGTAAGGGTCACAGTGTAACTCTGCAGTGTCAGGGTCAGTGTGTAACTCTGCAGTGACAGGGTCACTGTGTGACTCTGCAGTCTCAGGGTCACTGTGTAACTCTGCAGTGTCAGGGTCACTGTGTGACTCTGCAGTCTCAGGGTCACTGTGTAACTCTGCAGTGTAAGGGTCACTGTATAACTCTGCAGTGTCAGGGTCACTCTGTAACTCTGCAGTGTCAGGGTCACTCTGTAACTCTGCAGTGTCAGGGTCACTGTGTAAATCTGCCATGTAAGGGACACTCTGCAACTCTGCAGTGTAAGGGTCACAGTGTAACTCTGCAGTGTAAGGGTCTCTGTGTAACACTACAGTGTAAGGGTCTCTGTGTAACACTACAGTGTAAGGGTCACTGTGTAACTCTGCAGTGTAAGGGTCACTCTGTAACTCTGCAGTGTCAGGGTCACTGTGTAAATCTGCAGTGTAAGGGTCACAGTGTAAATCTGCAGTGTCAGGGTCACTGTGTAACTCTGCAGTGTAAGGGTCACTGTGTAACTCTGCAGTGTCAGGGTTAGTGTGTAACTCTGCAGTGTCAGGGTCACTGTGTAACTCTGCAGTGTCTGGGTCAGTGTGTAACTCTGCAGTTTTGGGGTCTCTGTGTAACTCTGCAGTGTCAGGGTCACTGTGTAACTCTGCAGTGTCAGGGTCACTGTGTGAATCTGCAGTGTCAGGGTCACTGTGTAACTCTGCAGTGTAGGGGTCACTGTATAACTCTGCAGTGTCAGGGTCACTCTGTAACTCTGCAGTGTCAGGGTCACTCTGTAACTCTGCAGTGTCAGGGTCACTGTGTAACTCTGCCATGTAAGGGACACTCTAACTCTGCAGTGTCAGGGTCACTGTGTGAATCTGCAGTGTCAGGGTCACTGTGTAACTCTGCAGTGTAGGGGTCACTGTATAACTCTGCAGTGTCAGGGTCACTCGGTAACTCGGCAGTGTCAGGGTCACTCTGTAACTCTGCAGTGTAAGGGTCACAGTGTAACTCTGCAGTGTAAGGGTCTCTGTGTAACACTGCAGTGTAAGGGTCACTGTGTAACTCTGCAGTGTAACGGTCACTGTATAACTCTGCAGTGTAAGGGTCTCTGTGTAACTCTGCAGTGTCAGGGTCAGTGTGTAACTCTGCAGTGTCAGGGTCACTCTGTAACTCTGCAGTGTAAGGGTCACAGTGTAACTCTGCAGTGTAAGGGTCTCTGTGTAACACTGCAGTGTCAGGGTCACTCTGTAACTCGGCAGTGTCAGGGTCACTCTGTAACTCTGCAGTGTAAGGGTCACTGTGTAACTGTGTAAGGGTCACTGTGTAACTCTGCAGTGTCAGGGTCACTGTGTAACTCTGCAGTGTAAGGGTCACTGTGTAACTCTGCAGTGTCAGGGTTAGTGTGTAACTCTGCAGTGTCAGGGTCACTGTGTAACTCTGCAGTGTAAGGGTCACAGTGTAACTCTGCAGTGTAACGGTCACTGTATAACTCTGCAGTGTAAGGGTCACTCTGTAACTCTGCAGTGTCAGGGTCACTGTAACTCTGCAGTGTCAGTGTTAGTGTGTAACTCTGTAGTGTAAGGGTCACAGTGTAACTCTGCAGTGTCAGGGTCACTGTGTAACTCTGCAGTGTAAGGTCACTGTGTAACTCAGCAGTGTCAGGGTCACCCTGGAACTCTGCAGCGTCAGGGTCGCTGTGTAACTCTGCAGTGTAAGGGTCACTCTGTAACTCTGCAGTGTCAGGGTCACTCTGTAACTCTGCAGTGTAAGGGTCACTCTGTAACTCTGCAGTGTCAAGGTCACTGTGTAACTCTGCAATGTCAGGGTCACAGTGTAACTGCAGTGTCAGGATCACTCTGTAACTCTGCAGTGTAAGCGTCACTCTGTAACTCTGTAGTGTCAGGGGCAATGTGTAACTCTGCAGTGTTACGGTCACAGTGTAACTGCAGTGTAAGGGTCACTCTGTAACTCTGCAGTGTAAGCGTCACTGTAACTCTGCAGTGTCAGGGTCACTGTGTAACTGCAGTGTCAGGGTCACTCTGTATCTCTGTAGTGTCAGGGTCAGTGTGTAACTCTGCAGTGTTATGGTCACAGCGTAACTGCAGTGTAAGGGTCACAGTGTAACTCTGCAGTGTAACGGTCACTGTATAACTCTGCAGTGTCAGGGTCACTCTGTAACTGCAGTATAAGTGTCACAGTGTAACTCTGCAGTGTCAGGGTCACTGTGTAACTCTGCAGTGTAAGTGTCACTGTGTAACTCTGCAGTGTAACGGTCACTCTGCAACTCTGCAGTGTCAGGGTCACGGTGTAACTCTGCAGTGTCAGGGTCACTCTGTACCTCTGCAGTGTCAGGGTCACAGTGTAACTCTGCAGTGTAAGGGTCACTGTGTTACTCTGCAGTGTAAAGGCCACTCTGTAACTCTGCAGTGTCAGGGTCACTGTGTATCTCTGCAGTGACGGGGTCAGTGTGTAACTCTGCAGTGTAAGGGTCACTCTGTAACTCTGCAGTGTCAGGATCACTGTGTAACTCTGCAGTTTCAGGGTCACAGTGTAACTCTGCAGTGTCAGGGTCACTCTGGAACCCTGCAGTGTCAGGGTCACTGTGTAACTCTGCAGCGTAAGGGTCAGTGTGTAACTCTGCAGTGTAAGGGTCACTGTGTAACTCTGCAGTGTAACTGTCACAGTGTAACTCTGCAGTATCAAGGTCACAGTGTAACTCTACATTATCAGGGTCACTGTGTAACTCTGCAGTGTCAGGGTCACAGTGTAACTCTGCAGTATCAGGGTCAGTGTGTAACTCTGCAGTGTTACGGTCACAGTGTAACTGCAGTGTAAGGGTCACTCTGTAACTCTGCAGTGTAAGCGTCACTGTAACTCTGCAGTGTCAGGGTCACTGTGTAACTGCAGTGTCAGGGTCACTCTGTATCTCTGTAGTGTCAGGGTCAGTGTGTAACTCTGCAGTGTTACGGTCACAGCGTAACTGCAGTGTAAGGGTCACAGTGTAACTCTGCAGTGTAACGGTCACTGTATAACTCTGCAGTGTCAGGTTCACTCTGTAACTGCAGTGTAAGTGTCACAGTGTAACTCTCCAGTGTCAGGGTCACTGTGTAACTCTGCAGTGTAAGTGTCACTGTGTAACTCTGCAGTGTAACGGTCACTCTGCAACTCTGCAGTGTCAGGGTCACTGTGTAACTCTGCAGTGTCAGGGTCACTCTGTACCTCTGCAGTGTCAGGGTCACAGTGTAACTCTGCAGTGTAAGGGTCACTGTGTTACTCTGCAGTGTAAAGGCCACTCTGTAACTCTGCAGTGTCAGGGTCACTGTGTATCTCTGCAGTGACGGGGTCAGTGTGTAACTCTGCAGTGTAAGGGTCACTCTGTAACTCTGCAGTGTCAGGGTCACTGTGTAACTCTGCAGTTTCAGGGTCACAGTGTAACTCTGCAGTGTCAGGGTCACTCTGGAACCCTGCAGTGTCAGGGTCACTGTGTAACTCTGCAGCGTAAGGGTCAGTGTGTAACTCTGCAGTGTAAGGGTCACTGTGTAACTCTGCAGTGTAACTGCCACAGTGTAACTCTGCAGTATCAGGGTCACAGTGTAACTCTACAGTATCAGGGTCACTGTGTAACTCTGCAGTGTCAGGGTCACTGTGTAACTCTGCAGTGTAACTGTCACAGTGTAACTCTGCAGTATCAGGGTCACAGTGTAACTCTACATTATCAGGGTCACTGTGTAACTCTGCAGTGTCAGGGTCACAGTGTAACTCTGCAGTATCAGGGTCAGTGTGTAACTCTGCAGTGTAAGGGTCACTGTGTAACTCTGCAGTGTCAGGGTCACTGTGTAACTCAGCAGCGTAAGGGTCACTGTGTAACTCTGCAGTGTCTGGGTCAGTGTGTAACTCTACAGTGTCAGGGTCAGTGTGTAACTCTGCAGTGTCAGGGTCAGTGTGTAACTCTGCAGTGTCAGGGTCACTGTGTAACTTTGCAGTGTAAGGGTCACTGTGTATCTCTGCAGTGTCAGGGCCAGTGTGTAACTCTGCAGTATCTGGGTCAGTGTGTAACTCTGCAGTGTCAGGGTCACAGTGTAACTCTGCAGTGTCAGGGTCACTGTGTAACTCTGCAGTGTCAGGGTCACTGTGTAACTCTGCAGTGTCAGGGTCACTGTGTAACTCTGCAGTGTCAGGGTCACTGTGTAACTCTGCAGTGTAAGGGTCACAGTGTAACTCTGCAGTATCAGGGTCAGTGTGTAACTCTGAAGTATCAGGGTCAGTGTGTAACTCTGCAGTGTCTGGGTCACTGTGTAACTCTGCAGTGTCAGGGTCAGTGTGTACCTCTGCAGTGTCAGGGTCAGTGTGTAACTCTGCAGTGTCAGGGTCACTGTGTAACTCTGCAGTGTCAGGGTCACTGTGTAACTCTGCAGTGTCTGGGTCAGTGTGTAACTCTGCAGTGTCAGGGTCACTGTGTAACTCTGCAGTGTCAGGGTCTCTGTGTAACTCTGCAGTGTCAGGGTCCCTGTGTGACTCTGCAGTGTCTGGGTCAGTGTGTAACTCTGCAGTGTTAGGGTCTCTGTGTAACTCTGCAGTGTCAGGGTCTCTGTGTGACTCTGCAATGTCAGGGTCTCTGTGTAACTGAAGTGTAAGGGTCAGTGTGTAACTCTGCAGTGTCAGGGTCACTGTGTAACTCTGCAGTGTCAGGGTCACTGTGTAACTCTGCAGTGTCAGGGTCACTGTGTAACTCTGCAGTGTCAGGGTCACTGTGTAACTCTGCAGTGTCTGGGTCAGTGTGTAACTCTGCAGTGTTAGGGTCTCTGTGTGACTCTGCAGTGTCAGGGTCTCTGTGTAACTCTACAGTGTAAGGGTCACTGAATAACTCTGCAGTGTCAGGGTCACTCTGTAACTCTGCAGTGTCAGGGTCACTGTGTAACTCTGCAGTGTAAGGGTCACAGTGTAACTCTGCAGTGTAAGGGTCTCTGTGTAACACTGCAGTGTAAGGGTCACTGTGTAACTCTGCAGTGTAAGGGTCACTGTGTAACTCTGCAGTGTCAGGGTCACTGTGTAACTCTGCAGTGTCAGGGTCACTGTGTAACTCTGCAGTGTCAGGGTTAGTGTGTAACTCTGCAGTGTCAGGGTCACTGTGTAACTCTGCAGTGTAAGGGTCACAGTGTAACTCTGCAGTGTCAGGGTCAGTGTGTAACTCTGCATTGTACGGGTCACTGTGTAATTCTGCTGTGTCAGGGTCAGTGTGTAACTCTGCAGTGTCAGGCTCACTGTGTAACTCTGCAGTGTCAGGGTCAGTGTGTACCTCTGCAGTGTCAGGCTCACTGTGTAACTCTGCAGTGTCAGGGTCAGTGTGTAGCTCTGCAGTGTCAGGGTCAGTGTGTAACTCTGCAGTGTCAGGGTCACTGTGTAACTCTGCAGTGTCAGGGTCAGTGTGTAACTCTGCAGTGTAAGGGTCACTGTGTAACTCTGCAGTGTAAGCGTCACTCTGTAACTCTGTAGTGTAACGGTCACTGTATAACTCTGCAGTGTAAGGGTCACTCTGTAACTCTGCAGTGTCAGGGTCACTGTAACTCTGCAGTGTCAGTGTTAGTGTGTAACTCTGCAGTGTAAGGGTCACAGTGTAACTCTGCAGTGTCAGGGTCACTGTGTGACTCTGCAGTGTAAGGTCACTGTGTAACTCAGCAGTGTCAGGGTCACTCTGGAACTCTGCAGCGTCAGGGTCGCTGTGTAACTCTGCAGTGTAAGGGTCACTCTGTAACTCTGCAGTGTAAGGGTCACTCTGTAACTCTGCAGTGTCAAGGTCACTGTGTAACTCTGCAATGTAAGGGTCACAGTGTAACTGCAGTGTCAGGGTCACTCTGTAACTCTGTAGTGTCAGGGTCAGTGTGTAACTCTGCAGTGTTACGGTCACAGTGTAACTGCAGTGTAAGGGTCACAGTGTAACTCTGCAGTGTAACGGTCACTGTATAACTCTGCAGTGTCAGGGTCACTCTGTAACTGCAGTGTAAGGGTCACAGTGTAACTCTGCAGTGTCAGGGTCAGTGTGTAACTCTGCAGTGTAAGTGTCACTGTGTAACTCTGCAGTGTAACGGTCACTCTGCAACTCTGCAGTGTCAGGGTCACTGTGTAACTCTGCAGTGTCAGGGTCACTCTGTACCTCTGCAGTGTCAGGGTCACAGTGTAACTCTGCAGTGTAAGGGTCACTGTGTAACTCAGCAGTGTAAAGGCCACTCTGTAACTCTGCAGTGTCAGGGTCACTGTGTATCTCTGCAGTGACGGGGTCAGTGTGTAACTCTGCAGTGTAAGGGTCACTCTGTAACTCTGCAGTCTCAGCGTCACTGTGTAACTCTGCAGTGTCAGGGTCACTGTGTAACTCTGCAGTGTCAGGGTCAGTGTGTAACTCTGCAGTGTCAGGGTCACTGTGTAACTTTGCAGTGTAAGGGTCACTGTGTATCTCTGCAGTGTCAGGGCCAGTGTGTAACTCTGCAGTATCTGGGTCAGTGTGTAACTCTGCAGTGTCAGGGTCACAGTGTAACTCTGCAGTGTCAGGGTCACTGTGTAACTCTGCAGTGTCAGGGTCACTGTGTAACTCTGCAGTGTCAGGGTCACTGTGTAACTCTGCAGTGTAAGGGTCACTGTGTAACTCTGCAGTGTCAGGGTCACTGTGTAACTCTGCAGTGTCAGGGTCACTATGTAACTCTGCAGTGTCAGGGTCAGTGTGTAACTCTGCAGTGTCAGGGTCACTGTGTAACTCTGCAGTGTCAGGGTCACTATGTAACTCTGCAGTGTCAGGGTCACTGTGAACTCTGCAGTGTTGGAGTCAGTGTATAACTCTGCAGTGTCAGGGTCACTCTGTAACTCTGCAGTGTTAGACTCAGTGTGTAACTCTGCAGTGTCAGGGTCAGTATGTAACTCTGCAGTGTCAGGGTCAGTATGTAACTCTGCAGTGTTAGACTCAGTGTGTAACTCTGCAGTGTCAGGGTCAGTATGTAACTCTGCAGTGTCAGGGTCAGTGTGTAACTCTGCAGTGTAAGGGTCACTCTGTAACTCTGCAGGGTCAGGGTCAGTGCGGAACTCTGCAGTTTAAGGGTCACTCTGTAACTCTGCAGTGTCAGGGTCAGTGTGTAACTCTGCAGTGTAAGGGTCACTGTGTAACTCTGCAGTGTCAGGGTCACAGTGTAACTGCAGTGTCAGGGTCACAGTGTAACTCTGCAGTGTAAGGGTCACTGTGTAACTCTGCAGTGTCAGGGTCACTCTGTAACTCTGCAGCGTCAGGGTCACTGTGTAATTCTGCAGCGTCAGGGTCACTGTGTAACTCTGCAGTGTCAAGGTCACTGTAACTGTGCAGTGTCAGGGTCACTGTGTAACTCTGCAGTGTCAGGGTCACTGTGTAACTCTGCAGTGTCAGGCTCACTGTGTAACTCTGCAGCATCAGGGTCAGTGTGTAACTCTGCAGTGTCAGGGTCACTGTGTAACTCTGCAGTGTCAGAGTCAGTGTGTAACTCTGCAGTGTTAGAGTTAGTGTGTAACTCTGCAGTGTCAGGGTCACTGTGTAACTCTGCAGTGTCTGGGTCACTGTGTAACTCTGCAGTGTAAGGGTCACTCTGTAACTCTGCAGTGTTAGAGTCACTGTGTAACTCTGCAGTGTCAGGGTCAGTGTGTAACTCTGCAGTGTCTGGGTCACTCTGTAACTCTGCAGTGTAAGGGTCACTCTGTAACTCAGCAGTGTCAGGGTCAGTGTGTAACTCTGCAGTGTCAGGGTCAGTGTGTAACTCTGCAGTGTCAGGGTCACAGTGTAATTGCAGTGTCAGGGTCAGTGTGTAACTCAGCAGTGTCAGGGTCAGTGTGTAACTCTGCAGTGTCAGGGTCAGTGTGTAACACTGCAGTGTCAGGTTCACTGTGTAACTCAGCAGTGTCAGGGTCAGTGTGTAACTCTGCAGTGTCAGGGTCACAGTGTAATTGCAGTGTCAGGGTCACAGTGTAACTCTGCAGTGTCAGGGTCAGTGTGTAACTCTGCAGTCTAAGGGTCACTCTGTAACTCTGCAGTGTCAGGGTCAGTGTGTAACTCTGCAGTGTAAGGGTCACTCTGTAACTCTGCAGTGTCAGGGTCAGTGTGTAACTCTGCAGTGTAAGGGTCACTCTGTAACTCTGCAGTGTCAGGGTCAGTGTGTAACTCTGCAGTGTAAGGGTTACTGTGTAACTCTGCAGTGTCAGAGTCACAGTGTAACTCTGCAGTGTCAGGGTCAGTGTGTAACTCTGCAGTGTCAGGGTCACTGTGTAACTCAGCAGCGTAAGGGTCACTGTGTAACTCTGCAGTGTCAGGGTCAGTGTGTAACTCTGCAGTGTCTGGGTCAGTGTGTAACTCTACAGTGTCAGGGTCAGTGTGTAACTCTGCAGTGTCAGGGTCAGTGTGTAACTCTGCAGTGTCAGGGTCACTGTGTAACTTTGCAGTGTAAGGGTCACTGTGTATCTCTGCAGTGTCAGGGCCAGTGTGTAACTCTGCAGTATCTGGGTCAGTGTGTAACTCTGCAGTGTCAGGGTCACAGTGTAACTCTGCAGTGTCAGGGTCACTGTGTAACTCTGCAGTGTCAGGGTCACTGTGTAACTCTGCAGTGTCAGGGTCACTGTGTAACTCTGAAGTATCAGGGTCAGTGTGTAACTCTGCAGTGTCTGGGTCACTGTGTTACTCTGCAGTGTCAGGGTCAGTGTGTAACTCTGCAGTGTAAGGGTCACAGTGTAACTCTGCAGTATCAGGGTCAGTGTGTAACTCTGCAGTGTAAGGGTCACAGTGTAACTCTGCAGTATCAGGGTCAGTGTGTAACTCTGAAGTATCAGGGTCAGTGTGTAACTCTGCAGTGTCTGGGTCACTGTGTAACTCTGCAGTGTCAGGGTCAGTGTGTACCTCTGCAGTGTCAGGGTCAGTGTGTAACTCTGCAGTGTCAGGGTCACTGTGTAACTCTGCAGTGTCAGGGTCACTGTGTAACTCTGCAGTGTCTGGGTCAGTGTGTAACTCTGCAGTGTCAGGGTCACTGTGTAACTGTGCAGTGTCAGGGTCTCTGTGTAACTCTGCAGTGTCAGGGTCTCTGTGTGACTCTGCAGTGTCTGGGTCAGTGTGTAACTCTGCAGTGTTAGGGTCTCTGTGTAACTCTGCAGTGTCAGGGTCTCTGTGTGACTCTGCAATGTCAGGGTCTCTGTGTAACTGAAGTGTAAGGGTCAGTGTGTAACTCTGCAGTGTCAGGGTCACTGTGTAACTCTGCAGTGTCAGGGTCACTGTGTAACTCTGCAGTGTCAGGGTCACTGTGTAACTCTGCAGTGTCAGGGTCACTGTGTAACTCTGCAGTGTCTGGGTCAGTGTGTAACTCTGCAGTGTTAGGGTCTCTGTGTAACTCTGCAGTGTCAGGGTCTCTGTGTAACTCTACAGTGTAAGGGTCACTGAATAACTCTGCAGTGTCAGGGTCACTCTGTAACTCTGCAGTGTCAGGGTCACTGTGTAACTCTGCAGTGTAAGGGTCACTGTGTAACTCTGCAGTGTCAGGGTCACTGTGTAACTCTGCAGTGTCAGGGTCAGTGTGTAACTCTGCAGTGTAAGGGTCACTGTGTAACTCTGCAGTGTCAGGGTTAGTGTGTAACTCTGCAGTGTCAGGGTCACTGTGTAACTCTGCAGTGTAAGGGTCACAGTGTAACTCTGCAGTGTCAGGGTCAGTGTGTAACTCTGCAGTGTACGGGTCAGAGTGTAACTGCAGTGTCTGGGTCAGTGTGTAACTCTGCAGTGTCAGGGTCAGTGTGTAACTCTGCAGTGTCAGGCTCACTGTGTAACTCTGCAGTGTCAGGGTCAGTGTGTAACTCTGCAGTGTCAGGCTCACTGTGTAACTCTGCAGTGTCAGGGTCAGTGTGTAGCTCTGCAGTGTCAGGGTCAGTGTGTAACTCTGCAGTGTCAGGGTCACTGTGTAACTCTGCAGTGTCAGGGTCAGTGTGTAACTCTGCAGTGTAAGGGTCACAGTGTAACTCTGCAGTGTCAGGGTCACTGTGTGACTCTGCAGTGTAAGGTCACTGTGTAACTCAGCAGTGTCAGGGTCACTCTGGAACTCTGCAGCGTCAGGGTCGCTGTGTAACTCTGCAGTGTAAGGGTCACTCTGTAACTCTGCAGTGTAAGGGTCACTGTGTAACTCTGCAGTGTCAGTGTCAGTGTGTAACTCTGCAGTGTAAGGGTCACTCTGTAACTCTGCAGTGTCAAGGTCACTGTGTAACTCTGCAATGTAAGGGTCACAGTGTAACTGCAGTGTCAGGGTCACTGTGTAACTCTGCAATGTAAGGGTCACAGTGTAACTGCAGTGTAAGGGTCACTCTGTAACTCTGTAGTGTCAGGGTCAGTGTGTAACTCTGCAGTGTTACGGTCACAGTGTAACTGCAGTGTAAGGGTCACAGTGTAACTCTGCAGTGTAACGGTCACTGTATAACTCTGCAGTGTCAGGGTCACTCTGTAACTGCAGTGTAAGGGTCACAGTGTAACTCTGCAGTGTCAGGGTCACTGTGTAACTCTGCAGTGTAAGTGTCACTGTGTAACTCTGCAGTGTAACGGTCACTCTGCAACTCTGCAGTGTCAGGGTCACTGTGTAACTCTGCAGTGTCAGGGTCACTCTGTACCTCTGCAGTGTCAGGGTCACAGTGTAACTCTGCAGTGTAAGGTTCACTGTGTAACTCAGCAGTGTAAAGGCCACTCTGTAACTCTGCAGTGTCAGGGTCACTGTGTATCTCTGCAGTGACGGGGTCAGTGTGTAACTCTGCAGTGTAAGGGTCACTCTGTAACTCTGCAGTCTCAGCGTCACTGTGTAACTCTGCAGTGTCAGGGTCACTGTGTAACTCTGCAGTGTCAGGGTCAGTGTGTAACTCTGCAGTGTCAGGGTCACTGTGTAACTTTGCAGTGTAAGGGTCACTGTGTATCTCTGCAGTGTCAGGGCCAGTGTGTAACTCTGCAGTATCTGGGTCAGTGTGTAACTCTGCAGTGTCAGGGTCACAGTGTAACTCTGCAGTGTCAGGGTCACTGTGTAACTCTGCAGTGTCAGGGTCACTGTGTAACTCTGCAGTGTCAGGGTCACTGTGTAACTCTGCAGTGTAAGGGTCACTGTGTAACTCTGCAGTGTCAGGGTCACTGTGTAACTCTGCAGTGTCAGGGTCACTATGTAACTCTGCAGTGTCAGGGTCAGTGTGTAACTCTGCAGTGTCAGGGTCACTGTGTAACTCTGCAGTGTCAGGGTCACTATGTAACTCTGCAGTGTCAGGGTCACTGTGAACTCTGCAGTGTTGGAGTCAGTGTATAACTCTGCAGTGTCAGGGTCACTCTGTAACTCTGCAGTGTTAGACTCAGTGTGTAACTCTGCAGTGTCAGGGTCAGTATGTAACTCTGCAGTGTCAGGGTCAGTATGTAACTCTGCAGTGTTAGACTCAGTGTGTAACTCTGCAGTGTCAGGGTCAGTATGTAACTCTGCAGTGTCAGGGTCAGTGTGTAACTCTGCAGTGTAAGGGTCACTCTGTAACTCTGCAGGGTCAGGGTCAGTGCGGAACTCTGCAGTTTAAGGGTCACTCTGTAACTCTGCAGTGTCAGGGTCAGTGTGTAACTCTGCAGTGTAAGGGTCACTGTGTAACTCTGCAGTGTCAGGGTCACAGTGTAACTGCAGTGTCAGGGTCACAGTGTAACTCTGCAGTGTAAGGGTCACTGTGTAACTCTGCAGTGTCAGGGTCACTCTGTAACTCTGCAGCGTCAGGGTCACTGTGTAATTCTGCAGCGTCAGGGTCACTGTGTAACTCTGCAGTGTCAAGGTCACTGTAACTGTGCAGTGTCAGGGTCACTGTGTAACTCTGCAGTGTCAGGCTCACTGTGTAACTCTGCAGCATCAGGGTCAGTGTGTAACTCTGCAGTGTCAGGGTCACTGTGTAACTCTGCAGTGTCAGAGTCAGTGTGTAACTCTGCAGTGTTAGAGTTAGTGTGTAACTCTGCAGTGTCAGGGTCACTGTGTAACTCTGCAGTGTCTGGGTCACTGTGTAACTCTGCAGTGTAAGGGTCACTCTGTAACTCTGCAGTGTTAGAGTCACTGTGTAACTCTGCAGTGTCAGGGTCAGTGTGTAACTCTGCAGTGTCTGGGTCACTCTGTAACTCTGCAGTGTAAGGGTCACTCTGTAACTCAGCAGTGTCAGGGTCAGTGTGTAACTCTGCAGTGTCAGGGTCAGTGTGTAACTCTGCAGTGTCAGGGTCACAGTGTAATTGCAGTGTCAGGGTCAGTGTGTAACTCAGCAGTGTCAGGGTCAGTGTGTAACTCTGCAGTGTCAGGGTCAGTGTGTAACACTGCAGTGTCAGGGTCACTGTGTAACTCAGCAGTGTCAGGGTCAGTGTGTAACTCTGCAGTGTCAGGGTCACAGTGTAATTGCAGTGTCAGGGTCACAGTGTAACTCTGCAGTGTCAGGGTCAGTGTGTAACTCTGCAGTCTAAGGGTCACTCTGTAACTCTGCAGTGTCAGGGTCAGTGTGTAACTCTGCAGTGTAAGGGTCACTCTGTAACTCTGCAGTGTCAGGGTCAGTGTGTAACTCTGCAGTGTAAGGGTCACTCTGTAACTCTGCAGTGTCAGGGTCAGTGTGTAACTCTGCAGTGTAAGGGTTACTGTGTAACTCTGCAGTGTCAGAGTCACAGTGTAACTCTGCAGTGTCAGGGTCAGTGTGTAACTCTGCAGTGTCAGGGTCACTGTGTAACTCTGCAGTGTAAGGGTCATAGTGTAACTGCAGTGTCAGGGTCACAGTGTAACTCTGCAGTGTCTGGGTCAGTGTGTAACTCTGCAGTGACAGGGTCACTGTGTAACTCTGCAGTATCAGGGTCTGTGTGTAACTCTGCAGTGTTCCGGTCACAGGGTAACTGCAGTGTGAGGGTCACTCTGTAACTCAGCAGTGTCAGGGTCAGTGTGTAACTCTGCAGTGTAAGGGTCACAGTGTAATTGCAGTGTCAGGGTCACAGTGTAACTCTGCAGTGTCAGGGTCAGTGTGTAACTCTGCAGTCTAAGGGTCACTCTGTAACTCTGCAGTGTCAGGGTCAGTGTGTAACTCTGCAGTGTAAGGGTTACTGTGTAACTCTGCAGTGTCAGAGTCACAGTGTAACTCTGCAGTGTCAGGGTCAGTGTGTAACTCTGCAGTGTCAGGGTCACTGTGTATCTCTGCAGTGTAAGGGTCATAGTGTAACTGCAGTGTCAGGGTCACAGTGTAACTCTGCAGTGTCTGGGTCAGTGTGTAACTCTGCAGTGACAGGGTCACTGTGTAACTCTGCAGTATCAGGGTCTGTGTGTAACTCTGCAGTGTTCCGGTCACAGGGTAACTGCAGTGTAAGGGTCACTGTCTAACTCTGCAGTGTAAGCGTCACTGTGTAACTCTGCAGTATCAGGGTCAGTGTGTAACTCTGCAGTGTACGGTCACTGTGTAACTCTGCAGTGTCAGGGTCACTGTGTAACTCTGCAGTGTCAGGGTCACTGCGTAACTCTGCAGCGTCAGGGTCAGTGTGTAACTCTGCAGTATCAGGGTCAGTGTGTAACTCTGCAGTGTTTCGGTCACAGGGTAACTGCAGTGTCGGGGTCACTGTGTAACTCTGCAGTGTAAGCGTCACTGTGTAACTCTGCAGTATCAGGGTCACTGTGTAACTCTGCATTGTTACGGTCACAGTGTAACTGCAGTGTAAGGGTCACTGTGTAACTCTGCAGTGACGAGGTCAGTGTAGCTGTGCACTGCTGCGTGTTTTCAACTAGCAAACCGTTAATTTGTGGCAATTCGAGACGGTTTTCTTTCTTTTTACTTTCAACTTTTGATCAGGATTAGGAGCTCCAGTGCAAAATGTGGGCTTTCTGTCACCTTGTGAGCCACACCAGACAAAGTAACAATCAGTGATAATGATTGTTAATATTGTTGATGCTGGTAATGTTACTGATGGTGCCGAGGTGCGATCCACTGACCGGACTGAAATGGGTTGGGGGCTGCAGACTGTGAGTGGGGTAAAGGGCAGGAGTGGAGCCCGGCCAGTAGGAGAAGCCCGAGGGAGAGACGTTGGATGTCACAAGGTTGAGTTTGGGGATGCCGGAGTAGGGGATGTGTGCCAGGTTACTTTGGAACTTGTACAGTGTGTGTTCAGTGGCAGAGGGCTGGCAGACCTGAGATAGGCCGTGAAAGTCGAACTTGTAGGCGTACCGCTTGCCGTGGACTTTGGTCATGATGTTCTTGTCGTAGTAGTAACGCAGCGCCCGGCTCAGCTTGTCGTAGTTCATGTTGGGCTTACTCTTGCGTTCCCCCCACCTCCTGGCCACCTCGTCTGGGTCAATGAGCTTGAACTCGCCGTTGGCCCCTTCCCAAGTGATGCAGTTGATGTTGGAGCTGTCGGACAGCAGTTCTAAGAGGAATTGCCAGAGCTGGATCTGACCACTGCCTGCAAGAACAAATTCACCTCGTCAAACAGAAATAATCCCCTTTCTGTTGTCTGCTGACAAAGCACCTGAGGGGGCTGACAAGGCTTTGCATTAATGTCTCATTAAAAAAAAACAGCATCTCCAATCATGCAACACCCCCTCGTGCTGAATTGGGAATGTCAGCCTAGATTATGTAATCAGGTGCCTTGAACACACAACCTTCTGACCCAGAGTGAGAATGATGTTCACTGACAACCTTCACAGTAACTTCATTGCAGTGCCAATGTAAACCTACTTGTGACAATAATAAAGATTATTAGATATGCTTTGAAGTACAATGAATTGCAAAGGAGATTGAGTTCCCATAAGGAAAACATTTGATGGGGTAGGTTATAACCCCATGAGCCTCATGGAGTATGAGCTCCCCTGCTGAGGGGGCAGAGGCCTATCAGCAGGATAGTTAACTCAGGACATTAAAAGCCGGCCCAGGTGAGAGTCGAGCTGCAGAGTGGTCCCATCTGGGACTGTACATATACTTCACTTTGGTAATAAACCATTCATTTTGACCCTCCTTTCCGGACTCCTTTGTGATTACTAAATTGGCGATGAGGATAAAGCGGATCTACCATCGGTGCTGCAAACCATGTGGGGCCTCCACTTTCAGCGTCATAAAGACGTACTCTGCTGCCCCAGACTCCAAGACATTCGAAGAGCAAGTGGCGCTCGTGGCAAACCACTACGACCCCCAGCCATCAGTTATCGTGCAGAGGGATTGATTTAAAACAGCCAATAGGACCCCAGGGGACACCGTTACCAAGTTTTTGGTGCGATTGCACAAACTGGCAGAGTTTTGCAACTGTGGCCCATCTCTACCCAAGATGCTACGGGACCGCCTTGTATGCAGAGTAAATAATATGGCCACCCAGCGGAAATTGCTGGCTGAGCTGTTGCTGTAGCTAACAAAGGCCGTCAAGACCTCGCTGTCACAGGAGAGTGCAGGAAAGGGAGTCCAGGAACTCCAGGGGATGTCAGTGATGGAGGTAAACAGTGTAGGACGCACCCCCCCCCCCATTCTGGGGCACAGTGCCCCCTAGGACCGGGATTCCCAGAAACCCACCCTGGCCGAAATCCACTGGGACCAGACCCATTGGTCAAGGTCCACTGCAGCCAGGCGAGACGCCTCCCCGGAAGCGAGGGGGGATGATCCAAAGTGGTGCAACACTTGTGGCCGGCGGAATCTCAGGGATAATAAACCCCAGGTCCGCCAGCAAACTCTCTGCCCTTACCCAAGGGAAACGCCAGCCCAGAGCCCAGATGTTCCACTTAGAACAATTGGATGACGAGGAATTTATTAAATTGAATTGCATTGCCGTGCCACCAGTTGCCCCCATTAGGATTACCGTTCATGTGAATAATCACCCACTAGAGATGGAGTTGAACACGGGGGCCGCTGTTTTGGTAATTGGGAGACAGACGTTCGAGAGAATCAGGACTGGGATTCAACGGTTGAGACTGCAGGACGCCGAGGCGAAGCTTGCGACTGATACGTGGGAACCCCTAGCCATAGCGGGTATGAGGATGACCCTGCTAACTTACGGCCAGCACTCCATGAGGCCGCTTTTCATAATAGTAAAGGGTCCCGAACCGAGTCTGTTGGGTCGACTGGCTACACCGCCTGTGGTTGGATTGCCAACGGATCTTCTGGATGGGCACCGGAGGATTCTACGAGTTATTGGGGACGTACCCTGAAATCTTTGAGTAAGACCTGGGCAAAATGAAGGGAGCTATGGCCAAACTATATGTGGACCCCGAGGCCCAGCCTAAGTATGTCCAGGCCCGCCAGGTCCCCTCTGCACTGCTGACGAAGGTCGAGGGGGAACGCAGCCGACTATAAGGCCTGGGGTCATCCGACCGGTATGTTTTGCAAATTGGGCAACGCCGGTAGTCCCAGTACTAAGACCTGACCAAACCATACATCTGTTTAATGATCATAAATTAACCATCAACAAGGCCTCCCATCTGGACAGGTACCCAATGCCGCGGAGAGAAAATCTTTACGCAAAGTTTCCAAGCATGACATGAGCTACGCTTATCTCCAGCTGGACTCCGATTCGAGGTGTAACATAACTATTAATATCCTCAGGGGCCACCATGAATACACTCGACTGATGTTTGAAGTGTCATCGGCATGCACAATTTTTCAGCGAGTTATGGAGAACATCCTGAGAGGGCTACCGCGTGTGGAAATCTACTTGGGTGACGTTCTGGTCAGCGGAACTACAGAAAGGGCGCACCTGAGCAAACTGGAGGAAGTCCTACGCCGGATTTCCGAGATGGGCGTCTGCCTCAAAAGAGGAATGTGTGTTTTCTACGCCAAGGGAGTTGCACACTTGAGGTATCATGTGGACCGGGATGGACCACACCCGGTGGAGGAGAAGGCGTGGCCGATTAGACAAGCCCCCATTCTGGAAAACGCAAAAGAATTGTGTTCGTTCTTAGGTCTCGTAAATTATTACGGGAAATTTATTCCTGGCCAAGCGACCATCCCTGCCCCTTTGCACACATTTCTGAAGAAGCATCAAGATTGGGCATGGAGAGAGCATCAGGAGAAAGCTTTTGCCAGGGGGGAAACAGCAGCAAACATCAACCGGACAATTGACACATTACAACCCACCCAAAACTCTTTTGGTGACTTGTGACGCCTCGCCTTACAGAATCAGAGTTGTATTGACCCACTTCATGGCTGACGGAAGAGAAAGGCCAATAGTATCTGCGTCAAGGACATTGGCCGCTGAGGAGCCCAATTATGCTCAGATAGAAAAGGAAGGACTAGCCGTCTTATTCACGGTGAAGAATTTTCACCAGTACGTGTATGGGTGCCGATTCATCATTGTGAGACCACAAGCCATTACTCGGGCTTTTTTCAGAGGTCAAGGCGTTTCCCCCAATAGCGTCCGCTGTATTCAGCGATGGGCCTTGTTGCTAGCAGCATATGAGTACACCTTCGAGCATCGCCCAGGCATGTAAATTGCAGACAGGTTAAGCAGAGTCCCGCTGCCAACATGCCTCCCATCTCCACCAGGAGCCAACAAAGTAGTTTGACACTTAACTTTATGGACATCTTGCCGATGACCACTGCCAAATACACTGGACGCAGAAAGACCCCGTATTGGCCTAAAAACGCCACATCATCTGAAACGGAGGCCAGCAAGGGAGGCTGCCTGAAGAACCATGAACCTTTGAAGCCAAAATGCTGGAGCTCAGCTTCGAAGACGGCATCCATCTGTGGGGGGCTCGTATCATGGTCCCAAAGCCAGGGCAGAGATGACATCCTTCAAAATCTGCACAACGGACACTCAGGGGTGTTGAATATGAAGATGCTAGCCCGCAGCTATGTGTGGTGGCCAGGCCTGGATGGTGTGATCCAACGATTAGCCCAACAGTGCACCATATGCCAAGAACAGCACAAACTCCTGCCTATTGCCACAGGAATAAACACATCCGTGGGAATGTCAGACCAGCCGTGGGTGCACCTATACGCCGATTTCGCCAAACCGAAGGTCAATGTTTCCTCTTATGGTCCATTCCAAGAGGGTGGGAGACCACCGGATGTCATCCACCACGTTGAAGGCTACAGTTGAGAAGCTCCGGCTCTCCGTTAGCACCCACGGCATTCCGGAGGTGCTGATCATGGATAATGGCACCCCCTTCACCAGCAAAGATTTTGAGCAATTCATAAAGGAGAATGGGGTGCGACACCCTTCCTTGAAAGGGCGATCTTAGCGAGCGGTGCAGACCTTGAAGAGGGGTCTGAAGAAGCAGACCATGGGGTCCGTGGAGACGTGACTGGCAAGATTGTTGTCCAGTTATCGGGCCAGGCTCCATGCCACGAACGACGTAGCCCTGGCAGGCTCAGGGCCCTCCTCAGTTTCCCATTCCCCGACACTGGTGGGAAAGTACAAGAGATTCAGGACCAGCAGGGGGCGAACGCCGACCAGGAGTTTCAAACCGAGGACACAGTTTACATCCGCAACTTCGAGGACGGTGCCCTGTGGCTTCCCGGGGCAGTGTTACGGCAGACCGAACCAGTTTCATACCAGATGCAGCTGCAAGAACAAATGGTGCGGAAGCACCTTGACCACCTCAGGGGCAGGAAGCCAGTATGAAGCCACACCCCACACGCCTAGCCACGTCGCCCCGACACATTGAGGCCTGAGGGTGTCAGGAGGCCCGACACCGAGATGCGAGAGGTGGCAGATTCAGACTCGGAATTGGAGACTCGGACATCCGAGGCTCCCAACAGTGACTTGGCCAAGGATCAGTCACCAGTGGTGGTTCCTCCCAGGGCGGTCATCACGATAATGGAGTTCCCCGAAATGCTATAAGCCCCCCGACCCCACACCGCAGCTACTGCAAGTGCAGCTGTGGGCGATTGAGCAGGAGGGATCACAGGGGATTGGAGGTAGAGTACTAGATTGGGGATTGGCTGACTGACAGAAAGCAGAGAGTCGGGATAAATGGGCCCTTCTCTGGCTGGCGAACTGTAACTAACGGGGACCGCAGGGTTCTGTCCTCAGATCTCAACTGTTTACAATCTATGTAAATGATCTGCAAGCAGGGGCGGAGTGTAACACAGCAAAATTTGCGGATGACACTTAATTAAGTGGGAAAGCAGGCCTGGAAGTGTGAGGTTATCCATTTTGGCTGAAAAAATAGAAAGGCAAATTATTATCAAAATGGAAAGCAGAATCAAAATGCGTCTGAGCAGATGGATCTGGGTGTCTTTGTTCATGTTTGGCTAATTTGCTAGAGCTCTTCGAAGATGTAACAAGCAAAGTGGATCATGGGGATCCTGTAGATGTAGTATATCTGGACTTCCGGGAGAAGGCGTTTGATAAGGTGCCGCACAGATGGTTAATTCACAAGGTGAGATCACATGGGGTTCGCGGTAATTTATTTGCTTGGCTAGAAGACTGGCTAACCGACAGAAGGCAGAGAGTCGGGATAAATGGGTCTTTTTCCGATTGGCGAGATGTAACTAGTGGCGTGCCACAGGGTTCGGCCCTGGGACCCTTCCTATTTACAATCTATATTAATGACTTGGATGTAGGGATGGAAGGTGCTACAGCCAAATCTGCAGATGACACAAAAATAGGTGCAATAGTAAGTTGCAATGTAGAAATAAGAAATTTACAAATGGACATAAATAGGTTAGGGGGGTGGCCCAAAGTCTGGCAGGTGGAATTTAAGGTGGGTAAGTGTGAGGTTATCCATTTTGGTCGGAAAAATGGAAAGGCAACTTATCTAAATGGGGAAAAACTTCCAGTGCTTTGGTGCAGAAGGATCTGGACGTCCTCATCCATGAATAACAAAAAGCTAGTGTGCGGGTACAGCAGGTGATAAGGAAGGCAAATTGAATTTTGGCATTTATAGCTAAAGGGATAGAATATAAAAGGAGGGAAGTGTTGCTGCAACTGTACAGGCATTGGTGAGACTGCACCTGGATTATTGTGTTCAGTTTTGGCCCCCCATATTTGAGGAGGGATGTAGTGGCATTGGAGGCAGTTCAGAGGAGGTTCATTAGGTTGATTCCAGAGATGAGGGGTTTGTCGTATGAGGTGGGATTGAACAGTTTAGGCCGATACTCTCCGGAGTTTAGAAGAATGAGAGGAGATTTAAAATAGATGAGGAGAAATTGCTTCCCTCAAAGGGCCGTGAATCTATGGAATTAACTATCCCAGAGTGCGGTGGATGCCGGGTCATTGGGTAAATTTAAGGAGCAGATAGACAGATGTTTAATTAGTAACGGGTTGAAGGGTTATGGAGATCAGGCAGGAAAGTGGGGTCGTGGTTGATAGATCGACCGTGATCATATTGAATGGCTGAGTGCGCTCGATGGGCTGAATGGCCTCATCCTGCTCCTGGTTCTTTTGTTCTAAGTGATGTAAACCAGGGAGGCTCAGTTGCCAGCTTTTGGAGCTTTGGAGAAGCACTGAAATCTCAGAGAGTTGTGGGGATGCAGAGGTCAGGAAGGGTTCGAATCCCTCCACGGCAGATGGTGGAATTTGAATTCACACAGAAATCTGGAATTAAAAGTCGAATGACAACCGATAGTCATAAAAAGACATCTGGTTCATTAGTGCCCTTTAACGAAGGAAATCTGCTGCCCCTATCTGGTCTGGCCTATATGTGGCAGCAATGACATGAAAGTCACACAGTTCAAAGACAATTAGGGATGGGCAAGAAATTCTGCACTTGGCAGCGATGCTCAGTGTCCATGAAGGATTTTTTAAAAAGCAATGGGCCAAACTGGGTCCCACCTGAAATGATGGTTGTTAAATTGTAAGAGAGATAGAATTATGGAATCCCTACAGTACAGAAGGAGGCAATTCGGCCCATCCAATCTGCACCAGCCCTCTGAGAAATCAGTCCACCTCGGCCCACTCCCCGCCCACTCAACCCTATCCCCCGTAACCTAACCTGCACATTCTTGGACACTGAGGGGCAATTTAGCATGGCCAATCCACCTAACCTGCACATCTTTGGACTAACAGATGCCAACACAAGGCAATGCGTTATTTTGACTGTGGACGACTGGGTTGTCCCAAGACAGTAAACGTAACCTGACCAGATGCTCCAGGACACTGTCAGGGTCAAGGCCACATCAGCACCGAGTCAACCAACATTACCTGCCAACCAATGGAAAGTGCGCCCTTCAAATGTCAATTAAGAAGAGAATTGGGATACACTATTAACTATTCCCTTGATTTTCACTGCATTGATTCACCTACAGTGCCGCCTCTCCAGTCTGGGATCCATTGCTCGGAAAATGTCACTTGTCAGAATTACCAGCAACTCCCAGCATCATTGTAGTAAAGTACATTGGGAGCGGAAACATAGAAGTTGCAGGATTTGGATAGGTAAAACAATTTTTATTACAGTTTTATAATGTTTTAGCACTGTCTTACAGTTCAGGTAAATATTCTGTCTGTGGTATTTTCCAATTCACACTTGTGGTTAGGCATTCTATAATTAAGAAAATTCCACAGTCAGAAATGACTTTGTCTCAAGCATTCTGAAGTGGAAAGGTAACAGTTGTACTAAACATGTGTACATATATTTATCTGTATATCTACCATCTATTTACCCATAAGTTTTTATTCTTTCACGGGATAGGGACTTCGCTGGCAAGGCCAGCATTTGTTGCCCATCCCTAATTGCCCATGAGAAGTTGGTGGTGAACTGCCTTCTTGAACCGCTGCAGTCCCTGTGGTGTAGGTACACCAACAGTGATGTTAGAGGAGGGGAGTTCCAGGATTTTGACCCAGTGAAAGTGAATGAATGGCAGTATATTTTCAAGTCAAGTGGTGTGTGGCTTGAAGGGGAACTTTCAAATGGTGGTTTTCTCCTCCATCTACTAGCCTTGTCCATTTAGGTGGTAGGGTTTGCAGGTTTGGAAAGTGCTGTTGCATAAACCTTGGAGTGTTGCTGCAGTGCATTGTGTAGATGGTTCACACTGCTACCACTCTGTGTTGGTGTTGGGGGGAGTTACTGCTGAAGATAGTCGATGGGATGCCAATTAAGCGGGTTGCTTTGTCTTGGATGGTGTCGAGCTTCCTGAGTGTTGCTGGAGCTGCACTCATTTTGGTAAGTGGGAGTAGTCCATCGCACTCCTGATTTGTACCTTGAAGATGGTGGACAGGCTTTGGTGAGCCAGGAAGTGAGTTTCTGTCCAAATAATTCCCAGCGTCTGACCTGATTTTGTAGCCACAGCATTTATATGGCTGGTCCATTTCATATCTGGCCAATGTCCAGCCTGAAACACTTCTGTGGGGTCTACTTCTACCATATAATTTACTGAGCTCTGACACCTTGCTGATGTGAAGAGGATTTGGAGGAGGAGATGGGACTGTGAGAATTTCAGTAGAAAATGGCATGCCACTGATCCCATCGGGTTTCATAGAACATAGACCATACAGTGCAGAAGGAGGCTATTCGGCCCATTGAGTCTGCACCGACCCGCTTAAGCCCTCACTTCCACCCTATCCCTGTAACCCAATAACCCCTCCTAACCTTTTTGGTCATTAAGGGCCATTTATCATGGCTAATCCACCTAACCTGCACGTCTTTGGACTGTGGGCGGAAACCGGAGCACCCGGAGGAAACCCACGCAGACACGGGGAGAACGTGCAGTGACCCAGCGGGGAATCGAAACTGGGACCCTGGCGCTGTGAAGCCACAGTGCTGTCCACTTGTGCCACCGTGCTGCTCATGTGCTTCATGAGCAGATTAATCTCCAGATTGGCTCCTGTACCATTGTCTTCAAGGAATCAACTCCAGTCTATTCCCACTTCCAGCTCCCGTATTCGCTCACTGTATCCCCCCCTTCCACCCCCCCCCCCACCCCCCACCCACCCACCCCCCACCCCCCCCCCCCCACCCCCCCCACCCCCACCCCCCCCACCCCCCTCCCCGGAATGCCCCAGGCCACAAGAAATCCAGGAAAACTAATTTGGTTGTTTTTCAATTAGCTGAGGAGAATACAGAACACAAAGTTCAAAAGCTTTAGTGAGATAATATTTATATTTTAATTAAACCAAAAGTGTGTATGTGAGAGAGGAAGAACAAAAAAATTATTATTATTTACACACCTGTTAGAGGTATTGTAGAAATTTAAAACCAAGCTTGAGAGAAACATACACGCATATCTACGTTTTCTCATCAAAATGTCCGAATCGACTCAAAAGGTTGCTTTCACTATGATGTCACTAAAAATGTCCAAGAGTGTATTTCCACATTCTAATTTGATTTTTTTTTTTGTTGAATTTTGAATGGAAGCAGAAAGCTTCCAATTATCATTGTTTACTGTGCTTTCTTTACCAGCCTCCTGTACCGGCCTCCCCGAACAGGGACCAGAATGTGGCGACTAGGGGCTTTTCACAGTAACTTCATTTGAAGCCTACTTGTGACAATAAGCGATTTTCATTTCATTTCATTTCATTTATGAGTGACAACGGTGAATATTTTAGCGGTGAAGCCAGTTAAACAAAGAGACCTGCTGACAGCAATGTAAACTTTAACAAAACGAACCAGAAACAGGGGAAATTCACACAGAGGCACACTTCGAAGAACCAAGTACAAAACATCAAATGTAGTGCTCATTGTGATTTATAAGCCAGTGCTGATGGACCTGAACACTCCTCCCCATCCAAAGGGCTGTCAGGACCATGGACAGATGCCAATGACAGAAACAGCATACCCTAACTCATTTTTTGCAAAAACCTCTGAATGCCCTTCCATGTTGACCCAATCCCAAGGAATTTCCCCAGTGTTGCCAAAATACAGTCGCTCCATTATAGTGTTGCTCATCTCGAGGACCCACAGCCACCATTTCGTACTATAGCCACCCCCACAAAGGTCCAGGATTCTTCCCCTGTACTTACAAAGTCCGGAACTCAGCCCTCAACCACAAACAACCCTGCCTTTATTCCCAACTCTTCCTGATCACCTCTATTAACCCTAATCCAAAAGGTGGCTGTTCTGCCTTGCCTTATCTCACACTGATCCTCATGGTGACTGTGCCTGGTCACCCTAACTAACCCTGTTCCAATGAAATGCTAAAACTCTGATTTTCTCTCTCTCTCTGCTGCGTATTTCCAGCACGTTCTGTTTTTTTTTTAATTTTCCGATTCCCCGGCTTCCCAGCAGTATTTTGCCCCAACAGTGGAGCTGATCCCAGTCCCACCTCCAAAGGCGCCTGACTATAGTTCTGGCGCCTCTGACTAGTCCTATCCGTAATGTAACTCTTGGAATTGGATTTTAAAAATAAGGACAACCATTCTGGGGAAACTCAGCATCTCCTGCAGTGCCTGTGGGTAGAAACACACAGGTGGTGGTGGGGGGGGGGGTCAAGTCAAATTTGGAAATGAGTGCGACTGGTCCGAACCTGGTCCCATTTGTAAGGTGCACGAGACCTGTTCGCACCAGTACCAGGCGCTTCCAAGTTTTAATAATAATAATCTTTATCATTGTCCCAAGTAGGCTCACATTAACACTGCAATGAAGTTACTGGGAAAATAAAAAAATTCCAGATCGTGCCAGAGCATGGCGACTCTCTACGAGCTCTTTCACGCACACCCTGTTCTTTTATCTCTGATCACCATTCCAACTTACTAAAACTCTTTTCCACTTCACACATAATTACTATTTGCTTTGTTTGGCCCCTTGCACTGTAACCAATCGCTATTTGGCGATGTACCATTTGTCAATGTACTTTCTCGATTATTCTTTTGTTGTCTACTGTGGATGCACTGTGTACGTTCCCTTGGCCGCAGAAAAATACTTTTCACTGTACTTCGGTACATGTGACAATAAATCAAATCAAAATTAAATCAATCCCCAAGTCGCCACACTCGGGCGCCTGTTCGGGCACATAGAGGGAGAATTCAGAATTCTCAGCTGGTACGGGAATTGAACCCGCGCTGCTGGCCTTGTTCTGCATCACAAACCAGCTGTCTAGCCCACTCAGCGTTAACACTGCAATGAAGTTACTGTGAAAATCCCCCAGTCGCCACATTCCGGCGCAAGTTCGGGTACACGGAGGGAGAATTCAGAATGTCCAATTCACCTAACACGTCTTTCGGGAGGAAACCGGAGCACCCGGAGGAAACCCACGCAGACACGGGGAGAACGTGCAGACTCCGCACTGATAGTGACCCAAGCCGGGAATCGAACCCGGGTCCCTGGCGCTGTGAAGCAACAGTGCTAACCACTGTGCTACCGTGCTGGCCATATGATGTTTTCCAGATGTATTGAGGGCGATGGCTTTCAGAGCGCCGGCCTCTCTCCCTCTCTCCCCAATCCTCTGCTCTGTGAAATGTTACCTTTCTGTACTCCAGGATTCAGCGCTCCCCAGGTGCCGTGCTTGCCTTCCTTGAGAATGTTATCGTGTGAGGTATCTGCAGAGAAAACATTCAGGAAATAAGCACGAACAGAATCTCAAAGTCCTGAAAATATGACCTCGAATAACTTTTAGAATTTCCCACAATCGGTTCCTAAGCAAAAGCCCTAAACATTTGTCAAAATGTAAAATGCCCCGCTGCATTCTACCCCTATATAGCACAGGTTAGGCTGTGTCCTCTCTCTAAACCCTCCCTCCTTCCCCCTCTCTCACACACCCACCAAGATTTCCCTGACTTTCTGGATCTGGAGTTTGCCTTTCCAGAGTTCAGGAAACACGTTCAGGAAAAGACACCGTGCTCACTTCCGACAACAGAAGCTTTATTCGTTATAAAACGCCCGGAGCGAACGAGACGAGGGGAGAGGGAGCTGGGCGAGAGAGGAGAGGCACCGGGAGCACTTGGGGGTAGGAATGAAGAGTGCGATAGAGAGTGTGAAAGAAGAGAGAGAGGGAGAACTGGGAGCGCCGGAGGAGAGGGAGAAACAGTTTCAGACAGAATGAATTGTAAAGGGAAGAAGCAGAGAAGGGGGAGCGGAGGTGAGAGGAGGGGAGGTGGGTGAAATGGGAAGAAAGGGGGAGCGGGGGTGAGGGAGAGAGTGGACTCCTGACAGCGATGGGGAGAAAGAACCCAAATTAGCGAAGACGCGACTGGGAAGAGCGAGAGAGCAAGGGAGGGAGCGAGGGAGAGTTGAGGATAGCGAAATAGAGAGGACTAGAAATAACTTCAACAGAGAGAGAAAGTGGGAGACAGGAGCAGAGAGACAGCAAATGGGAAAGATTATTGGAGAGGGGGCAGAGAGAGAGAGTGCGCGAAAGTGGTCAAGATAGATAAAGAGAGCAAGTTAGGAATAGAGACGAGAGAGAAAGTGAGAGAGGACCAAGGACACAGAGAGAGAGAGATGAGGACAGGATGGGAGAGGAGAAGGAGAGGGCGAGAGAGAGAGCGAAAGTGGTCAAGACAGATAAAGAGAGCAAGGTGAGAGAGGGGGATTAGAGACGAGGGGGGAAATGAGAGAGGACCAAGGACACAGATAGAGAGAGAAACAGAGAATGGGGGAGAGACAGGGGCGAAGGGCTAGCTGGAAAGGGAGAGAGGGGTGAGATAGGGGGTGAAAGAGGGGGTGAAAGAGGGGGTGAGAGAGGGGGGTGAGAGAGGGGGTGAGAGAGGGGGTGAAAGGGCGTGAGAGCGGGGGTGAGAGAAGTGGCAAGAGAGGGGGTGAGAGAGGGGGTGAGAGAGGGGTGAGAGGGCGTGAGAGAGGGGGAGATAGAGGGGGTAAAAGGGGGTGAGAGAGGGGATGAGAGAAGGGGCAAGAGAGGGGGTGAGAGGGCGTGAGAGAGGGTGTAAGAGAGGGCGTGAGAGAGGGTGTAAGAGAGGGGGTGAGAGAGGGGGTGAGAGAGGGGGTAAGAGGGGGTGAGAGAGGGGGTGAAAGGGAATGAGAGAGGGGGTGAGAGAGAGGGTGAGAGAGAGGATGAGAGAGGGGGTGAGAGAGGGGGTGAGAGAGGGGGTGAGAGAGGGGTTGACAGAGGGATGAGAGAGGAGGAGGGAGGGGTGAGAGAGGGGGCGGGAGGGGTGAGAGAGGGGGTGAGAGAGGGGGTGAGAGAGGGGGTAAGAGAGGGGTGAGAGGGCGTGAGAGAGGGGGTGAGAGAGGGGGTGAGAGAGGGGGTGAATGGGAATGAGAGAGGGGGTGAGAGAGGGGGTAAGAGGGGGTGAGAGAGGGGGTGAAAGGGAGTGAGAGCGGGGGTGAGAGAGGGGGTGAAAGGGAGTGAGAGAGGGGGTGAGAGGTGGTGAGAGAGGGGGTGAGAGAGGGGTTGAGGGGGGTGAGAGAGGGGGCGAGCGAGGGGGTGAGAGAGGGGTTGAAAGGGAGTGAGAGAGGGGGTGAGAGAGGGGGTGAGAGAGGGGTGAGTGGGGGTGAGGGGGGTGAGATAGGGGGTGAGAGAGGGTTGAGAGGGGGGTGAGAGAGGGGGTGAGAAGGGAGGTGAGAGAGGGAGGTGAGAGAGGGGGTGAGAGAGGGGTGAGAGAGGGTGAGAGAGGGGGTTAGAGGGGGGCTGAGAGGTGTGAGAGGTTGTGAGAGACGGGGTGAGAGAGGGTTGAGAGGGCGTGATAGGGGGGTGATAGGGGTGTGAGAGGGTGAGAGGTTGTGAGAGAGGGGTGAGAGAGGGTTGAGAGGGCGTGATAGGGGGGCTGAGAGGGGTGTGAGAGGGTGAGAGAGGGGGTGAGAGGGGGTGAGAGAGGGGTGAGAGGGGGTGAGAGGGTGAGAGAGGGGTGAGAGAGGGGGTGAGAGAGGGGGTGAGAGGGTGAGAGAGAGAGGGGAGTTTTGTACCTGGCAGGTACATCTTTAACATCAGGTTATATCCGGAGGGGTTCAGATGCGGTCCAGGAGTAGAAGCTGCTTTCATGGCGAGTCTGGGATGAAAGGAGACTCTCAAACAGCATCGGGAGACTCTTAATAAAAATTTAAGCAGCGGTGATTCACCCTCCCCTCTCCACCCGGTGTGAGACTCAGAGAGAGGGAGTTGCGAGGCAACAGTGTGGAGATCAGGAGAACAGAACAATGATTAGAGAGTAATTTCCTGAAAGATCCAGACTGGCTGGATGGTTTAATTAAAACAGCAATTTAACATTGTCACAGAGACGCATCTCGGCAATAAAATCTCGAGTCCCCATCACTCGGCTCCGGCGGAGAATTAAACCCTTATCAAAACTCCATCGCCTTTTAATAAAACTCTCCTTCTGCGCTCGCACTTTTGGCCCGTTTCCATGGAGCGCTCAAGTGGCCGCCTCGCCTCGCTGCGCTTCCTGCCTCCTCTGCAAACAGCCTCGCGTGTGCCCGCCTCCCCCTCCCAATATTGACTCCATTCCGGGTCCCTGAACTTGGCAAAACAAACCCAGCATCCAAAGGGAAATGAGGCAGAAACGCGCCTCACTTTCTAGCAGATCTTTAGCTGCCCAACCAGGATTTCAGGCATTGGGATTTTCTTTTATAAGAGGGTCTGGGATGGTCAAATCCAATGGTGCTAATTCAGGAATTCTATGAGCTGAAAATTGGAATCTGATTTGTATCAAACCTGTTTGCATTGGTTCTTCCCTTCAACTCAAAAACTTAGGATTCTAAAGAGGTCCATCATATCTACATCGACATCAATGTCTATCTCTTCTAATCCCATTTTCCAGCACTTGTCCCCTAGCTTTGGCATCGCAAGTGCACATCTAAGTACTTCTTAAATGAGGGAGACCCACCTCTATCACCCTTTCAGGCAGCAAGTTCCACACTCCCACCACCCTCTAGGTAAAAATGTTTTAACCTCAAATCCCCTCTAAATCTCCTGCCCTTTACCTTATTAACCCCTTTTTTTAACATTAAAAAAAAAAATCTTTATTGTCACAAGTTGGCTCACATTAACATTGCAATGAAATTACTGTGAAAAGCCCCTAGTCGCCACACTCCGGCGCCTGTTCGGGTACGCAGAGGGAGAGTTCAGAATGTCCAATTCACCTAACAGCACGTCTTTCAGGACTTGTGGGAGGAAACCGGAGCACCCGGAGGAAACCCACGCAGACACGGGGAGAACGTGCAGACTCCACACAGACAGTGACCCAAGCCGGGAATCGAACCCGGGTCTCTGGCGCTGTGAAGCAACAGTGCTAAGCACTAAGCCACGTAATGTGATGGGATGTGGGCGTCGGCAGCTGTGCCAGCATTTGTTGCCCGTCCCGTCCGTAATTGCCCTTGAGGGGGCAGTTAAGAGTCAACCACGTTGTTGTGGGTCTGGAGTCACATGTAGGCCAGACGGGTAAGGATGGCAGATTTCAGATGGGTTTTTACAATAACCATTTGACTTTAATTCCAGATTTTTAAAATTAAATTCAGATTTCACCATTTGCAGTGGCAGGATTTGAACCTGGGACCCCAGAGCATTACTCTGGGTCTCTGGTCTACTCGTCCAGTGACAAATCCACTACGCCAAGGGAAACTTATTACCCCCTCTACTCAATGGTTCCTGCTCCACCAATGCCGCAAATTAAAATTCTCCCCTCCTGTTCAGAACCCTTTCTGTCCCTTTAACCTCTTCCTGGCTCCCTACAATTTGGAGCAGTTTTCTCCAGCCAGTTCAGCTCTGTAGAAGGGCAGTCTGAACTCTACATGTTAACTCTGCTTCTCAACAGATGCTGCCCGATCTGCTGACTTTCTCCAACATTTTCTGTTTTCAATCCTAGCTTTCTTCCGAATGCCCTCAACCGCCTGCATACCTCACCACTGGAATTCGTCCCTGAACTTCTCCACTCGCTCACCGTCTCTTTCTCCTCCTCTAGAATCCTCCTTTAAAAACTACAACCTTCTGACCAGAGGTCCTAATTAATATATAGCTGGGCATCAGATGTTGTTTGATGGATACCTCTTGGGGAGCTGTGTAGGTGTGGTATAAATGAAAGTTGTTGTTGTTTATACCTTACCAGCAAGACCAGTTAGAGGGCCCGTTTTCAGGGAATATTCCTCCCCAAATCCCTGACTAGTGTGTAATTAAAAACTGAGTTTAAACGATTCCCTCATGCTCAGGCTCCAATCCTGACTCTGGTCACCCCCTCTCCATTGAACAGAAGTGAGCTGGAGTTTAACTTCAATTGGGTAGAAATTAGATACATTAAATTAGATACATTGAAATGTAATACATTGAAATTATATACATTAAAATTATATGCATTGAAATTATATACATTGAAATTATATACATTGAAGTTATATACACTGAAATTATATACATTGAAATTATATACATTGATGATATTCGATACATTGAAGATATCAGATGCATTGAAATTAAATGCATTGAAGATATTAGATACATTGAAATTAAATGCATTGAAGACATTAGATACATTGAAATTAGATACATTGAATATATTAGATACATTGAAATTAGATACACTGAAGATATTAGATACATGAAATTAGATACATTGAAATTATATACATTGAAATTAGATACATTGAAGATATTAGATGCATGAAATTAGATACATTGAAATTAAATGCATGAAATTAGATACATTAGATACATTGAAGGGCATCCTAGAATCGTGGCTGAAGTGCTGTCTCTGTAACCTGTTGATTCGATGCAGGGGGATTAGAATGGGCGACTTTTTAAAAATCTATTTGGGGGCTGGTGCATACTCGATGGGCCGAATGGCCTCTTTGGGTCCCGCAACTTTTCTATAGATCGATGGCAATTAACGTCGATCACTGGTTAATGGAGCAGGCTAGTTACCGGAGACAACGGTAACCTTTCCTAACAGTCCTTGACGCTGAATTGGAGTTTAGCGGGTTACATAAACGTGTTATCCCCTGCAGTGTGGGAAACTGAGGGATGAGCTGGTGGCGAGCTTAAACTGTTCAAAAAGGAATTGAAAGAAGCAGGTATAGAAAACCATTCTCTTCATGGAGGGGAATCAAGAACCTCCGGGCATCATTTTAAAAGAGTCACTTGATAGCCCAATACTTGAACATGGCTGGAAGGAGAGACTGCCACTTCACCTTGCACCCACCCACCAGGACAGATGCAAGAACACCAAATTTCAGACACAATCCTGCAGGAGGAAAAGGGGGCGCAAAGCTTTGGCAATGTGTCCGCTTTCAGCAATTGTAAAATTAGAGGCAGGTCACAGAGGAGAATATTCTGGGAGCACTTCTCAGAGTCTTTTACCCGACTGTAAATTTTCCGTTCCCGCCCTCTGCGGGAATCTTCGCGGGCCGGGCGGGAAATCTGACGGACCACTTAAAGGTCCATTGATTGACCTCAGGCGGGAATTGCCTGGTCATGGGGGGGGGGTGACCAGAAAATCGGAGCGTTTTTGCAGCACAAATAAGAAGCCCTTTGGCCCATCTTGTCTTCAAGGGATATCAAGCACCTACCTCATTTCCCAGTCCGCAAGCCTGGTATGTTGTGGAGTTTGAAAGTCTCTCTCCCGTATGGTTGTGAATGCCGGGTGAATCGAAGCTTTGAGATTGAGCTGGATGGGTCTCTGTCGGGTTTAGGATATTGCGGGCAATGGAAATAAAAGTGGGCGACTGGGATTGAGGGACAGACCAGTATGAGTCGCATCGAATCAGGAGGGCTGAATGGCCTCCTCCTGTCCCAGTGTGAATTGTTAATAATTCCTGTTCAGCAGTTATGGTCTGATTAGATATTTGCTCGTTCCCTTTGTCCTATCACAGATTATGTATTTTTCGGATAGTGATATCCCCCGACTGAATAATAATCTTTATTGTCACAATTGGCTTACATGAACACTGCAATGAAGTTAATGAATCGGAAGACGCCTGGGTGGATTTTGGGGAAGAAACATAATTTAACAATCCTTGCAAAGGGATGTGCACACAAAACCCCAAATTCCTGCTCTTACCAAAAAAAACACGCAATTTCCTAGCTGAAATTAGATGCATTTTTTTTGCTGACTAATTTCTGACGTGGGGGTGGGGCTGTGAGAACAGGACGGGTTTTGCTGACCCGCCAGAAGGCAGGTGATAAATGGGGCCACCGTGACCCATGTGGGACTCACAATGTCTCATCGCCTGTGACCCATCCTGGGCTAGCGGCCTCGGACCCACCCTGGAATCCCCCACCTAAACCCGAGGGGCATTCCCTAAAACCTGCCTCCTTCGTCCGGCTTTCGACTACCTAGCTCTCTCTGAATGTGGTTTGGCGTCACATTTTGTTCGATAATAGTGTGGGGTGTGACTACACCACACGGGTGCTACAGCAATGCAGGTTGTCTCTGTCATGTACAGTGCAGGGGGGGGGGGGAGCATCCTATAGAGAAACCCGCTTAGAATAATCGCTAAACACTGCAATGAAGTAATGTGAGCCTACTTGTGACACTAATAAAGATTGTTATTATTAATAATAAATGGAGCAGTATTTCCCCGATAGTCATGGGAAGAACGTTTATGTTGTATTATTCCAGCCCAATCTTACATTTCTGAAGCTCGAATTCGATCCAGAGCCGGCCCCTGTGTGGGGGTCATTTCAATGGACTGTGCCCCTGTTTCCATTCAAACGAATTGTCTTTATTCCCGTGTTTTGTTGATACATTTTGTTTGATAACATTAGTGTGAAGTGTGACTCCGCCACACCTGGCGGGGCAGGAAGTAAAATAAAATAATTCCCCTCCCGCAAACTCCCCCAGAAAAATAAACCTCTCTCATTCTCAAAGAGCAGACGACGAAGGTACTTTAAACATTAAATTTTCAGAACGAATCCCGGCGCTCTCGGTTCACGGGGATCTTTGGAAATATCTCTCCCTCTCTCTGAACCTTTTTTTCTTGTTTAATTCAGACGAGTCATGAGACGAGAAGACACCGACTGCCCCGTTCAAACACACACACTAGCAAAACAGTGAAGGCGGCGGGGAGGGAACCATAACTGGCTATTTTCCTCTGCAAATAAACCGTCACTGTTCCAATTTACAGACACACACTCTCTCCTTAACAACTCCCTTTGTATTAAACTCCAACATTGCGGTTTACACACAGCAGGGCGCTGGAAGGTTGACTGTTTATTAATTTACCACATTCAACAATCCCAGAGGCGGCACTCTGCACAATGCAAGATTATTTGGTTAATTTTGTCCATGTCTAAAACATCCCTGTTTTGTCCAATATCCCTGTGCACCTGGGACTGTCATTGTCTGCTGTATTGCAGATTGTTCGATTGCCCCCCAAAATGATAACAACCACCTTTAATAACAAAGCGGTTATCATATCCCATCAATAGCTCCTGCAAGGTGGAAACCTCCAATCTTATTAGTTGATTGACTGGGATGTCAGCATCGGAAACAGGTTAGGCATTCGTTTACAAAGCAGGAAAACTGCAATTTCTATTTTGACCATTTTTAAATCTGCTTCTTTAATTCACAAATCTCTAACCTGGTATGTGGGAGAGTTAAATCCGTTTCCAAACGGGATTAATGCAATAGTGTTTCTCAATATTCGCCTAGCCAGGATGTGAAGATGCCGGCGTTGGCCTGGGGTGACCAGCATGTATTGTCCATCGCTAGTTGCCCCGAGAAGGTGGCCTTCTGACCAGTTAAACTGGTTTTCTGTGAATTCCCTGCAACGCGGTAAGACTGATAGGAAGACATCCCGCTCCCTGGGGCCACACAGTGTTCTCCAAAACGAAACGTGAAATTCTAAATTGAGGGCAACCTGGCTCCTGCGGTGGATAGAGCCTGGAACAAGCAGGAACGTGGCAGGCTCCCCGAACAGGCGCCGGAATGTGGCTTTTCACAGTAACGTCATTTGAAGCCTACTTGTGACAATAAACGATTATTAAATTATTATCATTTTCATTCATTTTCATTTAATTTCATTTCATTTCAAGAAGCGTCTGTGTTTATGAAGCACCTTTTTAGATGATCTCAGATGCCCTGAAGTGATTTATAATTAACTGGTGGATGGTTAAAAACAGATTACTGTGGATGCTGGAATCTGAAACAAAAAGAGAAAATGCTGGACGATCTGAGCAGGTCTGACAGCATTTGGGAAAAGAGAAGGTGGCATGTGGCGCAGCGGTTAGCACTGGGACTGCAGCGCTGAGGACCCGGGTTCAATCCCGGCTCTGGGTCACTATCCGTGTGGAGTTTGCACATTTTCCCCATGTCTGTGTGGGTTTCACCCCCACAACCCAAAAATGTGCAGTTAGGTGGATTGGCCATGCCTTAATTGGAAAAAAATAATTGGGCACTCTAAAATTTGTTAAAAAAAACTAAATTTGTGAAGAGAGAAAGGAAATAACGTTTGGAGTCTGAATAACTCTTTGTCAAACCTCCCTTCTCTCTGCAACGCAGCATGGTAGAACAGTGGTTAGCACCATTGCTTCACAGGGTTCGTTTCCCGGCTTGGGTGACTGTGCGGAGTCTGCACGTTCTCCCCGTGTCTGCGTGGGTTTCCTCCGGGTGCTCCGGTTTCCTCCCACAAGTCCCGAAAGACATGCTTGTTACGTATATTGGACATCATGAATTCTCCCTCTGTGTACCCGAACAGACGCAGGAATGGGCGACCATTCTCAGAGTAACTTCATTGCAGTGTTAATGTAAACCTACTTGTGACAATTATAAAGATCATTATTATTACAGAAAATGTCCTTTGCTCTTGGCAGCACATTTTGCACTGATTGAGGCAGGTCGAAGAGCATAAAGGTGTAACAAAGACCAAATCAGCCCCTAAATCTCTTTCCTAAACAAAGCCAGCATTCCATTCACTTTACTCACAACTAAATGAACCCGAGGAGAAAGTCACAGAGTTAATAGAATTATAGAACCCCTGCAGTGCAGAAGAAGGTCATTTGGTCCAACGATTCTGCACCGACCCTCTCAAAGAGCACCTTAACCTAGGCCCACTCCCCCGCCCTATCCCCATAACCCAGCCAACCTTTGACGCTTAGGGACAATCTATCGTGGCCAATCCACCTAACCTGCACATCTTTGGACTGAGGGAGGAAACCGGAGCACCCGGAGGAAACATACGCAGACACGTGCAACCTCCACACAGACAATCAGATATATCACTTTGCCCAAGTGATCTATCTGGTTGTCTGTGTGGAATTTGCATGGTATACCGTAAACAAGCTGGGTGGGATTCTCCGATCCCCTGCCGGGCCGGAGAATCACCAGGGGGCATCGTGAATTCCACCCCGCCGCCCCGCCGCCGGCTGCCAAAATCTCCGGTGTCGTTTTTTCGGCGGGGGCGGGAATCGCGCCGCGCCAGTCGGGGGCTGTTGGCAGCGCCCCCCCCCCCCCCGGCGATTCTCCGCCCCGCGATGGGCCGAGTGGCCACCCATTTTCGGCCAATCCCGCCGGTGTATATTACCAGGTCAGTACCAGTGGGACCCGGCTCTGCAGGCGGCCTGGGAGTCCTCGGTCGGGGCCCCACGATGGCCTGGCCCGTGATCGGGGCCCACCGATCCGCGGCTGGGCCTGTGCCGTGGGGGCACTCTTTCCCTCCGCGCCGGCCAGTGTAATGGTCCGCCATGGCCGGCGTGGAGAAGAACCCCCCTGCGCATGCGCTGGGATGACGCCAGTACATGCTGGCACTCCCGGCGGAGGCCTTTTGGCACATGTTGGCACAGCGCCAAGCCCTTCGGCACCGGCTGGTGCAGTGCCAACCCCGCTGATGTCGGCCTAGCCCCTGAAGGTGCAGAGGACTCCGCACCTTCATGGCGGCCCGACGCAAGAGTGGTTCACGTCACTCCTCAGCGCCGGTACGAGCCGCCCCGTCGGTTAGGGGAGAATCCCGCCTCCTCTCCCTAAATATCAGCAAAACCTAGGAACTGATCATCAACTCAGGAAACGTAGCACAACCCCCCCCCCCCCTATCCAGGCCTCGCAGTATCCTATAAGTTTCAATAAGATCACCCCTCATTCTTCTAAACTCCAACAAGTACAGACCCAGAGTCCTCAACCGTTCCTCATACGACAAGTTCTTCATTGCAGGGATCATTCTTGTGAACCTCCCCTGGACCCTTTCCAAGGCCAGCACATCCTTCCTTAGATACGGGGCCCAAAACTGCTCACAATACTCCAAATGGGGTCAGACCAGAGCCTTATACAGCCTCAGAAGTACATCCCTGCTCTTGTATTGTAGCCCTCTCGACATGAATGCTAACATTGCATTTGCCTTCCTAACTGCCGACTGACCCTGCACATTAACCTTACGAGAATCGTGAACTTCATTTTATGAACAGTAACTTCATTTGAAGCCTACTTGTGACAATAAGCGATTTTCATTTTCATTTTCACATTCAACAAGGACTCCCAAGTCCCTTTGTGCTCCTGATTTCCTAAGCATTTCCCCATTTAGAAAATTGTCTATGCCTAAATTTCTCCTTCCAAAGTGCATAACCTCACACTTTTCCACATTGTATTTCATTTGCCACTTCATCGCCCACTCTTCTAGCTGTCCAAATCCTTCTGCAGCCCCTTTGCTTCCTCAATACTACCTGTCCCTTGACAGATCTCTTTAGCATCTGCATTTCCCCTATTAAGATTCAGGACCCTAATCACAAAATCAACTATGGCATTCTCTACCTTGGTGAAGAAATCTATCGCTCATCCCCAAGGGATCTCACACAACTAGATTGTAAATTATTCCTTTCTCATTACACAATACCGAGTCTTGGACGGCCTGTTCTCTCGTTGGTTCCTCAACATATTCGTCCAGCAAACCATCGCATATGCACTCGAGGATTTCCTCCTCTACAGTACTGTGACTGATTCGGTTTGCCCGATCTATATGCAGATTACAGTCACCCATAATTACATACGTTACTTTATCGCATCCATCTCTGATTTCCTGTTTAATACCATTCCCAACTTCACCACTACATCTTGGAGGTCTTTACGTAACCCCCACTAACGTTTTTTGTCTCTCAGCTCTACCCTTACAGATTTCATATCGTCAGAGCTGATATCTTTCCTCACTATTGTGTTAATTTCCTCTTTAACCAGCAATGCAACTCCAAGACATTTTCCTTTTTGCCTACACTTCCTAAATACTGAATACCCCTGGATGTTCAATTCCCATCCCTGGTCACTATTCAGTCATGCCATAGAATCATAGAATCGCTACATTGAAGAAGAATGCCACTCAGCTCATTGAATGTGCACTGACCCTTCGAATGAGCATTCTACCCATGCCCACCCCAACCTATCCTCGTAACCTGACCTGCATATCCCTGGGCACTAAGGGACAATTTATCATGGCCAATTCACCAAACTTGCACATCTTTGGACTGTGGGAGGAAATTGGAGCACTGGAAACCCATGTAGACACAGGGAAAATGTACAAGTTCCACACAGTGACCCAAGGCCAGAATTGAACCCGGGTCTGTGAGGCAGCAGTGCAAACATTGTGCCATCGTGTCTTCGTAATCCGACTTTATCACACCGGTTTACATTTATTTGTGCAATTAATTAATCCACTTTATTGTAAATGATCTGCACATCAAGGCACAAATCCTTAAGGCTTGTCTTTTTAACATCACCTTTTTCACTGTGGCCCTATTTGTTTCTGGCCCTTGATTTCTTTGCCTATCACTTTTCTTATTCCCCTTTCTGTCTTTTGTTCTTGTCCTTGATTCCCTCTGCTCTGACTCCTTGCATAGGTTTCCACTCCCCTGTCATTTTAGTTTAAACCCGCCCCAACCGCTCTGGAAAATATTCCCCTCGGACATCAGTCCCAGTCCTCTCCAGGTGTAACCCATCCAGTTTGTACAGGTCCCACCCCCCCATCCCATAACCGGTCCCAATATCCCAGGAATCTGAAAGCCTCCCCCTCACACCATTTCTTCAGCCATGGATCCATCTGCTATATCCTGGTATTTCAGCTCTGATTAGCACATGGCTCTGGTAGTAATCCTGAGATCAGTACTTTTGAGGTCCGACTTCACAACTTTCTCCCTATATTCTGCGTTTAGGACTCCATCCCTTTTCTTACCTATGTCGTTTATACCAATGTTTACCACGACCACTGGTTGTTCCCCCTCCAGAATATCCTGTAGCCACTCTGAGCTATCCTTGAAGCTAACTCCAGGGAGGCAATATACCATCCTGAAGTTTTATTTGTGGCCACAGAAACGCCTATCTATTGCCCTTACAATTAAATCCCCTGTAACTATTGCATTCCCACACTTTTTACTCCCCTCTGCAGCAGAGCCAACCATGGTGCAACAAATTAGACTGTTGCTGTTTTCCCCTGAGAGGCCATTCCCCTCAAACAAAGAACAAAGAACAAAGAAAAGTACAGCACGAGAACAGGCCCTTCGGCCCTCCAAACCTGCGCCGGCCATGCTGCCCGTCTAAACTAAAATCTTCTACACTTCCGGGGTCCGTATCCCTCTATTCCCATCCTATTCATGTATTTGTCAAGATGCCCCTTAAATGTCACTATTGTCCCTGCTTCCACCACCTCCTCCGGCAGCGAGTCCCAGGCACCCGCTACCCTCTGGGTAAAAAACTTGCCTCGCACATCTCCTCTAAACCTTGCACCTCGCACCTTAAACCTATGTCCCCTAGTAATTGACCCCTCTACCCTGGGGAAAAGCCTCTGACTATCCACTCTGCCTATGCCCCTCATAATTTTGTAGACCTCTATCAGGTCGCCCCTCAACCTTCTTCGATCCAGTGAGAACAAACCAAATTTATTCAACCTCTCCTCATAGCTAATGCCCTCCATACCAGGCAACATCCTGGTAAATCTCTTCTGCACCCTCCCTAAAGCCTCCACATCCTTCTGGTAGTGTAGTGACCAGAATTGAACACTCTACTCCAAGTGTGGCCTAACTAAGGTTCTATACAGCTGCAACATGACTTGCCAATTTTTATACTCAATGCCCGGCCAATGATGGCAAGGATGTCGAATGCCTTCTTGACTACCGTCTCCACCTGTGTTGCCCCTTTCAGTGACCTGTGGACCTGTACACCAAGATCTCTCTGACTGTCAATACTCTTGAGGGTTCTACCATTCACTGTATATTCCTTACCTGTGTTAGACGTTCCAAAATGCATCACCTCACATTTGTCCGAATTAAACTCCATCTGCCATCTCGCCGCCCAAGTCTCCAAATGATCTAAATCATGCTGTATCCTCTGACAGTCCTCATCGCTATCCGCAATTCCACCAACCTTTGTGTCGTCTGCAAACTTACTAATCAGACCAGTTACATTTTCCTCCAAATCATTTATATATACTACGAACAGGAAAGGACCCAGAACTGATCCCTGCGGTACACCAGTAGTCACAGCCCTACAATCAGAAAAGCACCCTTCCATTGCTACTCTCTGCCTTCTATGACCTAGCCAGTTCTGTATCCATCTTGCCAGTTCACTTCTGATCCCATGTGACTTCACCTTTTGTACCAGTCTGCCATGAGGAACCTTGTCAAAGGCCTTACTGAAGTCCATATAGACAACATCCACTGCCCAACCTGCAGCAATCATCTTTGTGACCTCCTTGAAAAACTCTATCAAGTCAGTGAGACCCGACCTCCCCTTCACAAAACCGTGCTGCCTCTCGCTAATACAGCCCCTTGCTTCCAAATGGGAGTAGATCCTGTCTCGAAGAATTCTCTCCAGTAATTTCCCTACCACTGACGAAAGGCTCACCGGCCTGTAGTTCCCGGGATTATCCTTGCTTCCCTTCTTAAACAAAGGAATAACATTGGCGGTTTTCCAGTCCTCCGGGACATCACCTGAAGACAGTGAGGATCCAAAGATTTCTGTCAAGGCCTCAGCAATTTCCTCTCTTGCCTCCTTCAGTATTCTGGCGTAGATCCCATCAGGCCCTGGGGACGTATCTACCTTAATGTTTTTCAAGACGCCCAACACCTCATCTTTTTGGATCTCAATATGACCCAGGCTGTCTACACACCCTTCTCCAGACTCAACATCCACCAATTCCTTCTCTTTGGTGAATACTGATGCAAAGTATTCATTTAGTACCTCACCCATTTCCTTTGGCTCCACACATAGATTCCCTTCCCTGTCCTTCAGTGGGCCAACCCTTTCCCTGGCTACCCTCTTGCTTTTTATGTACGTGTAAAAAGCCTTGAGATTTTCCTTAACCGTATTTGCCAATGACTTTTTGTGACCCCTTTTAGCTCTCCTATACTTTCCTTATATTCCGCACTGTTCCCAGCCTTCTAGCCGTGACAAATGCCTCCTTTTTCTTTTTGACGAGGCCTACAATATCCCTCGATATTCAAGGATCGTGAAATGTGCCATATTTATCCTTCTTCCTCACAGGAACATGTTGGTCCTGCATTCCTTTCAACTGACATTTGAAAGCCTCCCACATGTCAGATGTTGATTTACCCTCAAACATCCCCTCCCAATCTATGTTCTTCAGTTCCCGCCTGATATTGTTATAATTAGGCTTCCCCAATTTAGCACATTCACCCGAGGACCACTCTTATCCTTGTACACCAGCACTTTAAAACTTACAGAATTGTGGTCACTGTTCCCAAAATGCTCCCCTACTGAAACTTCTACCACCTGGCTGGGCTCATTCCCCAATACCAGGTCCAGTACAGCCCCTTCCCTAGTGGGAATTTCAACATATTATTTTAAGAAGCCCTCCTGGATGCGCCTTACAAACTCTGCCCCATCCAAGCCCCTAGCACTAAGTGAGTCCCAGTCAATGTTGGGGGAGTTAAAGTCTCCCATCACAACAACCCTGTTGCTTTTACTTCTTTCCAAAATCTGTCTACCTATCTGCTCCTCTATCTCCCGCTGGCTGTTGGGAGGCCTGTAGTATACCCCCAACATTGTGACTGCACCCTTCTTATTCCTGATCTCTACCCATATAGCCTCGCTGCCCGCTGAGCTGTCCTCCTGCAGTACAGCTGTGATATTCTCCCTAACCAGTAGCGCAACTCCTCCCCCCCTTTTACCTCCCCTTCTATCCCGCCTGAAACATCTAAATCCTGGAACGTTTAGCTGCCAATCCTGTCCTTCCCTCAACCAGGTCTCTGTAATGGCAACAACATCATAGTTCCAAGTACTAATCCAAGCTCTAAGCTCATCTGCCTTACCTGTTATACTTCGTGCATTAAAACATATGCACTTCAGGCCACCAGTCCCGCTGTTTTCAGCAACATCTCCCTGTCTGCTCTTCCTCAGAGCCATATTAGCACTATTTCTTCGTTCTCCCTCAATGTTTTCACCTTCTGACCTATTGCTCCGTTGCCCGCCCCCTTGCCATACTAGTTTAAACCCTTCCGTGTGACACTAGCAAACTTCACGGCCAGGATATTTATGCCTCTCCAGTTTGGATGCAACCTGTCCTTCTTATACAGGTCACACCTGCCCCGGAAGAGTTCCCAGTGGTCCAGATAACTGAAACCCACCCTCCTACACCAGCTGTTTAGCCACGTGTTTAGCTGCTCTATCTTCCTCTTTCTAGCCTCACTGGCACATGGCACAGGGAGTAATCAAGAGATCACAACCCTAGAGGTCCTGTCTTTTAACTTTCTGACTAGCTCCCTGAACTCCTGCTGCAGGACCTCATGCCCTTCCTGCCTATGTCGTTGGTACCAATATGTACAATGACCTCTGCCTACCTCAATAGAATCCAAAGCGGTATATCTGCTTTGCAGAGGAAAGACCACAGGAGATTCCTACACTGCCTACCTCTTCCTCTTGCTCTACCTGGTGGTCATCCATTCCCTTCCTACCTGTGAAGTCTGAGCCTGTGTTGTGACCACCTCTCAATATGTGCTATCCATGACACTCTCTGCCTCGTGGATGCTCCAGTGTCTCTGGCTGCCGGAAACCCAGGCTTCCAGATGCTACAGCTGGAGACACTTCCTGCACACATGCTGACCCCAGGCAGTGGAAATGTTCCCAATTTCCCACAAGGGGCATGAGGAGCACACCATGACTCTTCTGCCATGACTTACCCTTTAAACTAAACCTTTAGAAGATGGCTAATATCAGATATTATCAATTACACTCAGCATCCTTCTTCCCTGTTACTACAGGGTATAGACCAAACAAACTATAAACCACAAAAAGACCTTATAAACTATCAGCGATAAAAGTAGTCAATACTTGGCTGATCATATCCACTACTTACCAGTTAGCTCTCTCCCTTGTAACCTCTATTGCTACAAAAGGGCAAGCCCACTCTCTGAAGATTTAAAAAGTTAGAAAACAAACAAGCAAAAAGTACCACTTTCCCTCCTGCACCAAATTCCTACTGTGCTCAGAATTCACGATACCCATACTCACATGGCTGTGTCTCACTCAGGACGTGCCCTCTCCCACTGCTCGTGCACAAAGCTCACTCTTCTATCTCAAGTCCATATTCCTGCACTCTCCCGATACCCCTTGACGCTTTTGGAGTCTAGAAATCCATCTATTTCCTTCCCAAATATATTCAGTGACTTGGCCTCCCCAGCATTCTGTGGGAGAGAATTCCACAGGTGATGGGAACCCAGTCATGGAGATCACATGCAATGAAAAAAATGAAAATCGCTTATTGTCACGAGTAGGCTTCATTGAAGTTACTGTGAAAAGCCCCTAGTCGCCACATTCCGCCGCCTGTTCGGGGATCAGGTGTTGTCTGTAAAACCACCACTGTGTGATCTCTGCCCTGGTCAATAACCAACCTAGCTCCCTCTGGAAGGTGTAGAGATTCAGAATTTAAAGCACTCGCTGGCTCTGTGCTGGAGAGGATTCAATGGGAAAAGTCCAAAGGATCCACATGGGGATGCCTGAGAGAACAGGTCCTACAAATGTAGCAGTGAGAGTCACGCCATCAGCTGATCAGAGGCATGCTGTCTCTGGGCTAAATTCATACACTTTGCACCTATTTAACGTCCCCAAAAATGGTGCTGCCCTTTCCCAATTTCACTGCACAGGGAGACAGTCAGACAGACAGACAATTGTTCTATATATAGAACATACAGTGCAGAAGAAGGTCATTCGGCCCATCGAGTCTGCACCGACCCACTTAAGCCCTCACTTCCACCCTATCCCCGTAACCCAATAACCCCTCCTAACCTTTTTTTTTTGTTCACTAAGGGCAACTTATCATGGCCAATCCACCTAACCTGCACGTCTTTGGACTGTGGGAGGAAACCGGAGCACCCGGAGGAAACCCACGCACACACGGGGAGGATGTGCAGACTCCGCACAGACAGTGACCCAGCGGGGAATCGAACCTGGGACCCTGGCGCTGTGAAGCCACAGTGCTATCCACTTGTGCTACCGTGCTGCCCTGCTTGTCCCCCTTCCACCCCCACCCTCCAACCACCTGTTTGGTTCTGTTTTAGCTGCTGGTTGAAACTCACACAAACGCACCGACAAACAAAGTGCCGCTTTATCTGAATGAGAATCAGTTTCTTTTGTAGGTTTTTTTTAATTGAACTGCTGTCTGTCAGGGAACAGCTGCAGAGATCCTTTGCGTTTATTGTAAAAATACAATCAGGCAGCCCTTTCTGTTTCATTGTGTTTACCCACACAATCTTGTCAATTTCAAATCAATTGCAGTGTAACTGATGAGGACACAATATTTGGACCCAGTGCTGGAACGGGGAGCAACTAAATTAATTGTTGCAACAACACATTAGGCCTTAACTCCAAAAACAAAATACTGGATGGAGGTTTTGAAAAAAAAAGTAAATAAATAAGTGATACCCAAGTGAATCAATGGAATCAAATCCACGGTGTTGTGCACAGAAGCAGAGATGCTCTGAACAGGGTTTGTGCACTGCCTTTAACTCAGCCCGGCCATGAACTTGAGGGCATGACTCAGAGAATATGAGGGCCCCCATGCTACCAGCTGAACAAACAGCACGAATCGAGGGCGCGATCTCTCCACCCCCCACACTACCCCCTGCCCACCTGCTAGAGACGGGCAGCTGAACTGCCCTGATTGGGGGTAGCCATTGATAAAAAGAGGCTGATAAAAAACAAACTTATAACATCCACAACAATAGGTGAGAGAGGAAAATAGATCGAAGAATGATACAGCCCAGATTCTTCCCCATAGCCCTATTATTTTCTCCCCTTCAAGCATTTGTCCAAATCCCCTTTGAACGTTAATATTGAATCTGCTGCCACCAGCCTTTCAGACAGTGCCTTCCTGATCACAACAGCAAACTCATTTTACTCATCTTCCTCGCCGATCAGCTTAAACCTGTCTTCTCTGCCTGTCGACCATCTTGCCAATGGAAACAACAAACAAAGAACAAAGAAATGTACAGCACAGGAACAGGCCCTTCGGCCCTCCAAGCCCGTGCCGATCATACTGCCCGACTAAACTACAATCTTCTACACTTCCTGGGTCCGTATCCTTCTATTCCCATCCTATTCATATATTTGTCAAGATGCCCCTTAAATGTCCCTATCGTCCCTGCTTCCACGACCTCCTCCGGTAGCGAGTTCCAGGTACCCACTACCCTCTGCGTAAAAAACTTGCCTCGTACATCTACTCTAAACCTTGCCCCTCTCACCTTAAACCTATGCCCCCTAGTAATTGACCCCTCTACCCTGGGGAAAAGCCTCTGACTATCCACTCTGTCTATGCCCCTCATAATTTTGTATACCTCTATCAGGTCGCCCCTCAACCTCCTTCGTTCCAGTGAAAACAAACCGAGTTTATTCAATCGCTCCTCATAGCTTATGCCCTCCATACCAGGCAACATTCTGGTAAATCTCTTCTGCACCCTCTCTAAAGCCTCCACATCCTTCTGGTAGTGTGGCGACCAGAATTGAACACTATACTCCAAGTGTGGCCTAACTAAGGTTCTATACAGCTGCAACATGACTTGCCAATTCTTATACTCAATGCCCCGGCCAATGAAGGCAAGCATGCCGTATGCCTTCTTGACTACCTTCTCCACCTGTGTTGCCCCTTTCAATGACCTGTGGACCTGTACTCCTAGATCTCTTTGACTTTCAATACTCTGGGTTCTACCATTCACTGTATATTCCCTACCTGCATTAGACCTTCCAAAATGCATTACCTCACATTTGTCCGGATTAAACTCCACCTGCCATCTCTCCGCCCAAGTCTCCAGACAATCTAAATCCTGCTGTATCCTCAGACAGTCCTCATCGCTATCCGCAATTCCACCAACCTTTGTGTCATCTGCAAACTTACTAATCAGACCAGTTACATTTTCCTCCAAATCATTTATATATACTACAAAGAGCAAAGGTCCCAGCACTGATCCCTGTGGAACACCACTGGTCACAGCCCTCCAATTAGAAAAGCATCCCTCCATTGCTACCCTCTGCCTTCTATGACCTAGCCAGTTCTGTATCCACCTTGCCAGTTCACCCCTGATCCCGTGTGACTTCACCTTTTGTACTAGTCTACCATGAGGGACCTTGTCAAAGGCCTTACTGAAGTCCATATAGACAACATCTACTGCCCTACCTGCATCAATCATCTTAGTGACCTCCTCGAAAAACTCTATGGGCAGGATTCTCCAGTCCACCAGTCACTTGCTTCTTGGCAGTGTGCCATAAGCTGGCAGTGGGATTCTCTCGTCCTGTCCCTTGTCAATTGGATTTCCCATTTAAGCCCCCCCCCCACAACTCCACGCCGCCGGGAAACCCACAGGGGGACATGGGTGCGCTGCCAGTGGGAAAAGAGAATCCCGATAGCTGGAGAATTCCGGCTAGGTTCTCTCTCAATTCCCATAATTTTCAATGCCGCAGTTAAATCTCTCCTTAACCTTCTCTGCTCCAAGAAAAGCAACACTACGGCACCTCTGACAGACGGGGCATTGGGACAATGTCACATCTGAAAGATGAAGGCAAAGACAGATCCCATCACTAACTCACAGTGGGACAGAGAACCTCCTGCAGTTCATAGAACATAGAACTGGACAGCACAGCACAGGCCCTTCGGCCCACGATGTTGTGCCGAACTAGTCTGAAACTAAGATCAAATCAACCTACTCCCAATCATTCTCGTGCACTCCATGTGCCGATCCAATAATCGCTTGAAAGTTCCTAAAGTGTTCGACTCCACTACCATAACTGGGAGTGTGTTCCACACCCCAACCACTCTCTGAGTAAAGATCCTACCTCTGACATCCCTCCTATATCTTCCACCAAGAACATTATAGTTATGCCCCCTTGTAACAGCTACATCCACCCGAGGAAAATGTCACTGAACATCCACTCTAACTATCCCTTTCATCATCTTATACACCTCAATTAAGTCACCTCTCATAGAATCATAGAATCATAGAAGTTTACAGCATGGAAACAGGCCCTTCAGCCCAACCAGTCCATGCCGCCCAGTTTTTACCATTAAGCTAGTCCCAGTTGCCCGCACTTGGCCCATAACCCTCTATACCCATCTTACCCATGTAACTATCTAAATGCTTTTTAAAAGACACAATTGTACCCGCCTCTACTACTACCTCTGGCAGCACATTCCAGACACTCACTACCCTCTGAGTGAAGAAATTGCCCCTCTGGGCCCTTCTGAATCTCTCCCCTCTCACCTTAAACCTATGCCCTCTAGTTTTAGACTCCCCTACCTTTGGGAAAAGATGTTGACTATCTACCTTATCTATGCCCCTCATTATTTTATAGACCTCTATAAGATCACCCCTAAGCCTCCTACGCTCCAGGGAAAAAAAGTCCCAGTCTATCCAGCCTCTCCTTATAACTCGAACCATCAAGTCCCGGTAACATCCTAGTAAATCTTTTCTGCACTCTTTCTAGTTTAATAATATTCTTTCTATAATAGGGTGACCAGAACTGCACACAGTATTCCAAGTGTGGCCGTACCAATGTCTTGTACAACTTCAACAAGACGTCCCAACTCCTGTATTCTTATCATCCTCCTTTGCTCCAATGAGAAAAGCCCTAGCTCCCTCAACCTTTCCTTATAAGACCTATCCCCCAATCCAGGCAGCATCCTGGTAAATCTCCTTTGCACCCTTTCCCATGCTTCCACATCCTTCCTATAATGAGGTGACCAGAACTGCGCACAATACGCCAAATGTGGTCTAACCAAGGTCTTGTTCAGTTGCATCATAACCTCACAGCTCTTAAACTCAATCCCCCTGTTAATACTGCTAACACACTATAGACTTTCTTCAGGGCTCTATCCACTTGGGTGGCAACTTTCAGAGATCTATGGACATGAACTCCGAGATCTCTCTGCTCCTCCACATTCTTCAGAACCCTGCCGTTAACCCTGTAATCCGCATTCAAATTTGTCCTACCAAAATTAATCACCTCACACTTATCAGGGTTAAACTCCAACTGCCACTTTTCAGCCCATCTCTGCATCCTATCAATGTCTCTTTGCAGCCTACAACAGCCCTCCACCTCATCCACTACTCCACCAATCTTGGTGTCATCAGCAAATTTACTGACCCACCCTTCAGCCTCCTCCTCCAAGTCATTGATAGAAATCACAAATAGCAGAGGACCCAGCACTGATCCCTGTGGTACACTGCTGGTGACTGGGCTCCAGGATGAAAATTTACCATCTACCACCACCCTCTGTCTTTTATATGATAGCCAGTTACTGATCCAATCGGCCAAATGTCCCTCTATGCCATGCCTCCTTACTTTCTGCATAAGCCGACCATGGGCACCTTATCAAACGCCTTACTAAAATCCATGTATACGACATCAACTGCTCTACCTTCATCGATGTACTTAGTTACCTCCTCAAAGAATACAATCAAACTTGTGAGGCAAGACTTACCCCTCACAAATCCATGCTGACTATCCTGGATTAAGCTGCATTTTTCCAAATGATCATAAATCTTATCCCTCAGAACCCTTTCCAATAATTTACCTATGACCGAATTGAGACTAACCGGCCTATAATTCCCAGGGTTATACCTGTACCTTTTCTTGAACAGGGGGACAACATTCGCCTCTCTCCAGTCTTCTGGCACTATTCCTGTAGACAGTGAGGACATAAAGATCAAAGCCAAAGGCTCTGCAATCTCATCCCTCGCCTCCCAAAGAATCCTAGGATATATCCCATCAGGCCCAGGGGACCTATCTATCCTCAGGCTTCTCAAAATTTCTAACACATCTTCCTCCCGAATATCTACCTCCTCCAGCCTACCAGCCTGTATCGCACTATCCTCCTCAACAACATGGCACCTCTCCTTTGTGAACACTGAAGAAAAGTATTCATTTAGGGCCTCTCCTATATCTTCAGACTCCATGCACACGTTCCCACTACTGTCCTTGACTAGCCCTAACTTCACCTTGGTCGTTCTTTTATTCCTCACATAAGTGTAAAAAGTCTTGGGGTTTCTCTTGATCCTACCCACCAAGGACTTCTCATGCCCCCTCCTAGCTCTCCTAAGCCCTTTCTTGAGCTCCTTCCCAGCTATCTTGTATCCCTCAAGTGCCCTAACTGAACCTTGTTTTCCCATCCTTACATAAGCCCCCTTCTTCCTCTTGACAAGACATTCAACCTCTTTTGTAAACCATGGTTCCCTCACTCGACCATTTCCTCCCTGCCTGACAGGGACATACATATCAAGGACACGCAGTATTTGCTCCTTGAACAAGCTCCACATCTCAATTGTGCCTATCCCTGACAGTTCTATTTCCATCTTATGCTCCCCAATTCTTGCCTCATCTCATCGTAATTACCCTTTCCCCAGTTATAAACCTTGCCCGGTCATGGGAGCACTCTATTCTTCCGCGCCGGCCGCTGTGGTTCTCCGCCATGGCCGACGCGGAGGTGAACCCCCCCCCCCCGCGCGCATGCGCTGGGATGACGCTAGCACACGCTGGCGCTCCCGCGCATGCGGCAACTCGCGGTGGCCGGCGGAGGCCCTTCGGCTCCGGTTGGCGTGGCGCCAAGCCCCTTCCCCGCCAGCCGGCGCGGTGCAAACCACCCCGGCGCCGGCCTAGCCCCTGAAGGTGCAGAGGATTCCGCATTTTGGGGCGGCCCGACGCCGGAGTGGTTCATGCCACTCCTCGGCACCGGAGTTGCCCGTCCCGCCGATTCCCACAGAATCCCGCCCACTATCTCCAAAGTGCCCTCCCACAACTAAATCTAACACTTGGCCCAGTTCATTACCCAGTTCCAAATCCAATGTGGCCCGCCTCTTGTCGGTCTAGCCACATAGTGAGTGAGGAAACCCTCCTGCACACACTGAATAAAAACAGCCCCATCCAAACTTCAGCAAACATCGAGATCAACAAAAAAGAGGAGTGAATTTTTAAAAATGAATTCTTGGGATGTGAGTGTCAATGGCAAGGCCAGTATTCCCATTCCTAATTGCTATTGAGAAGGCAACCACAAGTGAATAGTCCGCTGGGACATTTCAGAGTCACATGTATAATAATAACAATCTTTATTAGTGTCACAAGTAGGTTTACATTAACACTGCAATGGCACCTGTTCTGGTACACAGAGGGCGAATTCAGAATGTTCAATTCACCCAACAGCACGTCTTTCGGAACTTGTGGGAGGAAACCGGAGCGCCCGCACAAAAGCCACGCAGACACGGGGAGAATGTGCAGCCTCCGCACAGACAGTGACCCAGGCCGGGAATCGAACCTGGGACCCTGGCGCTGTGAAGCAACAGTGCTAACCACTGTGCTACAGTGCCGCCCTCTGGTCGTGTACGCCCAGACAAGGGTAAATATGGCAGATTTCTGCCCCCAAGGGCAATAGTGAATGAAATGGCTTTTTACCACAATTTGGTGGCTTCACAATCGGATTTTATTCCAGAGTTACGAATTGATTGAATTCAAATTCCTCAAGTGGCCCTGATGGGATTTGAACCCTTGTCTCCAGAGCATGAGTTTGGGACACTGACCTACTACTTCAGTGCTGTCACCATTATGCTGTTGTCCCTCCATTATGCCACAGCACTGAATATATTGAAGGGGGGGGCGGTGATAAAGGGTTAGGGTAAGTTCGGGCAAGTGGTGGCAGAGTGGTATTGTCACTGGGCGAGCAATCCAGAGACCCAGGGTAATACGCCCACCATGGCAGATGGTCAAATTAGAATCAATAAAAGTCTGGAATTAAAAATCCATTATTGATTATCTTAATCGGTTGTCCTTACCTTGTCTGGTCTGCTCTCGCCTATATATGACTCCAGGCTCACAGCAATCTGGTTATCAGCCACTCAGCCACTGAGATTATCAGCCACTCAGCTCAAGGACAACTAGGGATGGGCAATAAATGCTCTCCCAGTCAGCAATGCCCACATCCCGTGAAACAATAAACTGTTATGAACTGTTAGAAAAGGTAGCTTTTGAGAAAGAAAAACTTGTCTGTGAACATCACCTTTCATGATATCAATTATTCACAGCTTCCCGGTGGGCCAAGGGGGTAACGCCTTGAGGGGGGGGTGGACTTTCCCCCAAAGTCCATCCGAAGGCCACCTCCATCCCCCACAACGCACTATCTGCCCACCCCACCCTCTTGCAGAATCTCATGGTGCTATTCCTCTGTCGCAATTTGAATGTAACAATCTAAGCAAAGTGTTTGAAATTCTAAAATGATTTGGAGAGTAGGCTCAGAGAAAATAACATTTTCTTTGGCGGAGGAACCATTGTCATGTGAGAGAACCTTTAAGAAATGGGTGGTTAGAAATGGGTGTGTATAGAAATATCATAGAAGGTTTAATGGCCTTCTCCTGTTCCTCAGGACGAGTACAGAGTGAATGGGGAGCTCCCTGGATGGCTCCGTAGCTTAATGCATGGCGTCAAATGGATTTCCATCACACAGGCGACTGAGGTTTTAGGTTCAATCTCTGTTCCAGGTTGTCGACTGCCTTCGGTCAGGGTTTCAACATCCTTTGGTTAGGAAGAGAGAGTGGAAAAAATAAACATGCCCCATGTCTGTCCTCAATCATGTTATTGCAACCTCAGCTGCAAAACGCATGGATTGAACCACAGCCAACAGGACTGAACATTCAGAAGAGCAGAAGTGGGGGAGAGAGATTTTGACTGGGCCCTTGCTGCCTCTGTCAGCTGTGGCTCAGGCGCGGACTCACCTCTGAGTCAGAAGGTTGTGGCTTCTGGCCACACTCCAGAGGCCTGAGCACATAATGCAGCATCACTGCGGTTTCGAGGGAGTGGTGCACTGTTAAAGATACCCCGCGGGGCAGGATTCGTGGAGTTCTACGACAGGAAAACTGGGGCTGCACCTTGTCCGATTCAATGACTGTTGAGGAGCTCGCACCAGCGCCACGTAGAACAAGATGGATTCCAATGAGAAATGGTGTGGGATTCGCTGGGTTTAGGATTGACACTCGGGAGGCTGACAAGCTGCAGCCGCATATACAGGCAGCACTGTGCCCCTGGCACAAACCCTGGCCCACACCACCGTCACCCGTAACCCAACCCCATCCAGAGGGCGACGATCCCCCACCCTGCACACATGCCGGCACCCATACCTGCCGCCGTGACCAGGTGCCCTGACCACTGAAGCCACCAGCGACCGGCCCCCTGGGCTGCATGTGTAGGACTGTCTAACACTCTGCGTTTTCTCTGTCTCTCCCTCCCCCGTCCTCCCACAGCCGCCGGGAGCGGGAGAAGGCTGGAGGGGGACCGCCGGACCTGTGGCCCCTCACCGCGGCAGAACAGGGGGAACTGGACGTGGTCGGTGGGCCCGAGGAAAGGGCAGTAGCCGGGGCGGTGGTTGCCATCGGACGAGGGACAGGGACCCTGCTGAATTGCAGTTCCCCATGGCACGTGTGTCACCCCTCCCCCCCCCTCGCTGCCACCACCCCCACCCCTACAATCCATTCCACCACCACCCCCACATCCTCGCTCCACCACCACCCCTACACCCTCCTTCCCAACACCCCCCCCCCCTACCATCCCCACTCCCCCAGCGATGCAATCATGTGTCTTGTCTTGTGTCTTGCACAAGCTGCTGGTGATGGGGTGGGCCCCTCTGGTGTCCCCCGCCCCCGACTACAGCCACAGCCAGAACCCCAGGTGCTGGCCAGTGACGAGGACGCCACCGACACGGACGGGAGCCATCGACCCGAACCCCAGGACACCCCGGAACTCGAGTCCGGGGATAACACTGACCTCCCGTCACAGCTGTCTCCAACTCCTTCCATCATCCCAGAGACACTCACCTCGGTTGGGCACCTTAGTGAAGAGGCTCCTCGAGCACTATCTGGTGAGCATCACACACATGCTCCGGTAGAGTACATGGAGGTAGGAACTCCTGAGGGGTCGGACAGTTGCAGGGCAGGCCGACCCCAGGGGTTTTGGGCTTCTGGAGCGGGCAGTCCCACCGATCGTGGAGGTGCAGTCTCAGAGCCAGGGACTACATGAGGGGTTGTCGGTGAGCGCCCAGCACCTGCAGGCGTAGTTGGAAGAGATCAACCACATGCAGGGGCAGGTGGCATCCATGGTGGAGGCCTTGGAGGGGCGATTGTTTCGGCCATGGGGCAACATGTCCAAGGCCTGGGCGTTCTGTGCAGGCGGGAGCCAAGGTCCAGGACAGGGCTGCCCTCTCACAGACAGCCATGTGTCAGAGCCACCGAGACATTGCAGCAGCGCTCCTGAGTGTTTCCCAGTCACTGCGGGCCATGGCTGAGAGCGTCGGCAGCATTGCCCAGGGGCTGCCCGATGTGTCACAGACACAGAGGGAGGTGGCCCAATACCAGAGGGAGATAGGGCAGTCACTGGCTGTAGCACAGACCCAGAAGGTGGTGGCTCAGTCCCAGAGCGAGGTGGTCCACTCCCTGTGATCCATGGCCACGAGCATGCAGACCCTGATTGAGTCGAGAGGGGGGTCTCCAGGACTGGCAGCAACAGGTGGACGGGGAGAGCCTCAGAGGTTCACTCCCCTTGCACCCCCAGCCCATGGGTTAGGCGGGGGGCCATTGGGCACCCCGAGGGATGAGGAGGTGCTGGGGGCCATGCCAATGACTCCCAGAGGGGAGGTTCCGGCACGCCGCAGCGCCTCGCACTACCCCCCCCCCCCCCCACCCACCCTCCTACCCCAGGTGCATCACATGGGCAGCGGGGAAAACGGGGCGACACCACCCCAGCTGGGACACCCGAGTAGCAGCCAGGCCCATCCAGGCCTTGTCCCTCGAAGACGGCAGCCACAGGGGACCCAGGTCATAGGGCGGGAATCACAGCAGGCCGCCTCCACTCCTGGCGTACCGACTGGGGAACCACCAAGATGTAGCATTAGGGCCTATAAGGCCAGAAAAGTAGACACCAGTTGGGCAGCACGGTGGCGCAGTGGGTTAGCACTGCTGCCTCACGGCGCCGAGGTTCCAGGTTCGATCCGGCTCTGGGTCACTGTCCATGTGGAGCTTACATGTTCTCCCCGTGTTTGCGTGGGTTTCGCCCCCACAACCCAAAAGATATGCAGGGTAGGTGGATTGGCCACGCTAAAATGCCCCTTAATTGGAATGAAAATGAATTGGGCACTCTAAATTTAAGAAAAAAAGAAAAGGAGACACCAGCTAAGTTGGCACGGGTGCAGGGCATGGTATAGCGATAGGGGCTACGGCACAAAGCTGTATATATTTGTTCACATCAAACACCTGTGCACAATGTTATAACCCGCCTCTGCTCTGTCAAATGGGTGTCAGAGATGGGCTGGTCTGGGCTGGTCGCAGAAGGGGCACAGGTGGTGGGGGGGAGGTGATGGGCGGAAGTTGGGAATGGGCTTGGCCCAGGGTCTGCAGTTCAGCCAATGCTTACCACTCCGGTGTTCCACCCCCATTCCCCCACCTTCCCCACCTCCGCCACCCCAGGGATTCGATGGGACCATGTGATGGAATGGCCAGGTCGCGTGCAGGTATCACCCAGGTAAACGGTGGAAACTGCTACCATGGGCAGGAGCCAGACATTGTCCAATGGTGCGGAGCACTAGAGTTCATCGCAGAGCGGGTTGTCACCATCCTCCATCCCATGGGGCAGACCTGCCAGTATTGCCAACCCAGGGCCCACCCCGAAAGCCGAAAGTGGATGGGACCATCCATTCCAGAAGCCTGGCAGCAGCGAGTCCATGGGGTCGGCCTGCCCTCCGACTGTCCGTCCCCTTGGAAGTTCCAACCTCCACCTGCTGTACCAAACTATGTGTGTGGTGCGCACCACATAGTGCTCAGGAGCCTCTTCATGAAGGTTCCCAACCTAGTATTAAATACTGAGGTGGTGCGGCATGGAGGGAGTTACAGACGGGGGGATGGTCGGTTGCGGGGGGGGGTGGAGGTGCGGTGCGGTCTCTGTGCCCCTGGCCAGACCCACTCCGCAGCCCTTGCCTGGCACCCTGCCTGTAGAGCCTATTGTGGGCTTTGCCCTTGGGCGGTCGCTTGATGCCAGTTGGTGGGGAAGGGGTATGGTGGAGTGTGGAGCGCAGCAGTGGGGTTGTGGGGTGGGGCCAGTGGTACTCTGCAGAAACATGGGCCAAGGTGGGTGGTCAGTGGGCTGCGCAGCAAGACGGCTGCCTTGTCGGCCGTGGCAATGGCGGTCCGTGCGTGGACACTGTCCCAGTCCCGTGGGGGGGTCACCCTGGCTCCATGGCCCGTTCCCCTGTGCCCCCTCCCCGGCCCTGGCTGACTCTCCCCCGTCGCCCGGCCGGTGTCAGGACCGGCAGCCCATGGTTGCGCCTCTGCATGTCCTCCCCCTCTCTCTCCCTCAGCCACGCCTGTTTCCCAATTTTCAAAATGTTATATAAAAGCACAAGTGAACCTCGCCATTGGGGATTCTCCCCCCCGCCCCCCCCCCCCCCCCCCACCCGGTGGAGGCGGAGAATCGCGGAGGCCCCGGAGAATAACCGGTCAGGCCCGCTAATTATATACAAATGGCATTTACTCTACGTGCGGAGTAGAATGCATTGACGCTGGCGGGAACCCGGTGCCCACCACCATTTCGGCGTCAAAACTGATTCTCCATCCAATCATCTTTCTCATTCCGCCGTCGGCCCACAGAGAATCCTGCCCATTCAAATTAAACATCAAACCAAAACCCTCTCAGTTTACACAAACCATGCTCTGGTACTATTTGGAGGAAGGGCCTGGAAATTCCATCAATGCCTTGGCCAATGTTTATTCCTCAACAGTTGAAAGGTGTTGAGTGTAAGCCTTATTAAGGTACTCGCAGTCTTAAGTGATTCAGCAGTAAGTATTTACTCAATACTTTTGCAGAAATTATATCCATATGTACAGTAAAGACCCGACTATATGCTTGCTTCTACACACAGCTCAAACACAACAGTGCCCCCTAGGTTCAGGTCACGGTAGCATGATGGTTAGCACAATTGCTTCACAGCTCCAGGGTCCCAGGTTCGATTCCCCGCTGGGCTACTGTCTGTGCGGAGTCTGCACGTTCTCCCCGTGTGCGCGTGGGTTTCCTCCGGGTGCTCCGGTTTCCTCCCACAGTCCAAAGATGTGCAGGTTAGGTGGATTGGCCATGCTAAATTTTCCTTAGTGTCCAAAATTGACCTTAGTGTTGGGTGGGGTTACTGGGTTATGGGGATAGGGTGGAGGTGTGGGCTTGGGTAGGGTGCTCTTTCAAAGAGCCGGTGCAGATTCGATGGGCCGAATGGTCTCCTTCTGCACTGTAAATTCTATGTATTTCACTGTATAGGCGGTACTGTACTCAGTCACAGCTTAACCTTTTATGTGCCGGACCCCATACACCACACCAGCCTGCTCCTGATATGTAACCAATAAACATTGTGTAGGACCTTGCAACATGTAAATGTGCTGCTGCATGCAAGTTCCAACAATGTCTGCAGTTCAAACAGATTTTTAATGGCTGTAAAGCACTTCAGGACATCCTGAGGTGTGAAGAAGGCACTATATAAATGCAAGTCCTTGATTTCTTCTTTGTTCCCTCAGTGGTAACTCTGCAACGTAACTTGTAATTGCCAATCACATCCTGTAGCCGTGTTACTTAGGGGCAGGTTCGCTGTGCTGACCCTGCTGACCCCAGGGCCAGGCTGCTGAGGGCTGCGACCCCGCTTTGCCGCTGCCGTTCGTCGCTGGCCATTCCTCTGGCGCCGTTTCCTCGCAGTTTCCAGGCTTGCTTTAGCTGCCTGTGTCCCCAAAAACAAACAAACGCAGGCAACTCGAAACAAGCCAGGAACCTGGGAGAGCAGCTCTTACAGAGAGAGAGATGAATCAAGGGCAGGAAGAAATAGAGACACACGTATATCATCCTGTAATTTATACGGCAACTTTCGTCCATTAAAGTAATCTGCATCGCCCCCTGTGCATCCCCCGTGCTCGCTGACCCACATTGGTGCTTCAGTCCAGCAAAGCCCTTGATTTTCAGATTCAAATCCCTCACATCTCCCTTTGTCTCTAACTTCTCTCCAGCCTAACAACCCTGGAAATTACCTGTGCTCCTCCAACACTGGCATCAGTGGGGCATGGTGGCGTAGTGGTTATGTCACTGGATCAGTGCTCCAGAGGCCCAGGTTAATGCTCTGGAGACTGGGGCTCAAATCCCACCGTGGCGATTTTGAATTCAATTAATTATAGGACCATAGAGTCCCTACAGTGCCGTAGGAGGCCATTCAGCCCATCAAGTCTGCAACAACCCTCTGACAGAGGCCCAATACCTGCCCTAACCCTGTAACCCACCTAACCTACAGATCTTCAGAGACATAAGGGGCAATTTAGCATGGCTAATCCACCTAACCTGCACATCGTTTGGACTGTGGGAGGAAACGGGCACCCGGAGGAAACCCACGCAGGCACGGGGAGAACGTGCAGACTCCACACAGACAGTCACCCGAGGCTGGAATTGACCCTGGAGCTAACAGGGTCTAACCGCTGTGTCGCCCATAAGTATAAATTAATTATAAATCTAGCATTGGTTGTTGCACAAATCGTTCGGGTATCACTGATGTCCTATTAGGGAAGGAATTCTGACATCCCTCTGGCCTACATGTGACTTCAGAACCCACAGCAATTTGGCTGATTCGCAATCTGAAATGGCCTCGGTGACCTTTCACTCTGAAATGGCCGAGCTGACCTTTCTCTCTGAAATGGCCGAGCTGACCTTTCTCTCTGAAATGGCCTCGGTGACCTTTCACTCTGAAATGGCCGAGCTGACCTTTCACTCTGAAATGGCCGAGCTGACCTTTCACTCTGAAATGGCCGAGCTGACCTTTCACTCTGAAATGGCCGAGCTGACCTTTCACTCTGAAATGGCCGAGCTGACCTCTCACTCTGAAATGGCCGAGCTGACCTTTCACTCTGAAATGGCCGAGCTGACCTCTCACTCTGAAATGGCCGAGCTGACCTCTCACTCTGAAATGGCCGAGCTGACCTCTCACTCTGAAATGGCTGAGCTGACCTTTCACTCTGAAATGGCCGAGCTGACCTCTCACTCTGAAATGGCCGAGCTGACCTTTCTCTCTGAAATGGCCGAGCTGACCTTACTCTCTGAAATGGCCGAGCTGACCTTTCACTCTGAAATGGCCGAGCTGACCTTTCTCTCTGAAATGGCCGAGCTGACCTCTCACTCTGAAATGGCCGAGCTGACCTCTCACTCTGAAATGGCCGAGCTGACCTCTCACTCTGAAATGGCCGAGCTGACCTTTCTCTCTGAAATGGCCGAGCTGACCACTCACTCTGAAATGGCCGAGCTGACCTTTCACTCTGAAATGGCCGAGCTGACCTCTCACTCTGAAATGGCCGAGCTGACCTCTCACTCTGAAATGGCCGAGCTGACCTCTCACTCTGAAATGGCCGAGCTGACCTCTCACTCTGAATTGGCCGAGCTGACCTTTCTCTCTGAAATGGCCGAGCTGACCTTTCTCTCTGAAATGGCCGAGCTGACCTTTCTCTCTGAAATGGCCGAGCTGACCTTTCTCTCTGCAATGGCCGAGCTGACCTTTCACTCTGCAATGGCCGAGCTGACCTTTCTCTCTGAAATGGCCGAGCTGACCTTTCACTCTGAAATGGCCGAGCTGACCTCTCACTCTGAAATGGCCTAACTGACCTTTCTCTCTGAAATGGCCGAGCTGACCTTTCTCTCTGAAATGGCCGAGCTGACCTTTCACTCTGAAATGGCCGAGCTGACCTCTCACTCTGAAATGGCCAAGCTGACCTTTCACTCTGAAATGGCTGAGCTGACCACTCACTCTGAAATGGCCGAGCTGACCTTTCACTCTGAAATGGCCGAGCTGACCTTTCACTCTGAAATGGCCGAACTGACCTCTCACTCTGAAATGGCCGAGCTGACCTCTCACTCTGAAATGGCCGAGCTGACCTTTCACTCTGAAATGGCCGAGCTGACCTCTCACTTTGAAATGGCCGAGCTGACCTTTCACTCTGAAATGGCCGAGCTGACCTCTCACTCTGAAATGGCCGAGCTGACCTCTCACTCTGAAATGGCCGAGCTGACCTCTCACTCTGAAATGGCCGAGCTGACCTTTCACTCTGAAATGGCCGAGCTGACCTTTCACTCTGAAATGGCCGAGCTGACCTTTCTCTCTGAAATGGCCGAGCTGACCTTTCTCTCTGAAATGGCCGAGCTGACCTTTCTCTCTGAAATGGCCGAGCTGACCTTTCACTCTGAAATGGCCGAGCTGACCTTTCTCTCTGAAATGGCCGAGCTGACCTTTCACTCTGAAATGGCCGAGCTGACCTTTCACTCTGAAATGGGCGAGCTGACCTTTCACTCTGAAATGGCCGAGCTGACCTCTCACTCTGAAATGGCCGAGCTGACCTCTCACTCTGAAATGGCCGAGCTGACCTTTCGCTCTGAAATGGCCGAGCTGACCTTTCACTCTGAAATGGCCGAGCTGACCTTTCACTCTGAAATGGCCTCGGTGACCATTCACTCTGAAATGGCCGAGCTGACCTCTCACTCTGAAATGGCCGAGCTGACCTTTCTCTCTGAAATGGCTGAACTGACCTTTCACTCTGAAATGGCCGAGCTGACCTTTCACTCTGAAATGGCCGAGCTGACCTTTCTCTCTGAAATGGCCGAGCTGACTTTTCTCTCTGAAATGGCCGAGCTGACCTCTCACTCTGAAATGGCCGAGCTGACCTCTCACTTTGAAATGGCCGAGCTGACCTTTCACTCTGAAATGGCCGAGCTGACCTTTCTCTCTGAAATGGCCTAACTGACCTTTCTCTCTGAAATGGCCTAACTGACCTTTCTCTCTGAAATGGCCTAACTGACCTTTCTCTCTGAAATGGCCGAGCTGACCTCTCACTCTGAAATGGCCGAGCTGACCTTTCTCTCTGAAATGGCCGAGCTGACCTCTCACTCTGAAATGGCCGAGCTGACCTCACTCTGAAATGGCCGAGCTGACCTCTCACTCTGAAATGGCTGAGCTGACCTTTCACTCAGAAATGGCCGAGCTGACCTTTCTCTCTGAAATGGCCGAGCTGACCTCACTCTGAAATGGCCGAGCTGACCTTTCTCTCTGAAATGGCCGAGCTGACCTTTCACTCTGAAATGGCCGAGCTGACCTTTCTCTCTGAAATGGCCGAGCTGACCTTTCACTCTGAAATAGCCGAGCTGACCTCTCACTCTGAAATGGCCGAGCTGACCTCTAATTCTGAAATGGCCTAACTGACCTTTCTCTCTGAAATGGCCTAACTGACCTTTCTCTCTGAAATGGCCTAACTGACCTTTCTCTCTGAAATGGCCGAGCTGACCTTTCACTCTGAAATGGCCGAGCTGACCTTTCACTCTGAAATTGCCGAGCTGACCTTTCACTCTGAAATAGCCGAGCTGACCTTTCATTCTGAAATGGCCGAGCTGACCTTTCGCTCTGAAATGGCTGAGCTGACCTCTCACTCTGAAATGGCCGAGCTGAACTCTAATTCTGAAATGGCCTAACTGACCTTTCTCTCTGAAATGGCCTAACTGACCTTTCTCTCTGAAATGGCCTAACTGACCTTTCTCTCTGAAATGGCTGAGCTGACCTTTCACTCTGAAATGGCCGAGCTGACCTCTCACTCTGAAATGGCCGAGCTGACCTCTCTCTCTGAAATGGCCGAGCTGACCTTTCTCTCTGAAATGGCTGAGCTGACCTTTCACTCTGAAATGGCCGAGCTGACCTTTCACTCTGAAATGGCCGAGCTGACCTTTCACTCTGAAATGGCCTAGCTTACCTTTCACTCTGAAATGGCCGAGCTGACCTTTCACTCTGAAATGGCCGAGCTGACCTTTCACTCTGAAATGGCCGAGCTGACCTCTCACTCTGAAATGGCCGAGCTGACCTTTCTCTCTTAAATGGCCGAGCTGACCTCTCACTCTGAAATGGCCGCGCAGACCTCTCACTTTGAAATGGCCGAGCTGACCTTTCACTCTGAAATGGCCGAGCTGACCTTTCACTCTGAAATGGCCGAGCTGACCTTTCTCTCTGAAATGGCCTAACTGACCTTTCTCTCTGAAATGGCCGAGCTGACCTTTCACTCTGAAATGGCCGAGCTGACCTTTCACTCTGAAATGGCCGAGCTGACCTTTCATTCTGAAATGGCCGAGCTGACCTCTCACTCTGAAATGGCCGAGCTGACCTTTCACTCTGAAATGGCCGAGCTGACCTTTCATTCTGAAATGGCCGAGCTGACCTTTCGCTCTGAAATGGCCGAGCTGACCTCTCACTCTGAAATGGCCGAGCTGACCTTTCACTCTGAAATGGCCGAGCTGACCTCTCACTCTGAAATGGCCGAGCTGACCTCTCACTGTGAAATGGCCGAGCTGACCTCTCACTCTGAAATGGCCGAGCTGACCTTTCATTCTGAAATGGCCGAGCTGACTTCTCATTCTGAAATGGCCTAACTGACCTTTCTCTCTGAAATGGCCTAACTGACCTTTCACTCTGAAATGGCCTAACTGACCTTTCTCTCTGAAATGGCCTAACTGACCTTTCTCTCTGAAATGGCCTAACTGACCTTTCTCTCTGAAATGGCCTAACTGACCTTTCTCTCTGAAATGGCCGAGCTGAATTTTGCACTGAGTGCTGAATTTGGTGCTTTTTGAGTGCGATAGTGAGAGTTTGGTGACCGAGGGAGTGCTGAATTTGGTGCATTTGAGTGCGATAGTGAGAGTTTGGTGACCGAGGGAGTTAGGTGAGGAGGGAGTAAGGTGCTCCTTTCATTTTGTTTCCGACATTTCCGCAAAGAGTGCGAAGAGAGCCAGGAGTTTACAGGAAGTGTAGCTGACTGGGAGCAGAGTCGGAGGGCGGAGATCTAGTTAGTCCACACACCAGCTATATTCTGTAAGGTAAGAGGGGATGGAGGCTAGGCCAGTTACATGCTCCTCCTGTAGGATGTGGGTGGTGAGGGATACCCCGGTGTCCCCACTGACTATACCTGCGGAAAGTGCACCCAACTTCAGCTCCTCAAAGACCGTGTTAGGGAACTGGAGCTGAAGCTGGATGAACTTCGGATCATCCGGGAGGCAGAGGGGGTGATTGAGAAGAGTTACAGGGAGGTAACCACACCCAAGGTACAGGACAAGAATAGCTGGGTTACAGTCCGGGGGAAAAAAACAAACAGGCAGACAGTGCAGGGATCCCTCGTGGCCGTTCCCCTTCAAAACAAGTATACCGTTTTGGATGCTGTTGGGGGGGATGACCTACCGGGGGAAGGCCCTAGCGGCCAGGTCTCTGGCACTGAGTCTGGCTCTGGGGCTCAGAAGGGAAGGGGGGAGAATAGAAAAGCAATAGTTGTAGGAGATTCAATGGTTAGGGGAATAGATAGGAGATTCTGTGGTCGCGAGCGAGACTCCCGGAAGGTATGTTGCCTCCCGAGTGCCAGGGCCAGGGATGTCTCGGATCGTGTCTTCAGGATCCTTAAGGGGGAGGGGGAGCAGCCAGAAGTCGTGGTGCACATTGGTACCATTGACATAGGTAGGAAAAGGGGTGTGGAGGTAATAAACAAGTTTAGGGAGTTAGGCTGGAAGTTGAAAGCCAGGACAGACAGAGTTGTCATCTCTGGTTTGTTGCCGGTGCCACGTGATAGCGAGGCTAGGAATAGGGAGAGAGTGCAGTTGAACACGTGGCTGCAGAAATGGTGTAGGAGGGAGGGCTTCAGGTATTTGGATAATTGGAGCGAATTCTGGGGAAGGTGGGACCTGTACAAGCAGGACGGGTTGCATCTGAACCAGAGGGGCACCAATATCCTGGGAGGGAGGTTTGCTAGTACTCTTCGGGAGGGTTTAAACTAATTTGGCAGGCGAATGGGAACCGGATTTGTAGTCCAGCAACTAAGGTAGCCGATATTCAGGGCGCCAAAGCATGTAATGAGGCAGTGGGGAAGGGAACACTGACAAAGGAGAGTATTTGCAGGAACGGAGATGGGTTGAAGTGTGTATACTTCAACGCAAGAAGCATCAGGAATAAGGTGGGTGAACTTAAGGCATGGATCGGTACTTGGGACTACGATGTGGTGGCCATCACGGAAACTTGGATAGAAGAGGGGCAGAAATGGTTGTTGGAGGTCCCTGGTTATAGATGTTTCAATAAGATTAGGGAGGGTGGTAAAAGAGGTGGGGGGGTGGCATTATTAATTAGAGATAGTATAACAGCTGCAGAAAGGCAGTTCGAGGAGTATCACCCTATTGAGGTAGTATGGGTTGAAGTCAGAAATTGGAAAGGAGCAGTCACCTTGTTAGGAGTTTTCTATAGGCCCCCCAATAGTAGCAGAGATGTGGAGGAACAGATTGGGAAACAGATTTTGGAAAGGTGCAGAAGTCATAGGGTAGTAGTCATGGGCGACTTTAACTTCCCAAATATTGAGTGGAAACTCTTTAGATCAAATAGTTTGGATGGGGTGGTGTTTGTGCAGTGTGTCCAGGAAGCTTTTCTAACACAGTATGTAGATTGTCCGACCAGAGGAGGGGCAATATTGGATTTAGTACTGGGTAATGAACCAGGGCAAGTGATAGATTTGTTAGTGGGGGAGCATTTTGGAGATAGTGACCACAATTCTGTGACTTTCACTTTAGTAATGGAGAGGGATAGGTACGTGCAACAGGGCAAGGTTTACAATTGGGGGAAGGGTAAATACAATGTTGTCAGACAAGAATTGAAGTGCATAAGTTGGGAACATAGGCTGGCAGGGAAGGACACAAGTGAAATGTGGAACTTGTTCAAGGAACAGGTGCTACGTGTCCTTGATAGGTATGTCCCTGTCAGGCAGGGAAGAGATGGTCGAGTGAGGGAACCATGGTTGACAAGAGAGGTTGAATGTCTTGTTAAGAGAAAAAAGGTGACTTATGTAAGGCTGAGGAAACAAGGTTCAGACAGGGCATTGGAGGGATACAAGATAGCCAGGAGGGAACTGAAGAAAGGGATTAGGAGAGCTAAGAGAGGGCATGAACAATCTTTGGCGGGTAGGATCAAGGAAAACCCCAAGGCCTTTTACACATATGTGAGAAATATGAGAATGACTAGAGCGAGGGTAGGTCCGATCAAGGACAGTAGCGGGAGATTGTGTATTGAGTCTGAAGAGATAGGAGAGGTCTTGAATGAGTACTTTTCTTCTGTATTTACAAATGAGAGGGGCGATATTGTTGGAGAGGACAGTGTGAAACAGATTGGTAAGCTCGAGGAAATACTTGTTAGGAAGGAAGATGTGTTGGGCATTTTGAAAAACTTGAGGATAGACAAGTCCCCCGGGCCTGACGGGATATAGAACATAGAACATAGAACATAGAACAATACAGCGCAGTACAGGCCCTTCGGCCCACGATGTTGCACCGAAACAAAAGCCATCTAACCTACACTATGCCATTATCATCCATATGTTTATCCAATAAACTTTTAAATGCCCTCAATGTTGGCGAGTTCACTACTGTAGCAGGTAGGGCATTCCACGGCCTCACTACTCTTTGCGTAAAGAACCTACCTCTGACCTCTGTCCTATATCTATTACCCCTCAGTTTAAAGTTATGTCCCCTCGTGCCAGCCATATCCATCCGCGGGAGAAGGCTCTCACTGTCCACCCTATCCAACCCCCTGATCATTTTGTATGCCTCTATTAAGTCTCCTCTTAACCTTCTTCTCTCCAACGAAAACAACCTCAAGTCCGTCAGCCTTTCCTCATAAGATTTTCCCTCCATACCAGGCAACATCCTGGTAAATCTCCTCTGCACCCGCTCCAAAGCCTCCACGTCCTTCCTATAATGCGGTGACCAGAACTGTACGCAATACTCCAAATGCGGCCGGACCAGAGTTCTGTACAGCTGCAACATGACCTCCCGACTCCGGAACTCAATCCCTCTACCAATAAAGGCCAACACTCCATAGGCCTTCTTCACAACCCTATCAACCTGGGTGGCAACTTTCAGGGATCTATGTACATGGACACCTAGATCCCTCTGCTCAGCCACACTTTCAAGAACTTTACCATTAGCCAAATATTCCGCATTCCTGTTATTCCTTCCAAAGTGAATCACCTCACACTTCTCTACATTAAACTCCATTTGCCACCTCTCAGCCCAGCTCTGCAGCTTATCTATATCCCTCTGTAACCTGCTACATCCTTCCACACTATCGACAACACCACCGACTTTAGTATCATCTGCAAATTTACTCACCCACCCTTCTGTGCCTTCCTCTAGGTCATTGATAAAAATGACAAACAGCAACGGCCCCAGAACAGATCCTTGTGGTACTCCACTTGTGACTGTACTCCATTCTGAACATTTCCCATCAACCACCACCCTCTGTCTTCTTTCAGCTAGCCAATTTCTGATCCACATCTCTAAATCACCCTTAATCCCCAGCCTCCGTATTTTTTGCAATAGCCTACCGTGGGGAACCTTATCAAACGCTTTGCTGAAATCCATATACACCACATCAACTGCTCTACCCTCGTCTACCTGTTCAGTCACCTTCTCAAAGAACTCAATAAGGTTTGTGAGGCATGACCTACCCTTCACAAAGCCATGCTGACTATCCCTGATCATATCATTCCTATCTAGATGATTATAAATCTTGTCCCTTATAATCCCCTCCAAGACTTTACCCACTACAGACGTGAGGCTCACCGGTCTATAGTTGCCGGGGTTGTCTCTGCTCCCCTTTTTGAACAAAGGGACCACATTTGCTGTCCTCCAGTCCTCTGGCACTATTCCTGTAGCCAATGATGACATAAAAATCAAAGCCAAAGGTCCAGCAATCTCTTCCCTGGCCTCCCATAGAATCCTAGGATAAATCCCATCAGGTCCCGGGGACTTATCTATTTTCAGCCTGTCCAGAATTGCCAACACCTCTTCCCTACGTACCTCAATGCCATTTATTCTATTAGCCTGGGGCTCAGCATTCTCCTCCACAACATTATCTTTTTCCTGAGTGAATACTGACGAAAAATATTCATTTAGTATCTCGCCTATCTCTTCAGACTCCACACACAATTTCCCATCCCTGTCCTTGACTGGTCCTACTCTTTCCCTAGTCATTCGCTTATTCCTGACATACCTATAGAAAGCTTTTGGGTTTTCCTTGATCCTTCCTGCCAAATACTTCTCATGTCCCCTCCTTGCACGTCTTAGCTCTCTCTTTAGATCCTTCCTCGCTACCTTGTAACTATCCATCGCCCCAACCGAAACTTCACACTTCATCTTCACATAGGCCTCCTTCTTCCTCTTAACAAGAGATTCCACTTCCCTGGTAAACCACGGTTCCCTCGCTCGACGCCTTCCTCCCTGTCTGACCGGTACATACTTATCAAGAACACGCAGTAGCTGATCCTTGAACAAGCCCCACTTATCCAGTGTGCCCAACACTTGCAGCCTACTTCTCCACCTTATCCCCCCCAAGTCACGTCTCATGGCATCATAATTGCCCTTCCCCCAGCTATAACTCTTGCCCTGCGGTGTATACTTATCCCTTTCCATCATTAACGTAAACGTCACCGAATTGTGGTCACTGTCCCCAAAGTGCTCTCCTACCTCCAAATCCAACACCTGGCCTGGTTCATTACCCAAAACCAAATCCAACGTGGCCTCGCCTCTTGTTGGCCTGTCAACATATTGTTTCAGGAAACCCTCCTGCACACACTGTACAAAAAACGACCCATCTATTGTACTCGAACTATATCTTTTCCAGTCAATATTTGGAAAGTTAAAGTCTCCCATAATAACTACCCTGTTACTTTCGCTCATATCCAGAATCATCTTCGCCATCCTTTCCTCTACATCCCTAGAACTATTAGGAGGCCTATAAAAAACTCCCAACAGAGTGACCTCTCCTTTCCTGTTTCTAACTTCAGCCAATACTACCTCGGAAGAAGAGTCCCCATCTAGCATCCTCTCCGCCACCGTAATACTGCTCTTGACTAGCAGCGCCACACCTCCCCCTCTTTTGCCTCCTTCTCTGAGCTTACTAAAACACCTAAACCCCGGAACCTGCAACATCCATTCCTGTCCCTGCTCTATCCATGTCTCCGAAATGGCCACAACATCGAAGTCCCAGGTACCAACCCACGCTGCCAGTTCCCCTACCTTGTTTCGTATACTCCTGGCATTGAAGTAGACACACTTCAAACCACCTACCTGAACGCTGGCCCCCTCCTGCGACGTCAAATCTGTGCTCCTGACCTCTATACTCTCATTCTCCCTTACCCTAAAACTACAATCCAGGTTCCCATGCCCCTGCTGCATTAGTTTAAACCCCCCCAAAGAGCACTAACAAATCTCCCCCCCAGGATATTTGTGCCCCTCAGGTTCAGATGTAGACCATCCTGTCTGTAGAGGTCCCACCTTCCCCAGAAAGAGCCCCAGTTATCCAAAAATCTGAAACCTTCCCGCCTGCACCATCCCTGTAGCCACGTGTTTAAATGCTCTCTCTCCCTATTCCTCATCTCACTATCACGTGGCACGGGCAACAACCCAGAGATAACAACTCTGTTTGTTCTAGTTCTGAGCTTCCATCCTAGCTCCCTGAAAGCCTGCCTGACATCCTTGTCCCCTTTCCTACCTATGTCGTTGGTGCCAATGTGGACCACGACTTGGGGCTGCTCCCCCTCCCCCCTAAGGACCCGGAAAACACGATCCGAGACATCACGTACCCTTGCACCTGGGAGGCAACATACCAAACGTGAGTCTCTCACGCTCCCACAAAATCTCCTATCTGTGCCCCTGACTATAGAGTCCCCAATTACTAATGCTCTGCTCCTCTCCCCCCTTCCCTTCTGAGCAACAGGGACAGACTCCGTGCCAGAGGCCCGTACCCCATGGCTTACCCCTGGTAAGTCGTCCCCCCCACAAGTATCCAAAGCGGTATACTTGTTTCTCAGGGGAACGACCGCAGGGGATCCCTGCACTGACTGTTTTTTCCCAGTCCCTCTTACAGTTACCCACCTATCTCCAATCTTTGGTGTAACTAATTCCCTGAAGCTGCTATCTATGACCCCTTCTGCCTCCCGAATGATCCGAAGTTCTTCCAACTCCAGCTCCAGTTCCCTAACTCGGTCTTGGAGGAGCTGGAGATGGCAGCACTTCCTGCAGGTAAAATCAGCAGGGACACTAACTGCATCCCTCACCTCAAACATCCTGCAGGAGGAACATTGTACTCCCTTCCCTGCCATTCCTCTAACTTTCTACCAAGATCTAGCTAACAACTAAATTAAATTTTTTATAAAAAATAATAATAATATAATAAAAATATGGTACTTACCTCAGACCAATGGGTTTTATTATTAGGTTAGAGGAGGAGGGCGGGTGGGAGACACTACACGTGTAGTGTCTCGGGTTTCCTCTCCACCAGAATTTATTGGTGAGGGTCTTCCCAGACGTCCGCGGGTCGACTTCCTGATCCCGCCTAAAAAACTAATTTAAAGAAAAGAGAAAAAGTCTCAGCTCCTGCTGAAACTGACTCACCACTCACCAGCTGCTCTCACGCCGCCGAAATCGACTGGCCTGCCCCTGCAAAGAGAAGTGCTTTTAAAGGTTGACTTACCTCCCAGCACCCTCCTTCCGCAATGCTCCCGCTGAAACTGACTAACCAGCTGCTCTCACGCCGCCGAAATGGACTGGCCTGCCCCTGCAAAGAGAAGTGCTTTTAAAGGTTGACTTACCTCCCAGCACCCTCCTTCCGCAATGCTCCCGCTGAAACTGACTAACCAGCTGCTCTCACGCCGCCGAAATCGACTGGCCTGCCCCTGCAAAGAGAAGTGCTTTTAAAGGTTGACTTACCTCCCAGCACCCTCCTTCCGCAATGCTCCCGCTGAAACTGACTAACCAGCTGCTCTCACGCCGCCGAAATCGACTGGCCTGCCCCTGCAAAGAGAAGTGCTTTTAAAGGTTGACTTACCTCCCAGCACCCTCCTTCCGCAATGCTCCCGCTGAAACTGACTAACCAGCTGCTCTCACGCCGCCGAAATCGACTGGCCTGCCCCTGCAAAGAGAAGTGCTTTTAAAGGTTGACTTACCTCCCAGCACCCTCCTTCCGCAATGCTCCCGCTGAAACTGACTAACCAGCTGCTATCACGCCGCCGAAATCGACTGGCCTGCCCCTGCAAAGAGAAGTGCTTTTAAAGGTTGACTTACCTCCCAGCACCCTCCTTCCGCAATGCTCCCGCTGAAACTGACTAACCAGCTGCTCTCACGCCGCCAAAATCGACTGGCCTGCCCCTGCAAAGAGAAGTGCTTTTAAAGGTTGACTTACCTCCCAGCACCCTCCTTCCGCAATGCTCCCGCTGAAACTGACTAACCAGCTGCTCTCACGCCGCCGAAATCGACTGGCCTGCCCCTGCAAAGAGAAGTGCTTTTAAAGGTTGACTTACCTCCCAGCACCCTCCTTCCGCAATGCTCCCGCTGAAACTGACTAACCAGCTGCTCTCACGCCGCCGAAATCGACTGGCCTGCCCCTGCAAAGAGAAGTGCTTTTAAAGGTTGACTTACCTCCCAGCACCCTCCTTCCGCAATGCTCCCGCTGAAACTGACTAACCAGCTGCTCTCACGCCGCCGAAATCGACTGGGCTATCCAAGGATTCTATGGGAAGCAAGAGATGAAATTGCAGAGCCGTTGGCAATTATCTTTTCGTCCTCACTGTCAACAGGGGTGGTACCAGGGGATTGGAGAGTGGCGAATGTCGTGCCCCTGTTCAAAAAAGGAACTAGGGATAACCCTGGGAATTATAGGCCAGTTAGTCTTACTTCGGTGGTAGGCAAAGTAATGGAAAGGGTACTGAAGGATAGGATTTCTGAGCATCTGGAAAGACACTGCTTGATTAGGGATAGTCAGCACGGATTTGTGAGGGGTAGGTCTTGCCTTACAAATCTTATTGAATTCTTTGAGGAGGTGACCAAGCATGTGGATGAAGGTAAAGCAGTGGATGTAGTGTACATGGATTTTAGTAAGGCATTTGATAAAGTTCCCCATGGTAGGCTTCTGCACAAAGTAAGGAGGCATGGGATAGTGGGAAATTTGGCCAGTTGGATAACGAACTGGCTAACCGATAGAAGTCAGAGAGTGGTGGTGGATGGCAAATATTCAGCCTGGATCCCAGTTACCAGTGGTGTACCGCAGGGATCAGTTCTGGGTCCTCTGCTGTTTGTGATTTTCATTAATGACTTGGATGAGGGAGTTGAAGGGTGGGTCAGTAAATTTGCAGACGATACGAAGATTGGTGGAGTTGTGGATAGTAAGGAGGGCTGTTGTCGGCTGCAAAGAGACATAGATAGGATGCAGAGCTGGGCTGAGAAGTGGCAGATGGAGTTTAACCCTGAAAAGTGTGAGGTTGTCCATTTTGGAAGGACAAATATGAATGCGGAATACAGGGTTAACGGTCGAGTTCTTGGCATTGTGGAGGAGCAGAGAGACCTTGGGGTCTTTGTTCATACATCTTTGAAAGTTGCCACTCAAGTGGATAGAGCTGTGAAGAAGGCCTATGGTGTGCTCGCGTTCGTTAACAGAGGGATTGAATTTAAGAGCCGTGAGGTGATGATGAAGCTGTACAAAACTTTGGTAAGGCCACATTTGGAGTACTGTGTACAGTTCTGGTCGCCTCATTTTAGGAAGGATGTGGAAGCTCTGGAAAAGGTACAAAGAAGATTTACCAGGATGTTGCCTGGAATGGAGAGTAGGTCTTACGAGGAAAGGTTGAGGGTGCTAGGCCTTTTCTCATTAGAGCGGAGAAGGATGAGGGGCGACTTGATAGAGGTTTATAAGATGATCAGGGGAATAGATAGAGTAGACAGTCAGAGACTTTTTCCCCAGGTGGAACACACCATTACATGGGGACATAAATTTAAGGTGAAAGGTGGAAGGTATAGGAGGGGTATCAGAGGTAGGTTCTTTACCCAGAGAGTAGTGGGGGCATGGAATGCACTGCCTGTGGAAGTAGTTGAGTCGGAAACATTAGGGACCTTCAAGCAGCTGTTGGATAGGTACATGGATTACGGGAAAATGATATAGTGTAGATTTATTTGTTCTTAAGGGCAGCACGGTAGCATTTTGGATAGCACAATTGCTTCACAGATCCATGGTCCCAGGTTCGATTCCGGCTTGGGTCATTGTCTGTGCGGAGTCTGCACGTCCTCCCCGTGTCTGCGTGGGTTTCCTCCGGGTGCTCCGGTTTCCTCCCACAGTCCAAAGATGTGCGGGTTAGGTGAATTGGCCAATGATAAATTGCCCTTAATGTCCAAATTGCCCTTGGTGTTGGGTGGAGGTGTTGAGTTTGGGTAGGGTGCTCTTTCCAAGAGCTGGTGCAGACTCAAAGGGCCGAATGGCCTCCTTCTGCACTGTAAATTCAATGATAATCTATGATTAATCTAGGACAAAGGTTCGGCACAACATCGTGGGCCGAAGGGCCTGTTCTGTGCTGTATTTTTCTATGTTCTATGTTCTGACCTCTCACTCTGAAATGGCTGAGCTGACCTCTCACTCTGAAATGGCCGAGCTGACCTTTCACTCTGAAATGGCCGAGCTGACCTTTCTCTCTGAAATGGCCGAGCTGACCTCTCACTCTGAAATGGCCGAGCTGACCTTTCACTCTGAAATGGCCGAGCTGACCTTTCACTCTGAAATGGCCGAGCTGACCTTTCACTCTGAAATGGCCGAGCTGACCTCTCACTCTGAAATGGCCGAGCTGACCTCTCACTCTGAAATGGCCGAGCTGACTTTTCTATCTGAAATGGCCGAGCTGACCTCTCACTCTGAAATGGCCGAGCTGACTTTTCTATCTGAAATGGCCGAGCTGACCTCTCACTCTGAAATGGCCGAGCTGACCTCTCACTCTGAAATGGCCGAGCTGACCTCTCTCTCTGAAATGGCCGAGCTGACCTTTCACTCTGAAATGGCCGAGCTGACCTTTCACTCTGAAATGGCCGAGCTGACCTCTCACTCTGAAATGGCCGAGCTGACCTCTCACTCTGAAATGGCCGAGCTGACCTTTCACTCTGAAATGGCCGAGCTGACCTTTCACTCTGAAATGTCCGAGCTGACCTTTCACTCTGAAATGGCCGAGCTGACCTCTCACTCTGAAATGGCCGAGCCGACCTCTCACTCTGAAATGGCCGAGCTGACCTCTCTCTCTTAAATGGCCGAGCTGACCTCTCACTCTGAAATGGCCGAGCTGACCTTTCACTCTGAAATGACCGAGCTGACCTTTCTCTCTGAAATGGCCGAGCTGACCTCTCACTCTGAAATGGCCGAGCTGACCTCTAACTCTGAAATGGCCGAGCTGACCTCTCACTCTGAAATGGCCGAGCTGACCTTTCACTCTGAAATGGCCTAACTGACATTTCACTCTGAAATGGCCGAGCTGACCTTTCACTCTGAAATGGCCAAGCTGACCTTTCACTCTGAAATGGCCGAGCTGACCTTTCACTCTGAAATGGCCGAGCTGACCTTTCACTCTGAAATGGCCGAGCTGACCTTTCACTCTGAAATGGCCGAGCTTCCTTTCTCTCTGAAATGGCCGAGCTGACCTCTCACTCTGAAATGGCCGAGCTGACCTTTCACTCTGAAATGGCCGAGCTGACCTTTCACTCTGAAATGGCCGAGCTGACCTTTCACTCTGAAATGGCCGAGCTGACCTTTCACTCTGAAATGGCCGAGCTGACCTTTCACTCTGAAATGGCCGAGCTGACCTTTCACTCTGAAATGGCCGAGCTGACCTTTCTCTCTGAAATGGCCTAACTGACCTTTCTCTCTGCAATGGCCGAGCTGACCTCTCACTCTGAAATGGCCGAGCTGACCTCTCACTCTGAAATGGCCGAGCTGACCTTTCTCTCTGAAATGGCCGAGCTGACCTCTCACTCTGAAATGGCCGAGCTGACCTTTCACTCTGAAATGGCCGAGCTGACCTTTCACTCTGAAATGGCCGAGCTGACCTTTCTCTCTGAAATGGCCGAGCTGACCTCTCACTCTGAAATGGCCGAGCTGACCTCTCACTCTGAAATGGCCGAGCTGACCTTTCACTCTGAAATGGCAGAGCTGACCTTTCACTCTGAAATGGCCGAGCTGACCTTTCTCTCTGAAATGGCCGAGCTGACCTCTCACTCTGAAATGGCCGAGCTGACCTTTCTCTCTGAAATGGCCGAGCTGACCTTTCTCTCTGAAATGGCCGAGCTGACCTTTCACTCTGAAATGGCCGAGCTGACCTTTCTCTCTGAAATGGCCGAGCTGACCTTTCTCTCTGAAATGGCCGAGCTGACCTTTCTCTCTGAAATGGCCGAGCTGACCTCTCACTCTGAAATGGCCGAGCTGACCTTTCTCTCTGAAATGGCCGAGCTGACCTTTCTCTCTGAAATGGCCGAGCTGACCTTTCACTCTGAAATGGCCGAGCTGACCTCTCACTCTGAAATGGCCGAGCTGACCTCTCACTCTGAAATGGCCGAGCCGACCTTTCTCTCTGAAATGGCCGAGCTGACCTTTCTCTCTGAAATGGCCTAACTGACCTTTCTCTCTGAAATGGCCGAGCTGACCTTTCTCTCTGAAATGGCCGAGCTGACCTTTCACCCTGAAATGGCCGAGCTGACCTTTCTCTCTGAAATGGCCGAGCTGACCTCTCACTCTGAAATGGCCGAGCTGACCTCTCACTCTGAAATGGCCGAGCTGACCTCTCACTCTGAAATGGCCGAGCTGACCTTTCACTCTGAAATGGCCGAGCTGACCTTTCACCCTGAAATGGCCGAGCTGACCTTTCTCTCTGAAATGGCCGAGCTGACCTCTCACTCTGAAATGGCCGAGCTGACCTCTCACTCTGAAATGGCCGAGCTGACCTCTCACTCTGAAATGGCCGAGCTGACCTCTCACTCTGAAATGGCCGAGCTGACCTTTCACTCTGAAATGGCCTAACTGACCTTTCTCTCTGCAATGGCCGAGCTGACCTTTCACTCTTAAATGGCCTAACTGACCTTTCTCTCTGCAATGGCCGAGCTGATCTCTCACTCTGAAATGGCCGAGCTGACCTTTGTCTCTGAAATGGCCGAGCTGACCTCTCACTCTGAAATGACCGAGCTGACCTTTCACTCTGAAATGGCCGAGCTGACATTTCACTCTGAAATGGCCGAGCTGACCTTTCACTCTGAAATGGCCGAGCTGACCTTTCTCTCTGAAATGGCCGAGCTGACCTCTCACTCTGAAATGGCCGAGCTGACCTTTCACTCTGAAATGGCCGAGCTGACCTTTCACTCTGAAATGGCCGAGCTGACCTCTCACTCTGAAATGGCCAAGCTGACCTCTCACTCTGAAATGGCCGAGTTGACCTCTCACTCTGAAATGGCCGAGCTGACCTTTCTCTCTGAAAAGGCCGAGCTGACCTTTCACTCTGAAATGGCCTAACTGACATTTGTCTCTGCAATGGCCGAGCTGACCTCTCACTCTGAAATGGCTGAGCTGACCTTTCTCTCTGAAATGGCCGAGCTGACCTCTCACTCTGAAATGGCCGAGCTGACCTTTCACTCTGAAATGGCCGAGCTGACCTTTCTCTCTGAAATGGCCGAGCTGACCTCTCACTCTGAAATGGCCGAGCTGACCTTTCACTCTGAAATGGCCGAGCTGACCTTTCACTCTGAAATGGCCGAGCTGACCTCTCACTCTGAAATGGCCAAGCTGACCTCTCACTCTGAAATGGCCGAGTTGACCTCTCACTCTGAAATGGCCGAGCTGACCTTTCACTCTGAAATGGCCGAGCTGACCTTTCTCTCTTAAATGGCCGAGCTGACCTCTCAATCTGAAATGGCCGAGCTGACCTCTCACTCTGAAATGGCCGAGCTGACGTCTCACTCTGAAATGGCTGAGCTGACCTTTCTCTCTGAAATGGCCGAGCTGACCTCTCACTCTGAAATGGCCGAGCTGACCTTTCACTCTGAAATGGCCGAGCTGACCTTTCACTCTGAAATGGCCGAGCTGACCTTTCACTCTGAAATGGCCGAGCTGACATTTCTCTTTGAAATGGCCGAGCTGACCTTTCACTCTGAAATGGCCGAGCTGACATTTCTCTTTGAAATGGCCGAGCTGACCTCTCACTCTGAAATGGCCGAGCTGACCTTTCACTCTGAAATGGCCGAGCTGACCTCTCACTCTGAAATGGCCGAGCTCACCTCTCACTCTGAAATGGCCGAGCTGACCTCTCACTTTGAAATGGCCGAGCTGACCTTTCACTCTGAAATGGCCGAGCTGACATTTCTCTCTGAAATGGCCGAGCTGACCTTTCTCTCTTAAATGGCAGAGCTGACCTCTCACTCTGAAATGGCCGAGCTGACCTCTCACTCTGAAATGGCCGAGCTGACCTCTCACTCTGAAATGGCCGAGCTGACCTCTCACTCTGAAATGGCCGAGCTGACCTTTCACTCTGAAATGGCCGAGCTGACCTCTCACTCTGAAATGGCTGAGCTGACCTCTCACTCTGAAATGGCCGAGCTGACCTTTCACTCTGAAATGGCCGAGCTGACCTTTCTCTCTGAAATGGCCGAGCTGACCTTTCTCTCTGAAATGGCCGAGCTGACCTCTCACTCTGAAATGGCCGAGCTGACCTTTCTCTCTGAAATGGCCTAACTGACCTTTCTCTCTGCAATGGCCGAGCTGACCTCTCACTCTGAAATGGCTGAGCTGACCTTTCTCTCTGAAATGGCCGAGCTGACCTCTCACTCTGAAATGGCCGAGCTGACCTCTCACTCTGAAATGGCCGAGCTGACCTCTCACTCTGAAATGGCCGAGCTGACATCTCACTCTGAAATGGCCGAGCTGACCTCTCACTCTGAAATGGCCGAGCTGACCTTTCACTCTGAAATGGCCGAGCCGACCTTTCTCTCTGAAATGGCCGAGCTGACCTTTCTCTCTGAAATGGCCTAACTGACCTTCCTCTCTGAAATGGCCGAGCTGACCTTGCTCTCTGAAATGGCCGAGCTGACCTTTCACTCAGAAATGGCCGAGCTGACCTTTCTCTCTGAAATGGCCGAGCTGACCTTTCACTCTGAAATGGCCGAGCTGACATTTCTCTTTGAAATGGCCGAGCTGACCTCTCACTCTGAAATGGCCGAGCTGACCTTTCACTCTGAAATGGCCGAGCTGACCTCTCACTCTGAAATGGCCGAGCTCACCTCTCACTCTGAAATGGCCGAGCTGACCTCTCACTTTGAAATGGCCGAGCTGACCTTTCACTCTGAAATGGCCGAGCTGACATTTCTCTCTGAAATGGCCGAGCTGACCTTTCTCTCTTAAATGGCCGAGCTGACCTCTCACTCTGAAATGGCCGAGCTGACCTCTCACTCTGAAATGGCCGAGCTGACCTCTCACTCTGAAATGGCCGAGCTGACCTCTCACTCTGAAATGGCCGAGCTGACCTTTCACTCTGAAATGGCCGAGCTGACCTCTCACTCTGAAATGGCTGAGCTGACCTCTCACTCTGAAATGGCCGAGCTGACCTTTCACTCTGAAATGGCCGAGCTGACCTTTCTCTCTGAAATGGCCGAGCTGACCTTTCTCTCTGAAATGGCCGAGCTGACCTCTCACTCTGAAATGGCCGAGCTGACCTTTCTCTCTGAAATGGCCTAACTGACCTTTCTCTCTGCAATGGCCGAGCAGACCTCTCACTCTGAAATGGCTGAGCTGACCTTTCTCTCTGAAATGGCCGAGCTGACCTCTCACTCTGAAATGGCCGAGCTGACCTCTCACTCTGAAATGGCCGAGCTGACCTCTCACTCTGAAATGGCCGAGCTGACATCTCACTCTGAAATGGCCGAGCTGACCTCTCACTCTGAAATGGCCGAGCTGACCTTTCACTCTGAAATGGCCGAGCCGACCTTTCTCTCTGAAATGGCCGAGCTGACCTTTCTCTCTGAAATGGCCTAACTGACCTTCCTCTCTGAAATGGCCGAGCTGACCTTGCTCTCTGAAATGGCCGAGCTGACCTTTCACTCAGAAATGGCCGAGCTGACCTTTCTCTCTGAAATGGCCGAGCTGACCTTTCTCTCTGAAATGGCCGAGCTGACCTCTCACTCTGAAATGGCCGAGCTGACCTCTCACTCTGAAATGGCCGAGCTGACCTCTCACTCTGAAATGGCTGAGCTGACCTTTCTCTCTGAAATGGCCGAGCTGACCTCTCACTCTGAAATGGCCGAGCTGACCTCTCACTCTGAAATGGCCGAGCTGACCTCTCACTTTGAATTGGCCGAGCTGACCTTTCACTCTGAAATGGCCGAGCTGACCTTTCACTCTGAAATGCCGAGCTGACCTCTCACTCTGAAATGGCCGAGCTGACCTTTCTCTCTGAAATGGCCTAACTGACCTTTGTCTCTGCAATGGCCGAGCTGACCTCTCACTCTGAAATGGCTGAGCTGACCTTTCTCTCTGAAATGGCCGAGCTGACCTCTCACTCTGAAATGGCCGAGCTGACCTCTCACTCTGAAATGGCCGAGCTGACCTCTCACTTTGAATTGGCCGAGCTGACCTCTCACTCTGAAATGGCCGAGCTGACCTTTCTCTCTGAAATGGCCGAGCTGACCTCTCACTCTGAAATGGCCGAGCTGACCTCTCACTCTGAAATGGGCGAGCTGACCTTTCACTCTAAAATGGCCGAGCTGACCTTTCACTCTGAAATGGCCGAGCTGACCTTTCTCTCTTAAATGGCCGAGCTGACCTCTCACTCTGAAATGGCCGAGCTGACCTTTCTCTCTGAAATGGCTGAGCTGACCTTTCACTCTGAAATGGCCGAGCTGACCTTTCACTCTGAAATGGCCGAGCTGACCTCTCACTCTGAAATGGCCGAGCTGACCTTTCACTCTGAAATGGCCGAGCTGACCTTTCACTCTGAAATGGCCGAGCTGACCTTTCACTCTGAAATGGCCGAGCTGACCTTTCACTCTGAAATGGCCGAGCTGACCTCTCACTCTGAAATGGCTGAGCTGACCTTTCTCTCTGAAATGGCTGAGCTGACCTTTCACTCTGAAATGGCCGAGCTGACCTCTCACTCTGAAATGGCCGAGCTGAACTCTCACTCTGAAATGGCCGAGCTGACCTTTCTCTCTGAAATGGCTGAGCTGACCTCTCACTCTGAAATGGCTGAGCTGACCTTTCTCTCTGAAATGGCCGAGCTGACCTTTCTCTCTGAAATGGCCGAGCTGACCTTTCACTCTGAAATGGCCGAGCTGACCTTTCTCTCTGAAATGGCCGAGCTGACCTTTCTCTCTGAAATGGCCTAGCTGACCTTTCTCTCTGAAATGGCCTAGCTGACCTCTCACTCTGAAATTGCCGAGCTGACCTCTCACTCTGAAATGGCCGAGCTGACCTTTCTCTCTGAAATGGCCGAGCTGACCTCTCACTCTGAAATGGCCGAGCTGACCTTTCACTCTGAAATGGCCGAGCTGACCTCTCACTCTGAAATGGCCGAGCTGACCTTTCACTCTGAAATGGCCGAGCTGACCTTTCACTCTGAAATGGCCGAGCTGACCTTTCACTCTGAAATGGCCGAGCTGACCTTTCACTCTGAAATGGCCGAGCTGACCTCTCACTCTGAAATGGCTGAGCTGACCTTTCTCTCTGAAATGGCTGAGCTGACCTTTCACTCTGAAATGGCCGAGCTGACCTCTCACTCTGAAATGGCCGAGCTGAACTCTCACTCTGAAATGGCCGAGCTGACCTTTCTCTCTGAAATGGCTGAGCTGACCTCTCACTCTGAAATGGCTGAGCTGACCTTTCTCTCTGAAATGGCCGAGCTGACCTTTCTCTCTGAAATGGCCGAGCTGACCTTTCACTCTGAAATGGCCGAGCTGACCTTTCTCTCTGAAATGGCCGAGCTGACCTTTCTCTCTGAAATGCCCTAGCTGACCTTTCTCTCTGAAATGGCCTAGCTGACCTCTCACTCTGAAATTGCCGAGCTGACCTCTCACTCTGAAATGGCCGAGCTGACCTTTCTCTCTGAAATGGCCGAGCTGACCTCTCACTCTGAAATGGCCGAGCTGACCTCTCACTCTGAAATGGCCGAGCTGACCTCTCTCTCTGAAATGGCCCAGCTGACCTTTCACTCTTAAATGGCCGAGCTGACCTCTCACTCTGAAATGGCCGAGCTGACCTCTCACTCTGAAATGGCCGAGCTGACCTTTCTCTCTGAAATGGCCGAGCTGACCTCTCATTCTGAAATGGCCGAGCTGACCTTTCTCTCTTAAATGGCCGAGCTGACCTCTCACTCTGAAATGACCGAGCTGACCTTTCACTCTGAAATGGCCGAGCTGACCTCTCACTCTGAAATGGCCGAGCTGACCTCTCACTCTGAAATGGCCGAGCTGACCCCTCACTCTGAAATGGCCGAGCTGACCTCTCACTCTGAAATGGCCGAGCTGACCTTTCTCTCTGAATTGGCCTCGATGACCTTTCACTCTGAAATGTCCGAGCTGACCTCTCACTCTGAAATGGCCGAGCTGACCTCTCACTCTGAAATGGCCGAGCTGACCCCTCACTCTGAAATGGCCGAGCTGACCTCTCACTCTGAAATGGGCGAGCTGACCTTTCACTCTGAAATGGCCGAGCTGACCTTTCTCTCTGAAATGGCCGAGCTGACCTTTCTCTCTGAAATGGCCGAGCTGACCTTTCTCTCTGAAATGGCCTAACTGACCTCTCATTCTGAAATGGCCGAGCTGACCTTTCTCTCTGCAATGGCCGAGCTGACCTTGCACTCTGAAATGGCCGAGCTGACCTTTCTCTCTGAAATGGCCGAGCTGACCTTTCACTCTGAAATGGCCGAGCTGACCTTACTCTCTGCAATGGCCGAGCTGACCTTGCACTCTGAAATGGCCGAGCTGACCTTTCTCTCTGAAATGGCCGAGCTGACCTTTCTCTCTGAAATGGCCGAGCTGACCTTTCTCTCTGAAATGGCCGAGCTGACCTCTCACTCTGAAATGGCCGAGCTGACCTCTCACTCTGAAATAGCCGAGCTGACCTCTCACTCTGGAATGGCCGAGCTGACCTTTCTCTCTGAAATGGCCGAGCTGACCTTTCTCTCTGAAATGGCCGAGCTGACCTCTCACTCTGAAATGGCCGAGCTGACCTCTCACTCTGAAATGGCCGAGCTGACCTTTCACTCTGAAATGGCCGAGCTGACCTTTCACTCTGAAATGGCCGAGCTGACCTCTCTCTCTGAAATGGCCGAGCTGACCTTTCACTCTTAAATGGCCGAGCTGACCTCTCACTCTGAAATGGCCGAGCTGACCTCTCACTCTGAAATGGCCGAGCTGACCTTTCTCTCTGAAATGGCCAAGCTGACCTCTCATTCTGAAATGGCCGAGCTGACCTTTCTCTCTTAAATGGCCGAGCTGACCTCTCACTCTGAAATGACCGAGCTGACCTTTCACTCTGAAATGGCCGAGCTGACCTCTCACTCTGAAATGGCCGAGCTGACCTCTCACTCTGAAATGGCCGAGCTGACCCCTCACTCTGAAATGGCCGAGCTGACCTCTCACTCTGAAATGGCCGAGCTGACCTTTCTCTCTGAATTGGCCTCGATGACCTTTCACTCTGAAATGTCCGAGCTGACCTCTCACTCTGAAATGGCCGAGCTGACCTCTCACTCTGAAATGGCCGAGCTGACCCCTCACTCTGAAATGGCCGAGCTGACCTCTCACTCTGAAATGGGCGAGCTGACCTTTCACTCTGAAATGGCCGAGCTGACCTTTCTCTCTGAAATGGCCGAGCTGACCTTTCTCTCTGAAATGGCCGAGCTGACCTTTCTCTCTGAAATGGCCTAACTGACCTCTCATTCTGAAATGGCCGAGCTGACCTTTCTCTCTGCAATGGCCGAGCTGACCTTGCACTCTGAAATGGCCGAGCTGACCTTTCTCTCTGAAATGGCCGAGCTGACCTTTCACTCTGAAATGGCCGAGCTGACCTTACTCTCTGCAATGGCCGAGCTGACCTTGCACTCTGAAATGGCCGAGCTGACCTTTCTCTCTGAAATGGCCGAGCTGACCTTTCTCTCTGAAATGGCCGAGCTGACCTTTCTCTCTGAAATGGCCGAGCTGACCTCTCACTCTGAAATGGCCGAGCTGACCTCTCACTCTGAAATAGCCGAGCTGACCTCTCACTCTGGAATGGTCGAGCTGACCTTTCTCTCTGAAATGGCCGAGCTGACCTTTCTCTCTGAAATGGCCGAGCTGACCTCTCACTCTGAAATGGCCGAGCTGACCTCTCACTCTGAAATGGCCGAGCTGACCTTTCACTCTGAAATGGCCGAGCTGACCTTTCACTCTGAAATGGCCGAGCTGACCTCTCACTCTGAAATGGCCGAGCTGACCTCTCACTCTGAAATGGCCGAGCTGACCTTTCTCTCTGAAATGGCCGAGCTGACCTTTCACTCTGAAATGGCCGAGCTGACCTCTTACTCTGAAATGGCCGAGCTGACCTTTCACTCTGAAATGGCCGAGCTGACCTTTCTCTCTGAAATGGCCGAGCTGACCTCTCACTCTGAAATGGCCTCGATGACCTTTCACTCTGAAATGGCCGAGCTGACCTCTCACTCTGAAATGGCCTCGATAACCTTTCACTCTGAAATGGCCTAGCAAGCCAGTCAGTTCAAAGGTGACCAGTGACATCCTAACTCCATGATAATAATCTTTATTTGTGTCAGAAGTAGGCTCACATTAACACTGCAATGAAGCCTCTCGTCGCCACACTCCGGCGCCTGTTCAGGTACACAGAGGGAGAATTCAGAATGTCCAATTCACCTATCAAGTGCGTCTTTCGGGACTTGTGGGAGGAAACTGGAGCACCCGGAGGAAACCCACGCAGACACGGGGAGAACGTGCCGACTCTGCACAGAAAGTGACCCAAGCCGGAATCAAACCATTCGGCCCATCGAGTCTGCACCGGCTCTTGGAAAGAGCACCCTACCCAAGGTCAACACCTCCACCCTATCCCCATAACCCAGTAACCCCACCCAACACTAAGGGCAATTTTGGATACTAAGGGCAATTTATCACGGCCAATCCACCTAACCTGCACATCTTTGGACTGTGGGAGGAAACCGGAGCACCCGGAGGAAACCCGCGCACACACAGGGAGAATGTGCAGACTCCGCACAGGCAGTGAACCAAACCAGGGATCGAACCTGGGACCCTGGAGCTGTGAAGCAATTGTGCTATCCACAATGCTACCGTGCTTTAGCACAGGATGGGGCTGTTTAGCACAGGGCTAAATTGCTGGCTTTGAAAGCAGACCGAGGCAGGCCAGCAGCCCGGTTCAATTCCCGTACCAGCCTCCCCGAACAGGCGTCGGAATGTGGCGACTAGGGGCATTTCACAGTAACTTCATTTGAAGCCTACTTGTGACAATAAGCAAATTTCATTTCATTCATTTATTCGACTCCGGGAGCACGGACAGCTTTGCCCATCCGGATACAGTAAGGCGCTGCTCCCTCCGAATTTTTCCTGTGTCCCAGACAATCTCCCTGGCTTCCGGATCACACTCTGTTGAGGTCTGGGTGTACTGTGACGCAGCTCTTGCGATACGTGGCCTAGAGTACGTTAACTTTAAACTCTACGTCCTCCCCTATCTCTGCGCTCCCCTTTTATTAGGCCTAGACTTCCAATGCCATCACCGAAGCCTGACCTTAACGTTCGGTGGACCCCTGCCCCCACTCACCGCCCGTAGCCTTGCGACCCCTAAGGTCGCCCCACCCCCGCTCTTCGCTAACTTCACCCTGGACTGTAAGCCACTAGGAGCAGACGATACAGTGCCCGGGACACGGCCTTTATCAGGTCAGAGGTCCAGCGACTCCTGCGGGAAGGGATCATAGAGGCGAGTACCAGCCCCTGGAGTCAAAGTGGTGGTCGTCAACAATGGGTAGAATCTCCGGATGGTCGTCGACTACAGTCAGACGATCAACCGGTACTCACAGCTCGATGCGTACCCCCTTCCCCGCATATCTGACATGGTCAACCAGATTGCGCAGTACCGAGTCTTCTCAACAGAAGACTTCAAGTCCGCGTACCACCAGCTCCCTATCCGCCCGGAGGACTGCCAATACACTGCCTTTGAGACAGATGGCCGCCTCTACCACTTCCTCAGGGTCCCCTTCGGCGTCACCAATGGGGTCTCGGTCTTCCAACGGGAGATGGACCGAATGGTTGACCAGTACGGGCTGCGGGCCACCTTCCCGCATCTGGATAATGTCACCATCTGCGGCCATGACCAGCAGGACCATGACGCTAACCTCCAGCGTTTCCTTCACACTGCCAAGCTCCTTAATCTTACGTATAATAAGAAGTGCGTTTTCCGCACGACCCGCCTTGCCATCCTCGGCTACGTTGTGGAAAACGGAGTCCTAGGGCCCGATCCCGATCGCATGCGCCCCCTTCTGCAACTTGCCTTTCCCCACTGATCCAAGGCCCTGAACAGATGCCTGGGGTTCTTCTCGTACTATGCCCAGTGGGTCCCCAACTATGCGGACAAGGTCCGCCCACTCATCAAATGCACCCTTTTTCCCCTGTCGGCTGAGGCCCGCCTAGTCTTCAACTCCATCAAGGCAGACATTGCCAAGGCCACGACGCACGCTGTGGACAAGTCCATCCCGTTCCAGGTGGAGAGCGATGCGTCTGATTTTGCCCTGGCTGCTACCCTCAATCAGGCAGGCAGACCCATGGCCTCCTTTTCCCATACCCTCCAGGGCTCCAAAATTCGACAGTCCTCCATCGAGAAAGAAGCCCAAGCCATTGTGGAAGCTGTGCAACATTGGAGGCATTACCTGGCCGGCAGGAGATTCACTCTCCTCACTGACCAACGGTCGGTTGCCTTCATGTTTAACAACACACAGCGGGGTAAGATCAAGAATGATAAGGTTCTGAGGTGGAGGATCGAACTCTCCACATACAATTACGACATATTGTATCGTCCTGGGAAGCTCAATGAGCCCCCAGAGCCCTATCCCGCGGTACATGTGCCAGTCCACACGTAGACCGACTTCGGGCCCTCCACAATGACCTCTGTCACCCGGAGTCACCCGTTTTCTTCATTTTGTCAAGGCCCGCAATCAGCCTTACTCCATCGAGGAGGTCAGGACCGTGACCAGGGACTGCCAGGTCTGCGCGGAGTGCAAACCGCACTTCTATCGGCCAGACAGAGCACACCTGGTGAAGACTTCCCGCCCCTTTGAGCGTCTTAGCATCGACTTCAAAGGACCCCTCCCCTCCACCGACCGTAACGTGTACTTCCTCAACATCGTTGATGAGTACTCACGTTTTCCCTTCACCATCCCATGCCCTGACATGACCTCGACCACTGTCATCAAGGCCCTGCACGGCCTCTTCACCTTCTTCGGTTTCCCCACCGACATCCACAGTGATCGGGGCTCCTCATTCATGAGTGATGAGCTGCATCAGCTCCTGCTCAGCAAGGGCATCGCCTCCAGCAGGACGACCAGTTACAACCCCTGGGGAAACAGACAGGTGGAGAGGGAGAATGCGACGGTCTGGAAGGCCGTCCTCCTGGCCCTACGGTCTAGAAGTTTCCCGCTGGCAGGAAATCCTTCCCGATGCGCTCCACTCTATCCGGTCGCTTCTGTGCACTGCCACCAACGAGACCCCTCACGGACGTATGTTTGCCTTCCCTAGGAAGACCACCTCAGGGGTCTTGCTCCCGTCCTGGCTGACAGCCACAGGGCCTGTCCTCCTCCGGAAGAATGTGAGGAACCACAAAACCGATCAACTGGTCGAGTGGGCTATGCTTCTCCACGCTAACCCACAATGTGCCTACGTGGCACATCAGGACGGGCGGCAGGGTACAGTCTCCCTCCGGGACCTGGCACCCACCGGTTCCCCACCCGATCCTCCACCATCTACCTCCATTACCATCGCCCCTGCGCCTACACAGTCTCCCTCTCTGTCGACGCTTCCGGAAGAAGAAGAGAACCACAAGCTCCCGGAGTCGCAAGTCTCGACACCAGTGCCCACACCACAGCCGGGACTGAGGAGATCACAGCGGATGGTTAAAGCTCCTGATAGACTTAACCTATAAGTTTGCTTCACCCCCGCTGGACTTTTTTTTTTAAACAGGGGGTGAATGTGGTGAACCACTGTTATTGTAGTTCCACTGTTGTTCCACTGTTACTTACAGCGCTGTATATATTCTGTCACTGTTTGTTCCATTGTTACTCACTGTGTTATATATTGTTGTTCTTCCATGGCTCCGCCCCACTGGGTGTTGTATATCATTGACTGATCTGTAGCCCTGTCTCCAGTCTGGGTTCAGCAGCAGACAGGCTACATCTTCGAGTATTAAAACCATTACTTCATTTTCTACAACTTGCCTCGTGTGTAATTGATGGTGCATCACTGACGAGGGACAGAAAAGTGAAGGGTTTACGCTGTTGAAAAATAGGGAATATGGGGTTGGGTGGGGGGGGTGAGGGCAAAAAGGGGAGGTCAGGGGTAGGTTCAAGGGCGAGGGAGATTAAATTACAATTTCTACCTCTCTTTAGCTCTGAAGAAGAGCCACCTGGACCCGAAACGTTAACTCTGTTTCACTCTTCACAGATGCTGCCGGACCTGCTGAACTTATCCAGCATTTTCTGCTTTTATTTCAGATTTCAGGTAGCTGCAGTATTTTGCTTTTGTTTCAGATAAGGAAGCACTTCATTCCAACATCGGTAACACCTTTAACTGGAGGGTGAGAACTGCAAAACGCACTTAATTGGCTGTAAAGTGCTGTTGGATGGTCTGTGGTGAGTGTTTTATATATATGCAAGTCTTCGCTGTGGAATTGTTGTCTCAGGAAGGTTAAGGAATCAGCAGAGAAAGTAACAAAATGGAAAATGGCGGGAAGTATGTGAGCTTGACTCTCCACTGGCTGTTGAGTTCTGTCTGAGCACCAGCTTCTTGCAATGGTCAGAGCGTTGAGAATGAGTACGTCTCACAGAAGTTGCAGTGCGCACAAATTCACTCTGCCCATTGATACGCTCAGTAAATCAAGGGCCCCTCAGCAGGGGCACAGTTGCCGACAAACGGTTCTTTGGTTTAAGCAAAGAAATGCCTATACATCGAGGACTTGCTGATATGAACTTGTCCTCCTAATGCTGGGGTTTTTCACCACCGGACATCCGAATGCAGGTGTCATGATATCCACAGCAGCTTATCATGGTGCAGTCACACACACACTGATGGACAGTCTGTTGGACCAACCAGCACACACATAACATCGCAGCCAATCACCAGTGAGAGCACACGCACTATAAAACAGGGAACACCACAGTTCCCGCTCATTCTACCAGGAGATATCTCAGAGCACAGAGCTCACAGCGCGCCACTCAGCCATAGACCATGTGCTGAGTGCCTCACTAAGATAGTGATAGGGCTGGGTCCACAGATTAGCTGGTGAAGCACGTACCCAAGCCAGCAGTTAGTTGTTACCGTTGTTTAGACAATAAAACAGAGTTGTACCATCTACAGCCGTGTTGGATCATTTGTGCATCGGAACACCCAACACGACAGCAGGATGTGACCCACTGGGAACATTTTCTGAAATCTGACTCACAGCTGAATGTACCAACTGGATTTTTAAACAATTCACCAAGGCTGACACCCCCCGGCGGGTCGGAGAATCGCCGGGGGGGGGGGGGCGGCGTAAATCCCGCCCGGCCGCCCCGCGATATTCTCCGGCCCCCAAATATCTCATCATCGCAATGGGCCCCGGGGCCGCCCCAATTCCGGGGGCCGGATGGGCCAAAGTCCCGCTGGCGGGACCACGCATCACGCCGGCATAAATCAAACCACCTATTTAACGGCGTCAACCAGTCATGATGGTTGACACGCGCCAGCGGGGAGGTAGGGGTCGGCGTGGGGCGGCCGCCTGAGACGTGACGGCACGGCCGCAGGTGATGGGGGAGGTCACAGGAGCTGTTGGAGTGTGCGTGCTGGGGGGGGGGGGGGGGGAGGGGCTGGGAGGGAGGGGCTGGGGGGGAGGGGCTGGGGGAAGGTAATGGACTGGGGGGGAGTGAGGGGCTGCGGGGGAGTGAGGGGCTGGTGGAAGGGAGGGGCTGGGGGGGAGGAAGGGGCTGGGGGGAGGGGCAGTGGGGAGGGGTGGGAGGTGCTGGTGGGAGGGGCTGGAGGGGCAGGAGGGAGGGGGAAGGGGCTGGGGGTGAGGGGCTGGGGGGAGGAGATGGGGGAGGGAGGGAATGGAGGGGGAGTGAGGGGCTGGCGAGAGGGAGGGGGAGGGGGAGGGGCGGGATGTGCTGGGGGTGGCTGGAGGCGGAGAGGAGGGGAGTGGGGGGGGGGTTGGAGACGGTGCTTGGTGAAGAGGATGCGTGATGGGGAGGGTACGTGCCGGGGATGGGGGGGGGGGTTTGGGGAGGGTGCGTGCCGGGGAGGGGGGGTGGTTGGGGAGGGTGCGTGCTGGGGAGGGGGGGGGATGGGGAGGGTGCATGCCGGGGAGTGGGGGGGATGGGGAGGGTGTATCCAGGGAGGAGAGGGGAGGTTGGGGAGGGTGCATGCCGGGGAGGAGAGGGGGGGGGGGGTGTTGGGGAGGGATGGGAGGTTTGGGAAGGGTGCGTCCAGGGAGGAGAGGGGAGGTTGGGGAGGGTGCGTGCCGGGGAGGAGAGGGGGGGGGGGTTGGGGAGGGATGGGGGGGCGGTTGGGGAGGGTGCGTGCTGGGGAGAGGGGGGGTGGTTGGGGAGGGTGCGTGCCGGGGAGGGGGGGGGGGTTTGGGAAGGGTGCGTGCTAGGGAGGAGGTGGGGGGGTTTGGGGAGGGTGCGTGCTGGGGCGGGGGGGGGGGGTTGGGGAGGGTGCATGCCAGGGAGGGGGGGGAGGGGGGTTGGGGAGCGTGCGGCTGGGGAGGAGAGGGAGGGGGGTTGGGGAGGGTGCGGCTGGGGAGGAGAGGGAGGGGAGAGTGTGTGCCAGGGAGGAGGGGGGGGGGGGTTGGGGAGGGTGCGGCCGGGGAGGAGAGGGGGAGCGGGGGTTTGGGGAGGGTGCGTGCCGGGGAGGGGGGGGGGTGGTTGGGGAGGGTGCATGCTGGGGAGGGGGGGGTGGGGAGGGTGCATGCCGGGGAGTGGGGGGGATGGGGAGGGTGCGTCCAGGGAGGAGAGGGGAGGTTGGGGAGGGTGCGTGCCGGGGAGGAGAGGGGGGGGGGGCGTTGGGGAGGGATGGGGGGGGGGTTGGGGAGGGTGCGTGCTGGGGAGAGGGGGGGTGGTTGGGGAGGGTGCGTGCCGGGGAGGGGGGGGGGGTTTGGGAAGGGTGCGTGCTAGGGAGGAGGTGGGGGGGTTTGGGGAGGGTGCGTGCTGGTGCGGGGGGGGGGGGGGTTGGGGAGGGTGCGTGCCAGGGAGGGGGGGGGAGGGGGGTTGGGGAGGGTGCGGCTGGGGAGGAGAGGGAGGGGGGTTGGGGAGGGTGTGTGCCAGGGAGGAGAGGGGGGGTTGGGGAGGGTGCGGCCGGGGAGGAGAGGGGGGTGCGGGGGGTTGGGGAGGGTGTGTACCAGGGAGGAGAAGGAGGGGGGTTGGGAAGGGTGAGGCCGGGGAGGAGAGGGGGGCTTTTGGGAATGGTGCGTGCCGGGGAGGAGAGGGGGGCGAGTTTGGGGAGGGTGCTTGCCGGGGAGGGTTGTGTCCGCCTGGCCATGTGCCAGCTGGCAACAGTCGCGACCATGCAGCTCATGGCACCTGGCTGCGGGGGAGGGGGGGGGGGTTATGGGCAATGGTGACATGTCGTCTATCTCCCCCACCCCCACCCCCCATTGGTTATCACAGCTTTCAGGCTTTCAAATGCCTGTTGAAAGTCTGCTGTCCATTGAAATTGTCGACGTTTCTTAAGCAAGTCCATCAGTGGCGCAATCATGCCACAAAATATTTGCACAAATGTTCGAACAAATCCACTCATGCCAAGAAATCGCATTATTTCTCGTCGTCTCGAGGGTATCGGAACCTCCTCAAGGAAAGTGACTTGGGCTTTTCCAAATTCACTTTTGGCTAGGTTTATCACCAAACACGCCTCCTGAAGTCGATCGAATAACTCCGTCAGATGTTTCAAATGTTCTGTCCATGTTGGGCTGCAAACCATCAGATCATCGCTGTAGACCGCACAATTGGGTAATCCTGAAACAAATGTGTTAGTTAACCGTTGAAATGTGGCTGGGGCGTTTTTCATGCCGAATGGCATAACTTTGAATTGGTATATATCATCTGGAGTCACAAAAGCTGAAATCTCCTTCGCCCTTTCGGATAAAGGTACCTGTCAATAACCTTTAAGTAAATCCAGTTTGGAAATAAAAGCGGACTGTCCCATTTTCTCAATGCAATCCTCCAAACATGGGATAGGATACGAGTCCGTTCTTGTAACTGCATTAACCTTTCTATAATCCACACACAACCGTTGGGTACCATCTGGTTTTGGTACCATCACTATGGGTGAGCTTCATTGGCTGCAGCCCACTTCAATTATGCCATTTCCAAGCATACTCTCAATCTCTTTGTTAACCTGTGCCAATTTTAAAGGGTTAAGTCTGTATGGATGTTGTTTGAGTGGAACAGAATTTCCCACATCTACATCATGTATAGCCATTTTAGTACTTCCCAATTTATCTCCACAAACTTGCCCATGTGATCTCACTTTTTGTTTTAGGACGAGGTCCTACACAATCAATTAGGACCCTTGTAAAAGGTTCCTCAAATACTGGAATGGGTATTAAGGGCGCTAGTTTTATCACTGCTTGAGGTTTCCCTATCACTTGACATGAGTGACATGATTGACAAAATTTAACTACATGTTTATGTAGTCCAGGCCAATAAAAATGTTTCTGGATTTTAGCTTGAGTTTTCCTTATCCCCAAATGACCTCCCACTGGTATCTTATGTGCAACCCGCAACACCTCCTTTCTATACCCTACCGGCAATACTACTTGATGAACTTTTGCCCACTTTTCATCCTCCTGCATATGTAAAGGTCTCCATTTTCTCATCAAGACCTTACTTTTACGGTAATAACACTCTGGTATACTCTCAGATTCCTCTTCCGTATATGCTTTCTGATACATCCGTTTTATTTCTCTATCTTTTTGTTGTAACTCTGCCAATTTTCCTGAACTAAAAATATCCACCTCATCCTCCACCTGTTCTTGTTCTTTTTCAACCACCTGATCAGAAATCGTTTCTGATAATTGCACTTCAACTTCATCTTCACTCTTTGATTTCTCCACTTGTCTTAACCTGTGACTTTGCGACCTTGTTACTACACAATCCGGAAAACCCCCAGGATATTCATCTTCAACACTTCAGTTGTCTGATTTTGCACTGGCTTATCAACCACAGTAGGCATCACTCCCACTTGCGATCCAGCTATATCATTACCCAAGATAAACTGTATTCCTGGACAAGATAGTTTCTCTATTACTCCTACTACTACTTCACCACTCTTCACTGGACTTTCCAACCTTACCTTATATAATTGAACACTACTCCTCTCACCCTGAATTCCACATATCACCACCTTTTCTGGCAACATTCTTCCCAAACTACATAACTCCTCATCTCTTACCATTAAAGATTGACTAGCTCCCGTATCTCTTAAAATTGTGACTTCTTTACCTGCTCCTCCTGATACACATGAGTAAACTTTACCCACACAAGTAAATTATTTAAAGACATCTGGCACCTTCTTATCAATCACCTCTTGATCAGGCTGTACAATCTTTTGCACTTCCTTCGCTTCACTTGGGCTTTCCTTTACCTCTCTAACAAACCCCACTGTCTTATCCTGTTTTACCACATCAGCCTTCTCAGTGCTTTTCTTCAACCACCAACACTGTGACTTTACATGGCCTAGTTTATTACAGTGAAAACATTTGAAACTTTTCATTTCTTTTCCACCCTCCTGGATTTCTTTTTTAATCTGAGGTCCTCTCCTTATTATCTCCCATCAGATCACCTTTACTTTTACCACGAATATTTCTCATGTCCCAGTTTCTATCCCTCACAGGCTGAAACTGATGTCGGAAACCAAGCTTTGATTTATGAACTAATTCATAATCATCTGCCATTTCTGCTGCTAATCTCGCAGTTTTAACCCTCTGTTCTTCCACTTGAGTTCTCAGTACATCAGGAATTGAATTTTTAAACTCCTCCAAAATTATAATTTCTCTGAGAGCTTCATACGTTTGGTCTATTTTCAAAGCCCTTATCCACCTATCTTTGTTTGAGCCTTTCAAACTCCATGTATGTTTGACCAAATTCTTTCCTTAAATTTCTAAACCTTTGTCTGTAAGCTTCAGGCACTAGTTCATATGCACCTAAGATGGATTTTTTCACCTCCTCATACGTCCCAGATATCTCCTCCGGTAGTGATGCAAACACTTCACCAGCTCTACCTACCAGCTGTGTTTGAATCAGTAATACCCACATGTCCTGTGGCCATTTCATTTGTTTAGCTACCTTCTCAAATGAAATGAAAAAGGCTTCTACATCCTTCTCGTCAAACCTTGGCAATGCTTGGCCATATTTAAATAGATTCCCACTAAGCCTTCGACTTTGACGCTCATTCTCACTGTCCTCATCACTATCATCCAACTGTACGTTTCCCTTTACGTCTGCCAATTTTAACTGATTGTCATGTTTCATGGCCATTTTCTGAAGTTTAAACTCCCTCTCTTTATCTTTTTCCCTGATCTGTATCTCCCTTTCTTTTTCTTTTTGCTCTGCTAGGGCTATTCTTTCTTTTCTCCTTTCTTCTCTCTCTCTTTCTTTTTCCTGTCTATCTCTTTCGTATTCAAGCTGCTTTAATTCTTTCTCATGTTCCATTTGTTTAATTTGCAACTGAATTTTTGACATTTCCAATGAGTCAAACTCTATCTCAGGCAACTTTAAATGCTTAACCACCGCCATAATTACCTCATCTTTTCACATTTTGTCAAGTAATGTTAACTGCAATGATTTTGCCAAATCTAACAGTCTGCTTTTAGTCTCTGTCCGTAAGGTACTGCGTGTGACCATCTCCACCACCAAAAACTTCCGAGCCTCTGAAAGAGCCATTGTCCACAACCCCCCCCCCCCCCCCACTTAAACTAAAATACCACACCTGAAAAGCACCCACAATATGCTCACCCCTCGCTGTCTTTAAGTTCACTAAGCCAATCCAATAGATAGACTTTTATCCCCTCGAGCCCCCAATTGTTATGGGCCAGGGTTTAGAGAATCCCAAAGTGTATCATGGAGTCCACCTGACCGACAACTTTTAATAGATTATGGTATGGGGAGCACATGACCCATTCTACAGGTGCGGTACAGCAGAAATGGACTAGTGGTTTTTAAAACAAAACAATGTTTATTTCATGAACTCAAGTTAACCTTTCTAAAACAAACAGTGAACATTTTAGCAACCAGTAAATCAAATACACCCCCCCCCCAAAGAATACACCACTAAATAACTTGTATGCTGAACCTTTTACCATCCAAAAGACTTAACAAACCTTCAAACAGGAGCACATTAGATTTATATTCAAAACTGAGACTTTTTTGACAATTCTGAGTTCACCCAAATGATCCATAGATAGTCTTTGGATGGCTTAGATCAACAGTGCAGCTCACAGACACCCCCGAGCTCTTCTCAAACTGAAACTAAAAAGCAGAACCGCTTGTCAGTGATGTCAGCTCCCCCACACGCTGACATCACTCCAGTAACATGAGCAGCTCCATTTCTTAAAGGTACATTTCTTAAACACCCATTTCTTAAAGGGTACTCTCACATGACAATATGCATAACTGTAAATACACAAGGGGTTAATGTAAATACACAACATATATGTAAACACTAGAGGGAGCACCGGAGATGTCATGACATGCAGACATACAGCTAATGAACACATAGAATAGGACATGAACAATGGGCAGTCAAGACACCCAGAAGTGACACTACCACAAGGGGACATTACACAACCCATATAAAAGGACAGGGCACACATGCTCTTGTTTTTTCCACCGGCGACACTTAGAGAGAAGGACAGGGGCAGATCAGAAGCATCACACCCACTACATGGCTTAGAGCAGACTGGTTAGTTAGACTGAGTTACTATAGCAAGATTAGCAGGAGAGTCGAACTCAAGTAGGAGAATTGTTAACTGTTCAATAAATGTGTTAAATCTATCTCCAAGTCTGAACCTTCCTTTGTCAGAGCATACATCAAGGAAACAGCTTATGCTACATGAAGAAGCATAACACAGCACGGTACCAGTGAGTGCCTGTTGAATCTATATAGTTCAACTCAGCGAGATCCATGACTACCAGCAACAGCACCCAAGCAAGACGATCGAGATTCCGGTTCCTCAGCAGCTCAGGTGCCACGGCAATCTCCGTGCCAACTGGCGTGCGTTCAAGCAGAGATTTGAGATTTAAATGGTAGCATCCGACCTAGATGGCGTGGCCGATGCTGAGAAGATAGATCCTCTACTCACCATTGCGGGTGAAAGTGCAACAGAAATCTTCAACTCCTTCAAGTACTCCAAAGTGCAGGACAAGAGAGACTTCCAGACAGTCCTGGACAAGTTTGAAAACTACTGCGAGGTAAACACAAAAGAAATCGGTAAAACTGGCGCCTAAACCCACCACGAGGCAAAGGTAGGCTTGCAACAGAAGCAAACGGCAGTTTTGATTGGCAGCCATCTTGCGAAAGGAGCCGCACATGCGCAGTTCCCCATAAGACGCGAACCGGCAATACAGTGTTTTGCGCATGCGCGTGAAGCCGCGCATGCGCAGTTGTGAAAAGGGCGCACCGTAATGGAAAGGCGATCTGCGCATGCGCATTCAATTCCCACGCCCTACGTCACAAGCGTCATGACGTCAGAGGCCCCGGACCACGCCCACTTAAAAGGGAAATGTCCGAATATAGTGAAAAACAATTTAAAGCCAGAAAACACAATTCTTTCACCTGGAACGACAGCACAATGCCTGAATTTCGACCAGTAGCTGAAAGTAACCTCCGCAGAACCCTGCAACAAGCAGTTAGCACTGCCCTAAGAGATGATTTGGTCCTTGAAGACTACGACTCAGACGTTGATTTCTTCCTTAGGCATAGCGAGCACAATGACAGCTCCGACACAAAAAGTGATGATATGGTCCTTGAACACTATGACTCAGAAGATGATTTCATCATTGGACGTGGCGACCTCAGTACCAAATCCGAACCGCAACGAGATGTGTTGTACAGTGAAGAATCCGACACAGACATGGATGAGTTTCTTTGGATTTGAGGATCCTCAGCCCAGCATAGACGACATCCTGACCCATGAATACAGGATTCTGCTGCGGCCTGAAGCCAAGAGACAGAGAGCGGTACAAGCCCACAGAGAGCGGCCTGACGCCACACCAGTGGTCCACGCACCACGAAGAGTCCCCAACTCCACACAGAGAGTGTTCCATGCACCACGAAGGGTCCCCGACTCCACACAGAGAGTGGTCCACGCGCCACGAAGAGTCCCCAACTCCTCACAGAGAGTGGTCCACACACCACGAAGAGCCCCCGACTCCGCACAGAAAGCGATGACAGACACCACAGCGAGACCACTGCACGTCTCCACACAGAGAACACAGAAAGACGCCACAGCGAGACCACTGCACGACTCTGTTGAGAGCGCACAGATCGACTCCACCGCGAGACCACTGCACAACTCTGTTGAGAGCGCACAGATCGACTCCACAGCGAGGCCACTGCATGACTCCACACAGGGAACAATGCCAGACTTCACAGAGAGAGCGATACAAGCCTCCACAGCGAGCTTATTGACAGACTCCACAATGGAAGTAACGCAAGACTCCAGAGCGCAGTCCTTGCATGAACAAGACCATGAAGGTCTAGCAACCTTGTCTGAGCAACCAGCAGCAGACGATGCAAGTCTGCCATGCTCAAGTGCACAGAAAGACGACTATGACAGTCTACCACGCTCACGTGAACAACAGAATGACTATGACAGTCCACCCAGATTATTTGAGCCACCAGAAGAAGACTCTGACAGACCACCCAGCTCATTTAACCGACAAGAAGACACTGAAGGTCTACCCACTGTATGTGAGACAAGTGACGAAGGCTTCACAATTCCCATACAAGATGTGCAACATGACAGTGAGACTGACTGTTCTCCGCTCTGTAGCCACCTGAGTTGGCCACTTCCCGACTTAAAATAGAGAACCGCAAAGGCTGAAGGGAAATTCAGCCAACACAGGCAAAGACTAGCAAATACAGAAATCATGTGTATTGAAACCTGTAAGGAACCAGACAGCACTGAAACCAGCAGCCATCTGCATAGTAATGAGCGATTCCCGGGCACAATGGCAACAGTTAAGGTGAATAAAGCCAAGCCAGACTCCTCGGCGCCAGCAGGAGCCAAGACAAAGGAAGGCCAACGGACACTTAGGGACCGCCCAGCGATCAGGGAACCGCTCCAGCATTGGAGAAATCGATCCAAGTGATCGGAAAGTAGTCCAATCACTTGGAACCAGGTACGGGGTCCGCCCCGAAGGGAGGGGAGCCCCTGGGGACTATAAAGTAAAGCCCCCGAGTTCAAATCATTCTTCTATGGCAGGGTCACTCAGCAACTTGAATCAACCCGTGAGAGTGACCTGTCTAAGCTGCCGCAACAACCAAGTAAGTCTCCAGTCAACGCTCGCTACGAGATAGGCGCTCCTAGTTACCAGTCCCTGCCAGCCTCCAGTCTCCAGTCAACGCTCGCTACGAGATAGGCGCTCCGAGCTACCAGTCCACACCAGCTTTTGAATCCTGCAGACTCAGGACCTGAACGAAAAACCATTTGTTCCCCTGACCTGGTGGGCCAGTCCGAAGCTAAGTATAGGCCTTTTAGTGATAGGAATAGTCTAGAAAGTAGAGTTTATGCATGAGTAGTGATTTACTGTGTATAATAAATGTATTTTGATTTGAATCTTACTAATTGGTGTGTTGAGTTATTGATCATTACTTGAACTTGAACCTCGTGGCGGTATCATAAAGATACCTGGCGACTCTAGAGCAAAGGTTAAACAAACAGAGCAAATTACGATTTAAGAGCCAACCAAAAGTTAGCAACTCCTCGTATGTACAGAGGCACTCGATAATCAAAGTGAGACTACTAGTGGCTCCAGTGACACCACGTTAATTCAAACCTCATCCACTCGAGCCTCTCCAAAAGAAAATGCATTCCTGAACGTTTTGACTCCGGACAGGGAGCATCAAGAAACCAAAGGTGATTCAGATGAACCAGTAAGGACTCCAGACGGGGAGCGCCGAGGAATCAGAGACGGCACGCTCAATGAAACAGCAGATGCCAGAAAGGACACTGACACAAGTAACTTTGTGAAGGACTCGATTTCTCCACTCGGTGTGGTCATTGGGCGCAACAAAAACAACAACAAAGGCAACAAGAAGCGTACCAAAGGCACCGATGTCAACAACAAGCACGACAAAACCAACAACACTAGAACAACGACTGGCATGACATGGTACAACTCTGCCAATGCAGGACACTGTGACAGCACAGCTCAAGACAATGGCAAGTGTGCAGACATACCGTGGCATGATAACGCATCTTACAAATTCACGTTTGCTACATTACAAACAAGCAGACCAGCTTTCAAGGCAGCTGACATACGGCATCACTACCACAAACACAGACACCAGTCCAGGTCAGACAGGAAAGATGACATTAGGAATCCCTACCACAGGCATCGAAAAAAGAAACGAGTCCACCTCAGACAACAAAGTGATTTGACCATTTGAACACCTCCTGCTGACTTCTTGGTTCCTTAAGCACAGCGACACTGATGGCGTTCACAAGGAAATTACAACATTCCCAACATCGACACTTCCATTACAGCACACAAAATCCACTCAACCGTGTAAATTCATGAACTTTGGACTCATAACTATTATTTGGTATTGTATAATCCTCACTGTCACCATAACTGTTCTTTGATCTTGTATAGTCATCACAGTCATCATAACTTGTACATGTCATCACTTATTTACCTGTTTTTGTTCAATTTTCTTTAACCAAGTCCAGAAAATATGTAACACGAAAAAAGGGGGATGTAGTGATATACAACACTGTAAATACACAAGGAGTTAATGTAAATACACTACAACTAAGTAAACACTAGAGGGAGCACTGGAGATGTCATGACATGCAGACATACAGCTAATGAACACATAGAATAGGACACGACCAATGGGTAGTCAAGACACGCAGAGGTGACACTACCACAAGGGGGCATTACACAACCCATGTAAAAGGACAGGGCACACATGCTCTTGTTTTTTCCACAGGCGAAACTTAGAGAGAAGGACAGGGACAGATCAGAAGCATCACACCCACCACGTGGCTTAGAGCAGACTGGTTCGTTAGACTGTGTTATTATAGCAAGATTAGCAGGAGAATCAAACTCAAGTAGGAGAATTGTTAACTGTTCAATAAATGTGTTAAATCTATCTCCAAGTCTGAACCTTCCTTTGCCAGAGCGTACATCAAGGAAACAGCTTCTGCTACGTGAAGAAGCAGAACACAACAGGTGGCAGCCACCCAGACTGGAAGGCCGCCCGCACGACAGGATGAGGAGGAGTAGGTGGTGGTGGTGATGCCACGGCAATGGAGACGCCCAATGAGGCATCGTGTGTACCGGCCGCGCCCGTCGTACCAGGACCTCACGGACCGGGCATGCAGGAGGAGACTCCGGATGAACCGGGAAAATGTGGCACACGTCTGCCACCTGATGGCACACCTGGCACCGCGTGGCACTGGGGGAGGACACCCTCTCCCCGTGGCCGTCAAGGTTACGAGGCCCTGAACTTCTATGCCACGTGGTAATTCCAGGTGGCGAGTGGGGACCTGCCGGTATCTCGCAGGCATTGGTGCACTGGTGCATCCGTGCAGTGACAGCCACCTTCTATGCCATTGCGGACCGCTAGATCCAGTTCCCTGTGCACCGGGTCAGCCAGGATGCCCGGGCAGTGGGCTTTGCTGCGGCGGCATGGTCAAGGGGGCGATCGATGCACTTCGCCCTGTGGCCACCTGCGGATAACACCAACCACCCTCACCCCGCCCACCCATCACCAACCACCCCACCCACCCAACACCAACCACCCTCACCCCGCCCACCCAACACCAATCACCCGCACCCCACCCGCATGCACACCACCCCTCCATTGCATATCTACCTGTGGCACAACGGGCGGGCTCACATGGTCACCGGTGGAAGCGTATCTATTTCAGGCCATGGAGGATGATGACAACCCGCCCTGCGATGACGCGGACGCCACCCGTGCGGTGTCAGTCTGGGTGGCATGCATGACTGGCACCACTACCTGCTCCTGCACGTGGGTGGATGCCTCCACCTTCGCCTGCAGCTGCCGCAAGCCGGCCGTCGCCCCCTTCGGTCGTCCCAGTGCCTGCATCGGGTCTATGGGTGGCTGTGGTAACTCCAGGAACCCGGGACCCATCTGGCGGCAGATGGTTGCCTGCGCCGGGCTGCCCTCCGACAGTCCAGCCCCTTGGCTGCTCCTGCCTCCACCTGCTGTACCGGGACGGCTGTGTTGTGCGCACCAGTTTGTGTACCAGAGGCCTCAAAGCTAAAGTGGCCAGTGGAGGTGAGTGTCTCTGCGGTGGTGGAGGGTGTAGGAGATAGCAGTGGCGTAATGGCGTGCTCCACATCCGACCCGAAGTCTGGGTGGGATGGACCCTGGAGTGGTGATTCTTGTCCATCCGTCCCCTGTGCGTGGGTGTCCTGTGTGTCAGTGTCCTGGGCGTCAGTGTCCTGTGCGTCAGGGTTCTGGGCGTCAGGATCCTGTGCATCAATGTCCTGTGTGTCAGTGTCCTGTGGGTCACTGTCCTGTGTGTCACTGTCCTGTGCGTTAGTGTCCTGTGTGTCAGCGTCCTGTGTGTTAGGGTCCTGTGCGTCAGTGTCCTGTGCGTCAGTGTCCTGTGCGTCAGTGTCCTGTGCGTCAGTGTCCTGTGCGCAGTGTCCTGTGTGTCAGCGTCCTGTGTGTTAGGGTCCTGTGCATCAGTGTCCTGGCCGTCGGCGTCCTGTGTGTCAGGGTCCTGTTTGTTAGGGTCCTGTGCATCAGTGTCGTGTGCGTCAGTGTCCTGTGCGTCAGTGTCCTGTGCGTCAGTGTCCTGTGCGTCAGTGTCCTGTGCGTCAGTGTCCTGTGCGTCAGTGTCCTGTGCGTCAGCATCCTGTGCGTCAGTGTCCTGAGCGTCAGTGTCCTGTGCGTCAGTGTCCTGTGTGTCACTGTCCTGTGCGTCACTGTCCTGTGTGTCAGCGTCCTGTGTGTCAGGGTCCTGTGCGTCAGTGTCCTGTGCGTCAGTGTCCTGTGCGTCAGTGTCCTGTGCGTCAGTGTCCTGTGCGTCAGTGTTCTGCGCGTCAGTGTCCTGAGCGTCAGAGTCCTGTGTGTCAGTGTCCTGTGTGTCAGCGTCCTGTGTGTTAGGGTCCTGTGCGTCAGTGTCCTGTGCGTCAGTGTCCTGTGCGTCAGTGTCCTGTGCGTCAGTGTCCTGTGCGCAGTGTCCTGTGTGTCAGCGTCCTGTGTGTTAGGGTCCTGTGCATCAGTGTCCTGGCCGTCGGCGTCCTGTGTGTCAGGGTCCTGTGTGTTAGGGTCCTGTGCATCAGTGTCGTGTGCGTCAGTGTCCTGTGCGTCAGTGTCCTGTGCGTCAGTGTCCTGTGCGTCAGTGTCCTGTGCGTCAGTGTCCTGTGCGTCAGTGTCCTGTGCGTCAGTGTCCTGTGCGTCAGTGTCCTGTGCGTCAGCATCCTGTGCGTCAGTGTCCTGAGCGTCAGTGTCCTGTGCGTCAGTGTCCTGTGTGTCACTGTCCTGTGCGTCACTGTCCTGTGTGTCAGCGTCCTGTGTGTCAGGGTCCTGTGCGTCAGTGTCCTGTGTGTCAGTGTCCTGTGTGTCAGCGTCCTGTGTGTCAGTGTCCTGTGCGTCAGTGTCCTGTGCATCAGTGTCCTGTGCGTCAGTGTCCTGTGCGTCAGTGTCCTGTGCGTCAGTGTCCTGTGTGTCAGCGTCCTGTGTGTTAGGGTCCGGTGTGTCAGTGTCCTATGTGTCAGTGTCCTGTGCGTCAGTGTCCTGTGCGTCAGTGTCCCGTGTGTCAGTGTCCTGTGCGTCAGTGTCCTGTGTGTCAGTGTCCTGTGCATCAGTGTCTTGTGCGTCAGTGTCCCGTGTGTCAGTGTCCCGTGCGTCAGTGTCCTGTGTGTCAGTGTCCTGTGCGTCAGTGTCCTGTGCGTCAGTGTCCTGTGCATCAGTGTCCTGTGCATCGGTGTCCTGTGCGTCAGTGTCCTGTGTGTCGGTGTCCTGTGCGTCAGTGTCCTGTGCGTCAGTGTACCCTGCGTCAGTGTCCTGTGCGTCAGTGTCCTGTGCGTCAGTGTCCTGTGCGTCGGTGTCCTGGGCGTCGGTGTCCTGTGCGTCAGTGTCATCTGCGTCAGTGTCCTGTGCGTCGGTGTCATCTGCGTCAGCGTCCTGTGTGTCAGGGTCCTGTGCGTCAGTGTCCTGTGCGTCAGTGTCCTGTGCGTCAGTGTCCTGTGCGTCAGTGTCCTGTGCGTCAGTGTCCTGTGCGTCAGTGTCCTGTGCGTCAGTGTCCTGTGCGTCAGTGTTCTGCGCGTCAGTGTCCTGAGCGTCAGAGTCCTGTGTGTCAGTGTCCTGTGTGTCAGCGTCCTGTGTGTCAGTGTCCTGTGCGTCAGTGTCCTGTGCGTCAGTGTCCTGTGCGTCAGTGTCCTGTGCGTTAGTGTCCTGTGTGTCAGCGTCCTGTGTGTTAGGGTCCGGTGTGTCAGTGTCCTATGTGTCAGTGTCCTGTGCGTCAGTGTCCTGTGCGTCAGTGTCCCGTGTGTCAGTGTCCTGTGCGTCAGTGTCCTGTGTGTCAGTGTCCTGTGCATCAGTGTCTTGTGCGTCAGTGTCCCGTGTGTCAGTGTCCCGTGCGTCAGTGTCCTGTGTGTCAGTGTCCTGTGCGTCAGTGTCCTGTGCGTCAGTGTCCTGTGCATCGGTGTCCTGTGCGTCAGTGTCCTGTGTGTCGGTGTCCTGTGCGTCAGTGTCCTGTGCGTCATTGTACCCTGCGTCAGTGTCCTGTGCGTCAGTGTCCTGTGCGTCAGTGTCCTGTGCGTCAGTGTCCTGTGCGTCAGTGTCCTGTGCATCGGTGTCCTGGGCGTCGGTGTCCTGTGCGTCGGTGTCATCTGCGTCAGTGTCCTGTGCGTCGGTGTCATCTGCGTCAGTGTCCTGGGCGTCAGTGTCCTGTGCATCAATGTCCTGGGCATCGGTGTCCTGTGTGTCAGTGTCCTGTGCGTCAGTGTCCTGTGTGTCAGTGTCCTGTGTGTCGGTGTCCTGTGTGTCGGTGTCCTGTGCGTCAGTGTCCTGTGTGTCAGTGTCCTGTGTGTCGGTGTCCTGTGTGTCGGTGTCCTGTGTGTCAGTGTCCTGGGCGTCAGTGTCCTGGGCGTCAGTGTCCTGGGCGTCAGTGACCTGTGTGTCAGTGTCCTGTGCGTCAGTGTCCTGTGCGTCAGTGTCCTGTGCGTCAGTGTCCTGTGCGTCAGTGTCCTGTGCGTCAGTGTCCTGCGCGTCAGTGTCCTGCGCGTCAGTGTCCTGTGTGTCAGTGTCCTGTGCATCAGTGTCCTGTGCGTCAGTGTCCTGTGTGTCAGTGTCCCGTGTGCGTCAGTGTCCTGTGTGTCAGTGTCCTGTGCGTCAGTGTCCTGTGCGTCAGTGTCCTGTGCGTCAGTGTACCCTGCGTCAGTGTCCTGTGTGTCAGTGTCCTGTGCGTCAGTGTCCTGTGCGTCAGTGTCCTGTGCGTCAGTGTCCTGTGCGTCAGTGTCCTGTGCATCAGTGTACCCTGCGTCAGTGTCCTGTGCGTCAGTGTCCTGTGCGTCAGTGTCCTGTGCGTCAGTGTACCCTGCGTCAGTGTCCTGTGCGTCAGTGTCCTGTGCGTCAGCGTCCTGTGCGTCAGCGTCCTGTGCGTCAGCGTCCTGTGCGTCAGTGTCCTGTGCGTCAGTGTCCTGTGCGTCAGTGTCCTGTGCATCAGTGTCCTGTGCATCAGTGTCCTGTGCGTCAGTGTACCCTGCGTCAGTGTCCTGTGCGTCAGTGTCCTGTGCGTCAGTGTCCTGTGCGTCAGTGTCCTATGTGTCAGCGTCCTGTGCGTCAGTGTCCTGTGCGTCAGTGTACCCTGCGTCAGTGTCCTGTGCGTCAGTGTCCTGTGCGTCAGTGTACCCTGCGTCAGTGTCCTGTGCGTCAGTGTCCTGTGCGTCAGTGTCCTGTGCGTCAGTGTCCTGTGCGTCAGTGTCCTGGGTCGGCTGCGACGGGGTCTGTTGCTGCGGCTGCCCTCCTCGTTGCTAGGTGTGGCCCGCCGGCGTCGCCGCACTCGCTCTAGATGGGGGCGGCGTCCGCCTGCTGCTCCGGGTCTGTCCCTGGCACATGGCTGCCCTGGAACGTCCTGGGGGCGGTGTCCGCCTGATGGGCTGGGTGTGTCCCCCCCTTCCCCATACCACCCTCCCCCTAAGTCCCCCCTCCCCCCATATCCGCCTTCCCTCATATCTCCCCCTCCCCATATCCCCCATTCCCCGATATCCCCCTTCCCCCATATCCCCCTTGCTCCATATTCCTTTTCCCCCATAGGGGTGATATCGGGGAACGGGGGTATGGGTGAAGGGGGATATGTGCAGTGACGCGTCACTTATGGCCACGCGTCCGTGACGGGTGACGCCATCGCGAATGGCGTCACGCCGCTACTAGCGCATTCCCGGCCGGAGATTTCGCAAAGTTTCGGAGTGATTCGTGCCGTTTTTGGCGCCGGATTCGGCCCATCGTGCCCATTCACGGAGAATCTCGCCTCACATATCATGATAACCCAAATTGAGAGAGAAAGACAGAATGTAGACAAAGAGAGAGAGCACATTGGAAGAGAGAGAGAGACAGCCAGATAGCATGGAGAGAGAGGAAGAGAGAGAGAGCATGGAGAGAGAAGGGAAGCACTGAGAGAGGTAGAGATAGGCAGCAGAGAGAGAGAGCATGAAGAGAGAGAGAGAGCATGGAGACAGAGAGAGCATGGAGAGAGAGAGAGCATAGAGAGAGAAAGCATGGAGAGAGAGAGAGCATGGAGAGAGAGCATGGAGAGAGAGAGAGCATGGAGAGAGAGAGAGCATGGAGAGAGAGAGAGCACGGAGAGAGAGAGCGTGGAGAGAGAGCATAGAGAGAGAGAGCATGGGGAGAGAGAGCATGGGGAGAGAGAGAGCATAGAGAGAGACCATGGAGAGAGAGCATGGAGAGAGAGAGCATAGAGAGAGCGAGAGCATGGAGAGAGAGCATGGACAGAGAGCATAGAGAGAGGGCATAGAGAGAGAGCATATAGAGAGAGAGCATAGAGAGAGCGAGAGCATGGAGAGGGAGAGAGTTCGGAGAGAGAGAGAGCATGGAGAGCGAGAGAGCATGGAGAGAGAGAGAGCATGGAGAGAGAGAGAGCATGGAGAGAGAGAGAGCATGGAGAGAGAGAGAGCATGGAGAGAGAGAGAGCATGGAGAGAGAGAGAGCATGGAGAGAGAGAGAGCATGGAGAGAGAGAGAGCATGGAAAGAGTAGGGAGAGAGAGCATAGAGCGAGAGCATAGAGAGAGAGCATATAGAACATAGAACATAGAGCACAGAAAAATACAGCACAGAACAGGCCCTTCGGTCCACGATGTTGTGCCGAACCTTTGTCCTAGATTAATCATAGATTATCATTGAATTTACAGTGCAGAAGGAGGCCATTCGGCCCTTTGAGTCTGCACCGGCTCTTGGAAAGAGCACCCCACCCACACTCAACACTTCCACCCAACACCAAGGGCAATTTGGACATTAAGGGCAATTTATCATTGGCCAATTCACCTAACCCGCACATCTTTGGACTGTGGGAGGAAACCGGAGCACCCGAAGGAAACCCACGCAGACACGGGGAGGACGTGCAGACTCCGCACAGACAGTGACCCAAGCCGGAATCGAACCTGGGACCCTGGAGCTGTGAAGCAATTGTGCTATCCACAATGCTACCGTGCTGCCCTTGAGAACAAATAAATCTACACTATCATTTTACTGTAATCCATATACCTATCCAATAGCTGCTTGAAGGTCCGTAATGTTTCCGACTCAACTACTTCCACAGGCAGTGCATTCCATGCCCCCACTACTCTCTGGGTAAAGAACCTACCTCTGATATCCCTCCTATATCTTCCACCTTTCACCTTAAATTTATGTCCCCTTGTAATGGTTTGTTCCACCCAGGGGAAAAGTCTCTGACTGTCTACTCTATCTATTCCCCTGATCATCTTATAAACCTCTATCAAGTCGCCCCTCATCCTTCTCCGTTCTAATGAGAAAAGGCCTAGCACCCTCAACCTTTCCTCGTAAGACCTACTCTCCATTCCAGGCAACATCCTGGTAAATCTTCTTTGCACCTTTTCCAAAGCTTCCACATCCTTCCTAAAATGAGGCGACCAGAACTGTACACAGTACTCCAAATGTGGCCTTACCAAAGCTTTGTACAGCTGCATCATCACCTCACGGCTCTTAAATTCAATCCCTCTGTTAATGAACGCGAGCACACCATAGGCCTTCTTCACAGCTCTATCCACTTGAGTGGCAACTTTCAAAGATGTATGAACATAGACCCCAAGATCTCTCTGCTCCTCCACATTGCCAAGAACTCTACCGTTAACCCTGTATTCCGCATTCATATTTGTCCTTCCAAAATGGACAACCTCACACTTTTCAGGGTTAAACTCCATCTGCCACTTCTCAGCCCAGCTCTGCATCCTATCTATGTCTCTTTGCAGCCGACAACAGCCCTCCTTACTATCCACAACTCCACCAATCTTCGTATCGTCTGCAAATTTACTGACCCACCCTCCAACACCCTCATCCAAGTCATTAATGAAAATCACAATATAGAGAGAGAGCATAGACAGAGCGAGAGCATGGAGAGAGAGAGAGTTTGAAGAGAGAGAGAGCATGGAGAGAGAGAGAGCATGGAGAGAGAGCATGGAGAGAGAGAGAGCATAGAGAGAGAGAGCATAGAGAGAGAGAGCATGGAGAGAGAGCGCATGCAAGAAAGAGGGAGCATGGGGAGAGTGAGACAGCATAGAGAGAGGGCATGGAGAGACAGAGCATGGACAAGGAGCATGTAGATAGAGAGAGAAAGCATGGAGACAAAAAGAAAGCACGGATAAAGTAGAGGCAGGCAGCAGAGAGAGAGCAAATGTTGTGTGGAGGAAATAGCATGGAGTGAGACACAGACAGCATAGAGAGACAGAGAACATGGAGGGAGAGAGCGAGAACATAGAGAGAGAACATGGGGAGAGGAAAAAAGAGCACCGAGAGAGTAAGCATGTAGTAAGTGAAAAAACATAGAGAAAGAGAGAGAGCATACAGCTAGAGAGAGAGAGCAAGGAGAAATAGAGAGAGCATAGAGAGGGAGAGCATGCAGAGAGAGCAAAGAGAGAGAGATCATAGAGAGAGAGAGCAGAGAGAGAGAGCATGGCGAGAGAGCATAGAGAGAGAGCGCATGGAGAGAGAGAGCATAGAGAGAGAGAGAGAGCATGGCGAGAGAGAGCACACAGAGAGAGAGCATGGAGAGAGAGAGGGCATGAAAAGAGGGCATGGAGAGAGAGCAGAGCGAGAGAGAGCATGGAGAGAGAGAGCATCGAGAGAGAGAGAGCATGGAGAGAGAGCATGGAAAGTGAGAGAGAACATGGAAAGTGAGATAGAGCATAGGGAGGAGTGAGCATAGAGACATCATGGACAGCGCATAAAGAGAGAGAGCATGGAGAGTGAGTTTGAGCATAGGGAGGAGTGAGCATAGAGAGAGCATGGAGAGAGCATAGAGAGAGAGAGCACAGAGAGAGAGAGCATGGAGAGAGAGCATAGAGAAAGAGCATAGAGAGAGAGAGCAAAGAGAGAGATCATGGAGACAGAGGGCATAGAGAGAGAGAGAGAATAGACAGAGAGATCAAGGAGAAAGAGAGCGAGAGCATGGAGAGAGAGAGAGCATGGAGAGAGTGAGCAGAGAGAGAGAGAGAGAGCATGGAGAAATAGAGAGAGCATAGAGAAAGAGAGAGAGCATACAGATAGAGAGAGAGAGCATGGAGAAATAGAGAGGGAGAGCATGCAGAGAGAGCAAAGAGAGAGAGAGCATAGAGAGAGAGAGAGCAGAGAGAGAGAGCATGGAGAGAGAGCATAGAGAGAGAGCGCATGGAGAAAGAGAGCATAGAGAGAGAGCATAGAGAGAGAGAGCATGGCGAGAGAGAGCACACAGAGAGAGAGCATGGAGAGGGAGAGAGCATGAAAAGAGGGCCTGGAGAGAGAGCAGAGCGAGAGAGAGCATGGAGAGAGAGAGCATCGAGAGAGAGAGAGCATGGTGAGAGAGCATGGAGAGAGAGCATGGAGAGTGAGAGAGAACATGGAAAGTGAGATAGAGCATAGGGAGGAGTGAGCATAGAGAGAGCATGGAGAGAGCATAGAGAGAGAGAGCATGGAGAGAGAGAGCATGGAGAGAGAGCATAGAGAAAGAGCATAGAGAGAGAGAGCAAAGAGAGAGATAATGGAGACAGAGGGCATAGAGAGAGAGAGAGAATAGACAGAGAGATCATGGAGAAAGAGAGCGAGGGCATGGAGAGAGAGAGAGCATGGAGAGAGAGCAGAGAGGGAGAGAGAATAGAGAGAGAGGGAGCATAGAGAGAGAGAGCATGGAGAGAGAGAGCATAGAGAGAGGGAGCATAGAGAGAGAGAGAGCATAGAGAGAGAGAGCATATAGAGAGAGAGCATGCAAGAAAGAGGCAGCATGGGGAGAGTGAGACAGCATAGAGAGTGGGCATGGAGAGACAGAGCATGGACAAGGAGCATGTAGGTAGAGAGAGAGAAAGCATGGAGACAAAAAGAAAGCACGGATAAAGTAGAGGCAGGCAGCAGAGAGAGAGCAAATGTTGTGTGGAGGAAATAGAATGGAGGGAGACACAGACAGCATAGAGAGACAGAGAACATGGAGGGAGAGAGCGAGAACATAGAGAGAGAACATGGGGAGAGGAAAAAAGGGCATTGAGAGAGTAAGCACGGAGTAAGTGAAAGAGCATAGAGAAAGAGAGAGAGCATACAGATAGAGAGAGAGCATGGAGATATAGAGAGAGCATAGAGAAAGAGAGGGAGCATACAGATAGAGAGAGAGAGCATGGAGAACTAGAGAGAGCATAGAGAGGGAGTGCATACAGAGAGAGCAAAGAGAGAGAGAGCATAGAGAGAGAGAGCAGAGAGAGAGAGCATGGAGAGAGAGCATAGAACAAAGAACAAAGAACAAAAAAATGTACAGCACAGGAACAGGCCCTTCGGCCCTCCAAGCCCGTGCCGACCATGCTGCCCGACTAAACTACAATCTTCTACACCTCTTGGGTCCGTATCCCTCTATTCATGTATTTGTCAAGATGCCCCTTAAATGTCACTATCGTCCCTGCTTCCACCACCTCCTCCGGTAGCGAGTTCCAGGCACCCACTACCCTCTGCGTAAAAAACTTGCCTCGTACATCTACTCTAAACCTTGCCCCTCTCACCTTAAACCTATGTCCCCTAGTAATTGACCCCTCTACCCCGGGGAAAAGCCTCTGACTATCCGCTCTGTCTATGCCCCTCATAATTTTGTAGACCTCTATCAGGTCTCCCCTCAACCTCCTTCGTTCCAGTGAGAACAAACCGAGTTTATTCAACCGCTCCTCATAGCTAATGCCCTCCATACCAGGCAACATTCTGGTAAATCTCTTCTGCACCCTCTCTAAAGCCGCCACATCCTTCTGGTAGTGTGGCGACCAAAATTGAACACTGTACTCCAAGTGTGGCCTAACTAAGGTTCTATACAGCTGCAACATGACTTGCCAATTCTTATACTCAATGCCCCGGCCAATGAAGGCAAGCATGCCGTATGCCTTCTTGACTACCTTCTCCACCTGTGTTGCCCCTTTCAGTGACCTGTGGACTTGTACTCCTAGATCTCTTTGACTTTCAATACTCTTGAGGGTTCTACCATTCACTGTATATTCCCTACCTGCATTAGTCCTTCCAAAATGCATTACCTCACATTTGTCTGGATTAAACTCCATCTGCCATCTCTCCGCCCAAGTCTCCAAACAATCTAAATCCTGCTGTATCTTCTGACAGTCCTCATCGCTATCCGCAATTCCACCAATCTTTGTGTCGTCTGCAAACTTACTAATCAGACCAGTTACATTTTCCTCCAAATCATTTATATATACTACAAACAGCAAAGGTCCCAGCACTGATCCCTGTGGAACACCACTGGTCACAGCCCTCCAATTAGAAAAGCATCCTTCCATTGCTACTCTCTGCCTTCTATGACCTAGCCAGTTCTATATCCACCTTGCCAGCTCACCCCTGATCCCGTGTGACTTCACCTTTTGTACTAGTCTACCATGAGGGACCTTGTCGGCCTCACGGGGCAGCACGGTAGCCTTGTGGAGAGCACAATTGCTCCACAGCTCCAGGGTCCCAGGTTCGATTCCGGCTTGGGTCACCGTCTGTGCAGAGTCTGCACATCCTCCCCGTGTGTGCGTGGGTTTCCTCCGGGTGCTCCGGTTTCCTCCCACAGTCCAAAGATGTGCAGGTTAGGTGGATTCGCCATGATAAATTGCCCTTAATGTCCAGAATTGCCCTTAGTGTTGGGTGGGGTTACCGGGTTATGGGAATGGGGTGGCAGTGTTGACCTTGGGTAGGGTGCTCATTCTAAGAGCCGGTGCAGACTTGATGGGCCAAATGGCCTCCTTCTGCACTGTAAATTCTATGATAATCTATGATTGTCAAAGGCCTTACTGAATCCATATAGACAACATCCACTGCCCTACCTGCATCAATCATCTTAGTGACCTCCTCGAAAAACTCTATCAAGTTTAGTGAGACACGACCTCCCCTTCACAAAACCATGCTGCCTCTCACTAATACATCCATTTGCTTCCAAATGGGAGTAGATCCTGTCTCGAAGAATTCTCTCCAGTAATTTCCCTCCCACTGAAGTAAGGCCTGTAGTTCCCTGGATTATCCTTGCTACCCTTCTTAAACAGAGGAACAACATTGGCTATTCTCCAGTCCTCCGGGACATCACCTGAAGACAGTGAGGATCCAAAGATTTCTGTCAAGGCCTCAGCAATTTCCTCTCCAGCCTCCTTCAGTATTCTGGGGTAGATCCCATCAGGCCCTGGGGACTTATCTACCTTAATATTTTTTAAGACACCCAACACCTCGTCTTTTTGGATCTCAATGTGACCCAGGCTATCTACACACCCTTCTCCAGACTCAACATCTACCAATTTCTTCTCTTTGGTGAATACTGATGCAAAGTATTCATTTAGTACCTCGCCCATTTCCTCTGGCTCCACACATAGATTCCCTTGCCTATCCTTCAGTGGGCCAACCCTTTCCCTGGCTACCCTCTTGCTTTTTATGTACGTGTAAAAAGCCTTGGGATTTTCCTTAACCCTATTTGCCAATGACTTTTTGTGACCCCTTCTAGCCCTCCTGACTCCTTGCTTAAGTCCCTTCCTACTTTCCTTATATTCCACACAGGCTTTGGCTGTTCCCAGCCTTTTAGCCCTGACAAATGCCTCCTTTTTCTTTTTGACGAGGCCTACAATATCTCTTGTTATCCAAGGTTCCCGAAAATTGCCGTATTTATCCTTCTTCCTCTCAGGAACATGCCGGTCCTGAATTCCTTTCAACTGACACTTGAAAGCCTCCCAAATGTCAAATGTTGATTTGCCCTCAAACATCTGCCCCCAATCTATGTTCTTCAGTTCCTGCCTAATATTGTTATAATTAGCCTTCCCCCAATTTAGCACATTCATCCTCGGACCACTCTTATCCTTGTCCACCAGCACTTTAAAGCTTACTGAATTGTGGTCACTGTTCCCGAAATGCTCCCCTACTGAAACATCTACCACCTGGCCGGGCTCATTCCCCAATACCAGGTCCAGTACCGCCCCTTCCCTAGTTGGACTGTCTACATATTGTTTTAAGAAGCCCTCCTGGATGCTCCTTACAAACTCCGCCCCGTCTAAGCCCCTGGAACTAAGTGAGTCCCAGTCAATATTGGGGAAGTTGAAGTCTTCCATCACCACAACCCTGTTGTTTTTACTCTTTTCCAAAATCTGTCTACCTATCTGCTCCTCTATCTCCCGCTGGCTGTTGGGAGGCCTGTAGTAAACCCCCAACATTGTGACTGCACCCTTCTTATTCCTGATCTCTACCCATATAGCCTCACTGCCCTCTGAGGTGTCCTCCCGCAGTACAGCTGTGATATTCTCCCTAACCAGTAGCTCAACTCCGCCACCCCTTTTACATCCCCTTCTATCCCGCATGAAACATCTAAATCCTGGAACGTTTAGCTGCCAATCCTGCCCTTCCCTCAACCAGGTCTCTGTAATGGCAACAACATCATAGTTCCAAGTAGCAATCCAAGCTCGAAGTTCATCTGCCTTACCCGTAATACTTCTTGCATTAAAACATATGCACTTCAGGCCACCAGACCCGCTGTGTTCAGCAACTTATGTCGAGAGAGAGAGCATGGAGAGAGAGAGCATAGAGAGAGAGCACAGCGAGAGAGAGAGCATGGCGAGAGAGAGCAGAGCGAGAGAGAGCTTGGAGAGAGAGAGAGCATAGAGAGAGAGATCATGGAGAGAGAGAGAGCATGGGGTGTGAGAGAGAACATGGAGAGTGAGATAGAGCATAGGGAGGAGTGAGCATAGAGAGAGCATGGAGAGAGCATAAAGAGAGAGAGCATGGAGAGAGAGAGCATGGAGAGAGAGCATAGAGAAAGAGCATAAAGAGAGAGAGCAAAGAGAGAGATCATGGAGACAGAGGGCATAGAGAGAGAGAGAGAATAGAGAGAGAGACCATGGAGAAAGAGAGCGAGAGCATGGAGAGAGAGAGAGCATAGAGAGAGAGCGAGAATAGAGAGAGAGGGAGCATAGAGAGAGAGAGAGCATGGAGAGAGAGAGCGCAGGAGAGCATAGGGAGGCGTGAACATAGGGAGAGCATGGAGAGAGAGAGCATGGAGAGAGAGCATAGAGAAAGAGCATAGAGAGAGAGAGAAAAGAGAGAGATCATGGAGACAGAGGGCAAAGAGAGAGAGAGAATAGAGAGAGAGACCATGAAGAAAGAGAGCGAGAGCATGGAGAGAGAGAGAGCATGGAGAGAGGGAGCATAGTGAGAGAGAGAGCATAGAGAGAGAGAGCATAGAGAGAGAGAGCATGGAGAGAGAAAGCATGGAGACAAAAAGAAAGCACAGATAAAGGAGAGGCTGGCAGCAGAGAGAGAGCAAATGTTGTGTGGAGGAAATAGAATGGAGGGAGACACAGACAGCATAGAGAGACAGAGAACATGGAGGGAGAGAGCAAGAACATAGAGAGAGGACACGGGGAGAGGAAAAAAGAGCATCGAGAGAGTAAGCATGGAGTAAGTGAAAAAACATAGAGAAAGAGAGAGAGCATACAGATAGAGAGAGGGAGCATGGAGAAATAGAGAGAGCATAGAAAGGGAGAGCATGCAGAGAGAGCAAAGAGAGAGAGAGCATAGAGAGAGCTAGAGCAGAGAGAGAGAGCATGGAGAGAGCGATTAGAGAGAGAGCGCATGGAGAGAGAGAGCATAGAGAGAGAGCATAGAGAGAGAGAGAGCACAGAGAGAGAGCATGGAGAGAGAGAGAGCATGAAAAGAGGGCATGCAGAGAGAGCAGAGCGAAAGAGAGCATGGAGAGAGAGAGAGAGCATAGTGAGAGAGCATGGAGAGAGAGCATGGAGAGTGAGAGAGAGCATGGAGAGTGAGCTAGAGCATAGGGAGGAGCGAGCATAGAGACAGCATGGAGAGAGCATAAAGAGAGAGAGCATGGAGAGAGAGAGCATGGAGAGAGAGAGCATAGAGAGAGGGAGCATAGAGAGAGAGAGCATAGAGAGAGAGAGCATAGAGAGAGAGAGCATAGAGAGAGAGAGCATGGAGAGAGAGAGAGAACATGGAGTGTGAGATAGAGCATAGGGAGGAGTGAGCATGGAGAGAGCATAAAGAGAGAGAGCATGGAGAGAGAGAGCATGGAGAGAGAGCATAGAGAAAGAGCACAGAGAGAGAGAGCAAAGAGAGAGATCATGGAGACAGAGGGCATAGAGAGAGAGAGAGAGAATAGAGAGAGAGATCACGGAGAAAGAGAGCGAGAGCATGGAGAGAGAGAGCATGGAGAGAGAGAACATAGAGAGAGAGAGAGCATAAAGAGAGAGAGAGCATAAAGAGAGAGACAGAGCATAGAGAGAGAGACAGCATAGAGAGAGAGAGTATGGAGAGAGAAAGCATAGAGAGAGAGAGCATGGAGAGAGAGCATAGAGAGAGAGAGAGAGCATAGAGAGAGAGCATGGAAAGAGAAAGCATAGAGAGAGAGAGCATGGAGAGAGACAGAGCATGGAGAGGGGGCATGGAGAGAGAGAGAGAGAGCATGGAGATAGAGAGCATGGAGAGAGAGCATGGAGAGAGAGCATGGAGAGAGAGAACATAGAGGGAGAGAACATAGAGAGAGTGTGGTATTCACCACTGATGTTTTATACTACATATGTATGGGTTTTACGGTAAGGCCCCTGTTCTACAGGTACGGGGGTAGATCCCTGCCTGCTGGCTCCACCCAGTAGGTGGAGTATAAATATGTGTGCTCTCCGAACAGCAGCCATTTCGTCAGCTGCTGTAGGAGGCCACACATCTCAGTGTAATAAAGCCTCGATTACATTCTACTCTCGCCTCGTCGTAATTGATAGCGCATCAATTTAGCACACAAAAAGTTTTCAGAGATGGGCCTCCGCATCAACCCGGATCGCCTGCAGCTGCATCGTCAAACAGACAACGCCAAAAAAGACTTCGAACATTGGCTAGCCTGTTTTGAAGCTTACATCGGGTCTGCGTCAGACCCAATCTCAGAAGCACAGAAGCTCCAGATTCTGTACACGCGGCTGAGCTCCAACGTTTTTCCCCTCGTCCAGGACGCGCCGACCTACGCAGAAGCGATGGCGCTACTGAAGGAAAATTACGCTCAGCGGACCAACAAAATCTGCGCCAGGCATCTCCTCTCCACACCGCGCCAACTTCCCGATGAGTCTGTGGAAGGTTTCTGGCGTGCCCTGCTCGCCCAAGTGAGAGACTGACTGCCAAGCCGTTTCGGCCACTGAACACTCGAACCTGCTGATGAGAGACACGTTAGTTACGGGATATAGGGTCTGACTACATTCGCCAGCGCCTCTTAGAAGGGGCCATGCTTGGCCTCGCGGCGACCAGAAAACTAGCGCTCTGGTTTACGGTCGCATCACGCAATGCTTCAGCCGCGCGGCCCACCCCTCGTGCATCGTGGACCCCGCCGACGGCCACCCCATCATGGACCCCATCAGCGACGGCCCCCAGACAACCCCACGCCTGCGCCGCGCGGCAGCCAGCCAAACCCGGGCGACCCAAATGCTACTTCTGCGGACAGACAAAACACCCCCGGCAGCGCTGCCCGGCGTGGAGCGCGCTCTGCAAGGCCTGTGGCAAGAAGGGACATTTCGCTGCAGTGTGCCAGGCCCGCTCAATCGCCGTCAATGTCCTGGCACCCCACACGTGCGGCCAGTGGGCGCCGCCATCTTGCTCTACTCACAACACTTGCGGCCCGTGGGCGCCGCCAACTGCCTGCCTCAGAACCAATGGGTGCCGCCATCTTGCCTGCCCCAGGACACGTGTAGCCCGTGGGCGCCGCCATCTTGCCTGCCCCAGGACACGTGTGGCCCGTGGGCGCCGCCATCTTGCCATCCCAGGACACGTGTGGTCCGTGGGCGCCGCCATCTTACCCGCCACAGGACCCCTGCCCGTCGGGCACCTCATCAGGCTGCTCATTGCCTGCAACCGCCGATGACCAGCCGCGCCTCGCCTCGGTCACGATTGGCCAGTCTCGGCCGCACAACCTCGCGACCGCTTCGACAAAGGTGAAGGTCGACGGGCACAAGATCTCCTGCCTGCTGCACTCCGGGAGCACTGAGAGCTTCATCCACCCCGATACGGGAAGGCGCTGCTCCCTCGTGGTACACCCCATTAACCAAAGAATCTCCCTGGCCTCCGGATCCCACTCTGTGGCGATCCGGGGGTACTGCACCACCACCCTCACCGTCCAGGGCGTAGAGTTCAGCGGCTTCCGGCTCTACGTCCTCACCAACTTCTGCGCTGCCTTGCTACTCGGCCTGGACTTTCAGTGCAACCTCCAGAGCCTGATCCTGAAATTTGGCGGGCCCTTACCACCCCTTACCGTTTGCGGCCTCGCGACCCTTAAGGTCGACCCGCCTTCCCTTTTTGCAAACCTAACCCCGGATTGCAAACCCGTTGCCACCAGGAGCAGATGGTACAGCGCCCAGGACAGGATCTTCATCAGGTCTGAAGTCCAGCGGCTGCTGCGGGAAGATATCATCCTCTGGAGTGCCCAAGTGGTAGTGGTGAAAACCGGGGAGAAAAACAGGATGGTCGTTGACTACACTCAGACCATCAATCGATATACGCAGCTCGACGCGTACCCCCTCCCATGCATATCTAATATGGTCAATCAGATTGCACAGTACCGGGTTTTCTCGACCTGAAATCTGCCTACCACCAGCTCCCCATCCGCAAGGCGGACCGCCCATACACTGCGTTCGAGGCAGACAGCCACCTTTACCATTTCCTTAGGGTTCCCTTCGGCGTCACCAACGGGGTCTCGGTCTTCCAACGGGAGATGGACCAAATGGCTGACCGGTACGGACTGCAGGCCACCTTCCTGTACCTGGACAACGTCACCATCTGCAGCCATGACCAACAGGACCATGATGCCAACCTTTACAAATTTCTCCATACCACCACTCTCCTCAACCTCACGTACAACAAGGAGAAGTGCGTGTTCAGCACAAACCAATTAGCCATCCTTGGCTATTTGGTTCAGAACATAGAGTTCTGGGGCCCGACCCCGATCGCATGCGCCTCCTCATGGAACTCCCCCTCCCCCACTGCCCCAAGGCCCTCAAACAATGCCTGGGATTCTTTTCGTATTACGCCCAGTAGGCCCCAAACTATGGGGACAAGGTCCGCCCACTCATTCAATCCACCGTTTTCCCACTGACGGCCGAGGCTCACCAGGCTTTCGACCGTATCAAGGCCGACATCGCCAAGGCCGCGATGCACGCGGTCGACGAGACTCTCCCTTTCCAAGTCGAGAGCGATGCATCAGACGTCACTCTGGCCGCCACCCTCAACCAGGCAGGCAGGCCCGCGGCATTCCTTTCCCGCACCCTCCACGCCTCTGAAATTCGGCACTGCTCCGTCGAAAAAGAGGCCCAAGCCATCGTTGAAGCTGTGCGGAATTGGAGGCATTACCTGGCCGGCAGGAGATTCCCTCTCCTCACTGACCAACGGTCGGTAGCCTTCAGGTTTAATAACACAGAGGGCAAGATCAAAAACAATAAAATCTTAATGTGGGGGATCGAGCTCTCCACCTACAACTATGAGGGGGGAATGTGGTAGTCACCACTGATGTATTATATTGCAGATATGGGTTTTACGGTAAGGCCACTGTACTACAGGTACGGGGGTAGATCCCTGCCTGCTGGCTCCGCCCAATAGGTGGAGTATAAATATGTGTGCTCTCCGAGCAGCAGCCATTTCGTCAGCTGCTGTCGGAGGACACACATCTCTGTGTAATAAAACCTTGATTACATTCTACTCTCCTTTCGTCATAATTGATAGCGCATCAGAGAGAGCATAGAGAGAGAGAGCATGGAGAGAGAGCATAGAGAGAGAGAGCATGAAGAGAGAGAGCTTGGAGAGAGTGAGTATGGAGAGAGAGCATAGAGAGAGAGCATGGACAGAGAGAGCTTGGAGAGAGAGCATAGAGAGAGAGAGAGCGTGGAGAGAGAGAGCGTGGAGAGAGAGAGAATGGAGGGAGAGAACGTGGAGAGGGAGCATAGAGAGAGAGAGCATGGAGAGGAGTTGGGAGAGAGAGAGCATAGAGAGAGAGCATGGAGAGAGAGCGAGCATAGAGAGAGAGAGCATAGAGAGAGAGAGCATAGAGAGAGAGAGCATAGAGAGAGAGAGCATGGAGTGAGAGAGCATGGAGAGAGGGAGTAGAGAGTGAGAACGAGAGAGAGCATAGGGAGGAGTGAGCATAGAGAGAGAGAGCATAGAGAGAGAGCCTCGAGAGAGAGCATAGGGAGATGGAGCATAGAGAGAGAGCATATAGAGAGAGAGCATAGAGAGAGAGAGCATAGAGAGAGAGCATAGGGAGACAGAGCATAGAGAGAGAGCATGGAGAGAGAGAGCACAGAGAGAGAGAGCATATAGAGAGAGAGCATAGAGAGACAGAGCACAGAGAGAGAGCATGGAGAGAGAGAGAGCATGGAGAGAGAGAGCATAGAGAGAGGGAGCGTAGAGAGAGAAAGCATGGAGAGAGAGAGCATGGAGAGAGAGACCATAGACTAAGAGAGAGAAGGAGAGCATAGGGAGAGAGAGCATAGAGAGAGAGAGAGCATGGAGAGAGAGGGAGCATGGATAGAGAGAGAGCATGGAGGGAGAGAGCCTAGAGAGAGAGCATGGAGAGAGAGAGCGCATGGAGAGAGTATAGAGAGGAGAGAGCATAGAGAGAGAGCATGGAGAGAGAGAGAGCCTAGAGAGAGAGAGCATAGACAGGATAGAGCATAGAGAGACAGAGCATAGAGAGAGAGACAGCGTGGAGGGAGAGAGCTGAGAGAGAGAGAGCATGGAGAGAGAGAGAGCATGGAGAGAGTATAGAGAGGAGAGAGCATAGAGAGAGAGAGCATAGAGAGAGCATGGAGAGAGAGAGAGCATGGAGCGAGGGAGAGCATAGAGAGAGAGAGCATAGAGAGGAGAGAGCATAGAGAGAGAGCATGGAGAGAAAGCATGGAGAGAGAGAGCATGGAGAGAGAGAGCATGGAGAGAGAGAGCATGGAGAGAGAGCATGGAGAGAGAGCATGGAGAGAGCGAACATGGAGAGAGAGAGCATGGAGAGAGAGAGAGCATGGAGAGAGAGAGAGCATGGAGAGAGAGAGAGCATGGAGAGAGAGAGAGCATGGAGAGAGAGCATTGAGAGAGAGAGAGAGCATAGAGAGACAGAGCATAGGAAGAGAGAGCATAAAGAGCATGGAGAGAGTATATATATATATATATATAGAGAGAGAGCATAGAGATACAGAGCATAGAGAGAGAGAGAGCCTGGAGAAAGAGAGCATGGAGAGAGAGAGAGCATGGACAGAGTTAGAGCATGGAGAGAGGGAGCGTCGAGAGAGAGAATAGAGAGAGAGAGCATGGAGAGAGAGAGTGTAGCGAGAGAGAGCAAATAGTGCGAGAGTATAGAGAGAGAGAGAGCATAGAGAGGCAGAGGATAGAGAGAGAGCATGGAGTGAGAGAGCATGGAGAGAGTTAGAGCATGGAGAGAGGGAGCATCGAGAGAGAGAATAGAGAGAGAGCATGGAGAGAGAGAGCGTAGCGAGAGAGAGCATATAGTGCGAGAGTATAGAGAGAGAGAGAGCATAGAGAGATGGAGGATAGAGAGAGAGCATGGAGAGAGAGAGAGCATGGAGAGAGAGAGCATCGTGAGAGAGAATAGAGAGAGAGCATGGAGAGAGAGAGCGTAGCGAGAGAGAACATATAGAGAGAGAGCATAGAGAGAGAGAGAGCATAGAGAGACAGAGCATAGAGAGAGAGCATGGAGAGAGGGAGCATAAAGAGGGAGAGCATAGAGAGAGAGAGCATATTGAGAGAAAGCATAGAGAGACAGAGAGCATAGGGAGAAAGAGCATAGAGAGAGAGAGCATGGAGAGAGAGAGCATAGAAAAACAGAGCATGGAGAGAGGGAGAGCATGGAGACAGAGAGCATGGAGAGAGAGAGAGACAATGGAGAGTGAGAGCATAGAGTGAGAGAGCAAGGAAAGATAGAGAGCATGGAGAGAGGGAGATCATGGAGAGAGAGAGAGCATGGAGAGAGAGACAATGGAGAGTGAGGGCATAGAGTGAGATAGCATGGAGAGATAGAGAGCATGGAGAATGGGAGAGCATGGAGAGAGAGAGACATTGGAGAGTGAGAGCATAGAGTGAGAGAGCATGGAGAGATCGAGAGCCTGGAGAGAAAGAGCACAGAGAGAGAGCATAGAGAGAGAGAGCATGGAGAGAGAGAACATGGAGAGAGTGAGAGCTTGGAGAGAGAGAGCATGGAGAGAGAGAGCATGGAGAGAGAGAGCATGGAGAGAGAGAGCATGGAGAGAGAGAGGGCATAAAAAGAGAGTGCATGGAGAGAGTATCTCTAGAGAGAGAGCATACGGAACATAGAGAGAGCAGAGGGAGAGACCATAGAGAGACAGAGCATAGAGAGAGCGAGCATGGCGAGAGCGAGCATGGCGAGAGAGAGCATAGAGAGAGAGAGCATAGAGAGAGAGAAAGCATAGACAGAGAGAAAGCATAGACAGAGAGAAAGCATAGACAGAGAGAAAGTATAGACAGAGAGAGCATAGGGAGAGAGAGAGAGCATAGGGAGAGAGAACAAGAGAGAGAGAGAGCATGGAAAGGGAGTGAGCATGGAGAGAGAGAGCATAGAGAGAGAGCGCATGGAGAGAGAGAGCATAAAGAGAGAGCATAGAGAGAGAGCAAGGAGAGAGAGAGCATCGAGAGAGAGATAGCATGGAGAGAGAGCATGGAGAGAGAGAGAGAGAGAGCATGGAGAGAGAGAGAGCAGAGCGAGATGGAGCATAGACAGGGAGAGTGCATAGAGAGAGATCATAGAGAGAGAGAGCATAGAGAGAGAGAAAGCATAGACATAGAGGCCATAGAGAGAGAGAGAGAATTGGAAGGAGTGAGCATAGAGAGAGCATGGAGAGAGCATGGAGAGAGAGCATAGAGAGAGAGCATAGAGAGAGAGCATGGAGAGAGAGCATAGAGAGAGAGCATAGAGAGAGAGCAGAGCGAGAGAGCAGAGCGAGATGGAGCATAGACAGAGAGAGTGCATAGAGAGAGAGCACAGAGAGAGAGAGCAGAGAGAGAGAGAGCATGGGGAGAGAGAGAGCATGGAGAGAGAGAGCATAGAGAGAGAGAAAGCATAGACAGAGAGAGAGAGAGCATAGGGAGATAGAGCATAGAGCTAGAGAGCATGGAGAGAAATAGCGAGAGAGCGCATTGGGAAGTGTAAGCATAGAGAGAGCATGGAGAGAGAGAGCATGGAGAGAGAGAGAGCATGGAGAGAAAGAGTACAGAGAGAGAGCATGGAGAGTCAGAAAGCATGGAGAGAGCATAGAGAGAGAGCGCATGGAGAGAGTTTGGAGAGAGAGAGCATGGAGAGAGAGACAATGGAAAGTGAGAGCATAGAGTGAGAGAGCATGGAGAGAGCGAGAGAGCATGGAGAGAAAGAGCATAGAGATAGAGCATGGAGAGAGGGAGAGTGTGGAGAGAGAGAGCATGGATAGAGAGAGAGCATGGAGAGAGAGCATAGAGAGAGAGAGCATAGAGAGTGAGAGAGCATGGAGAGAGAGGGCATTGGGAGAGAGAGAGCATAGAGATCAAAAGCACAGAGAGACAGTGCATAGAAATAGCAGCGAGAGAGAGCATAGAGAGAGAAATCACAGAGAGACAGAGCATAGAGAGAGAGCCCACATGGAGAGTGAGAGCATGGAGAGTGAGAGCGAGAGATGGGGCATAGAGAAAGAGAGCATCAAGAGACAGAGCATAGAGAGTAGAGCACAGAGAGGGCGAGCTTGGAGAGAAAGAGCATAGTTAGAGAGCATGGAGAGAGGGAGAGCATGGAGAGAGAGACAATGGAGAGTGAGAGCATAGAGAGAGAGAGAGCATGGAGAGTGAGAGAGCATGGAGAGAGAGGGCATTGGGAGAGAGAGAGCATGGAGAGAGAGAGCATGGAGAGAGAGCACAGAGAGAGAAAGCACAGAGAGACAGAGCATAGAAAGAGCAGATAGAGAGAGCATGGAGAGAGAAATCAAAGACAGACAGAGCATAGAGAGAGAGCCCGCATGGAAAGTGAGAGCATGGAGAGTGAGAGCAAGAGATGGAGCACAGAGAAAGAGAGCATCAAGAGACAGAGCATAGAGAGTAGAGCATAGAGAGGGCGAGCATGGAGAGAAAGACCATAGAGAGAGAACATGGAGAGAGGGAGAGCATGGAGAGAGAGAGAGCATGGAGAGAGAAAGAGCATGGAGAGAGAGACAATGGAGAGTGAGAGCATAGAGTGAGAGAGCATGGAGAGAGGGAGCATAGAGAGAGATAAAGCATAGAGAGAGAGATAACTGAGAGAGAGAGAGAGAGAGAGAGCAAAGGGAGGCATGAGCATAGAGAGAGCACGGAGAAAGAGAGCATGGAGCGAGATTGCATGGAGAGAGAGAGAGCATAGAGAGAGAGAACATGGAGAGAGAAAGTATAGAGCGAGAGAGCATGGAGAGAGAGAGCATAGAGAGAAAGAGCATGGAGAGAACATGGAGAGTGAGAGCATGGAGAGAGAGAGCGCATGGAGAGAAAGAGCATACATAGAGCATGGAGAGAGAGAGCATGGAGAGAGAGAGCATAGAGAGAGAGGATAGAGAGAGAGAGAGCATGGCGAGTGAGTGAGCATGGAGAGACAGAGCATGGAGAGAGAGCATGGCGAGAGAGAGAGAGTATAGAGAGAGAGATCATGGAGAGTGAGAGAACATAGAACACAGAAAATACAGCACAGAACAGGCCCTTCGGCCCACGATGTTGTGCCGAACCTTTGTCCTAGATTAATCATAGATTATCATTGAATTTACAGTGCAGAAGGAGGTCATTCGGCCCCCTGAGTCTGCACCGGCTCTTGGAAAGAGCACCCCACCCAAACTCAACACCTCCACCCAACACCAAGGGCAATTTTGGACACTAAAGGCAATTTATCATGGCCAATCCACCTACCCTGCACATCTTTGGACTGTGGGAGGAAACCGGAGCACCCGGAGGAAACCCACGCAGACACGGGGAGGACGTGCAGATTCCGCACAGACAATGACCCAAGCCGGAATCGAACCTGGGTCCCTGGAGCTGTGAAGCAATTGTGCTATCCACAATGCTACCATGCTGCCCTTAAGAACAAATAAATCTACACTATATTATTTTACCGTAATCCATGTACCTATCCAATAGCTGCTTGAAGGTCCCTAATGTTTCCGACTCAACTACTTCCACAGGCAGTGCATTCCATGCCCCCACTACTCTCTGGGTAAAGAACCTACCTCTGATATCCCTCCTATATCTTCCACCTTTCACCTTAAATTTATGTCCCCTTGTAATGGTTTGTTCCACCCGGGGAAAAAGTCTCTGACTGTCTACTCTATCTATTCCCCTGATCATCTTATAAACCTCTATCAAGTCGCCCCTCATCCTTCTCCGTTCTAATGAGAAAAGGCCTAGCACCCTCAACCTTTCCTCGTAAGACCTACTCTCCATTCCAGGTAACATCCTGGTAAATCTTCTTTGCACCTTTTCCAAAGCTTCCACATCCTTCCTAAAATGAGGTGACCAGAACTGTACACAGTACTCCAAATGTGGCCTTACCAAAGTTTTGTACAGCTGCATCATCACCTCACGGCTCTTAAATTCAATCCCTCTGTTAATGAACGTGAGCACACCATAGGCCTTCTTCACAGCTCTATCCACTTGAGTGGCAACTTTCAAAGATGTATGAACATAGACCCCAAGATCTCTCTGCTCCTCCACATTGCCAAGAACTCTATCGTTAACCCTGTATTCCGCATTCATATTTGTCCTTCCAAAATGGACAACCTCACACTTTTCAGGGTTAAACTCCATCTGCCACCTCTCAGCCCAGCTCTGCATCCTATCTATGTCTCTTTGCAGCCGACAACAGCCCTCCTTACTATCCACAACTCCACCAATCTTCGTATCGTCTGCAAATTTACTGACCCACCCTTCAACACCCTCATCCAAGTCATTAATGAAAATCACAAACAGCAGATTACCGAGAACTGATCCCTGCGGTACGCCACTGGTAACTGGGATCCAGGCTGAATATTTGCCATCCACCACCACTCTCTGACTTCTATCGGTTAGCCAGTTCGTTATCCAACTGGCCAAATTTCCCACTATCCCATGCCTCCTTACTTTCTGCAGAAGCCTACCATGGGGAACCTTATCAAATGCCTTACTAAAATCCATGTACACTATATCCACTGCTTTACCTTCATCCACATCCACCTCCTCAAAGAATTCAATAAGATTTGTAAGGCAAGACCTACCCCTCACAAATCCGTGCTGACTATCCCTAATCAAGCAGTGTCTTTCCAGGTGCTCAGAAATCCTATCCTTCAGTACCCTTTCCATTACTTTGCCTACCACCGAAGTAAGACTAACTGGCCTGTAATTCCCAGGGTTATCCCTAGTCCCTTTTTTGAACAGGGGCACGACATTCGCCACTCTCCAATCCCCTGGTACCACCCCTGTTGACAGTGAGGACGAAAAGATCATTGCCAACGGCTCTGCAATTTCATCTCTTGCTTCCCATAGAATCCTTGGATATATCCCGTCAGGCCCGGGGGACTTGTCTATCCTCAAGTTTTTCAAAATGCCCAACACATCTTCCTTCCTAACAAGTATTTCCTCGAGCTTACCAGTCTGTTTCACACTGTCCTCTCCAACAATATCGCCCCTCTCATTTGTAAATACAGAAGAAAAGTACTCGTTCAAGACCTCTCCTATCTCTTCAGACTCAATACACAATCTCCCGCTACTGTCCTTGATCGGACCTACCCTCGCTCTAGTCATTCTCATATTTCTCACATATGTGTAAAAGGCCTTGGGGTTTTCCTTGATCCTACCCGCCAAAGATTGTTCATGCCCTCTCTTAGCTCTCCTAATCCCTTTCTTCAGTTCCCTCCTGGCTATCTTGTATCCCTCCAATGCCCTGTCTGGACCTTGTTTCCTCAGCCTTACATAAGTCTCCTTTTTCCTCTTAACAAGACATTCAACCTCTCTTGTCAACCATGGTTCCCTCACTCGACCATCTCTTCCCTGCCTGACAGGGACATACATATCAAGGACACGTAGTACCTGTTCCTTGAACAAGTTCCACATTTCACTTGTGTCCTTCCCTGACAGCCTATGTTCCCAACTTATGCACTTCAATTCTTGTCTGACAACATCGTATTTACCCTTCCCCCAATTGTAAACCTTGCCCTGTTGCACGCACCTATCCCTCTCCATTACTAAAGTGAAAGTCACAGAATTGTGGTCACTATCTCCAAAATGCTCCCCCACTAACAAATCTATCACTTGCCCTGGTTCATTACCAAGTACTAAATCCAATATTGCCCCTCCTCTGGTCGGACAATCTACATACTGTGTTAGAAAAGCTTCCTGGACACACTGCACAAACACCACCCCATCCAAACTATTTGATCTAAAGAGTTTCCACTCAATATTTGGGAAGTTAAAGTCACCCATGACTACTACCCTGTGACTTCTGCACCTTTCCAAAATCTGTTTCCCAATCTGTTCCTCCACATCTCTGCTACTATTGGAGGGCCTATAGAAAACTCCTAACAAGGTAACTGCTCCTTTCCTATTTCTGACTTCAACCCATACTACCTCATTAGGGTGATACTCCTCGAACTGCCTTTCTGCAGCTGTTATACTATCTCTAATTAACAATGCCACGCCCCCACCTCTTTTACCACCGTCCCTAACCTTATTGAAACAGCTATAACCAGGGACCTCCAACACCCATTTCTGCCCCTCTTCTATCCAAGTTTCCGTGATGGCCACCACATCGTAGTCCCAAGTACCGATCCATGCCTTAAGTTCACCCACCTTATTCCTGATGCTTCTTGCGTTGAAGTATACACACTTCAACCCATCTCCGTGCCTGCAAGTACTCTCCTTTGTCAGTGTTCCCTTCCCCACTGCCTCATTACACGCTTTGGCGTCCTGAATATCGGCTACCTTAGTTGCTGGACTACAAATCCGGTTCCCATTCCCCTGCCAAATTAGTTTAAACCCTCCTGAAGAGTACTAGGAAACCTTCCTCCCAGGATATTGGTGCCCCTCTGGTTCAGATGCAACCCATCCTGCTTGTACAGGTCCCACCTTCCCCAGAATGCGCTCCAATTATCCAAATACCTGAAGCCCTCCCTCCTACATCATTCCTGCAGCCACGTGTTCAACTGCACTCTCTCCCTATTCCTAGCCTCGCTATCACGTGGCACCGGCAACAAACCAGAGATGACAACTCTGTCTGTCCTGGCTTTTAACTTCCAGCCTAAATCCCTAAACTTGTTTATTACCTCCACACACCTTTTCCTACCTAGGTCGTTGGTACCAATGTGCACCACGGCTTCTGGCTGCTCGCCCTCCCCCTTAAGGATCCTGAAGACACGATCCGAGACATCCCTGACCCTGGCACCCTGGAGGCAACATACCTTCCGGGAGTCTCGCTCGCGACCACAGAATCTCCTATCTATTCCCCTAACCATTGAATCTCCTACAACTATTGCTTTTCTATTCTCCCCCCTTCCCTTCTGAGCCCCAGAGCCAGACTCAGTGCCAGAGACCTGGCCGCTAGGGCCTTCCCCCGGTAGGTCATCCCCCTCAACAGCATCCAAAACGGTATACTTGTTTTGAAGGGGAATGGCCACGAGGGATCCCTGAACTGTCTGCCTGTTTGTTTTTTTCCCCCTGACGGTCACCCAACTATTCTTGTCCTGTACCTTGGGTGTGGTTACCTCCCTGTAACTCTTCTCAATCACCCCCTCTGCCTCCCGGATGATCCGAAGTTCATCCATCTTCAGCTCCAGTTCCCTAACACGGTCTTTGAGGAGCTGAAGTTGGGTGCACTTCCCGCAGGTATAGTCAGTGGGGACACCGGTGGTATCCCTCACCACCCACATCCTACAGGAGGAGCATGCAACTGGCCTAGCCTCCATCCCCTCTTACCTAACAGAATATAGCTGCCCTGTGGACTAACTAGATCTCCGCCCTCCGACTCTGCTCCCAGTCAGCTACATTTTCTGTAAACTCCTGGCTCTCTTCTCACTCTTTGCAGAAATGTCGGAAACAAAATGAAAGCAGCACCTTACTCCCTCCTCACCTAACTCCCTCGGTCACCAAACTCTCACTATCGCACTCAAAAAGCACCAAATTCAGCACTCAGTGCAAACAAAGTCTGCACTGTAGGGAATCACTTTTATACTGTGAATCTAGCCTCTGAAAACTGGCCTAATCCAATTAACTAATTAACAAGCTCCAGCTGCAAGTGCCTACAAGTAGAAGCTTGTTCAAAGCTGATTGAAAATTCACCTTCTTCTAAACCAAATAGCAACGTTTAAGTTAATTAACTAAATAAAAGAATGACTAAACTTTAGATAAAAATGAAGCCTTATACTCCCTCGGTCACCAAACTCTTACTATAGCACTCAAAAAGCACCAAATTTAGCACTCAGTGCAAACAAAGTCTGCACTGTAGGGGATCACTTTTATACTGTGAATCTCTCTCAGTATAAGAGAGTGCATAGAGAGAGCATAGAGAGAGAATATGGAGAGAGAGAGCATAGAGAGAGAGCATGGAGAGAGCATGGAGAGAGAGCATAGTGAGCGAAAGAACAGAGAGACAGAGTATAGAGAGAGCATGGGGAGAGAGTGTATAGAGAGAAAGCACAGAGAGACAGAGCATAGAGAGAGAGCATAGAGCGAGAGAGAGCATAGAGAGAGAGAGCAGTGAGAGAGAGAGCATTGAGAGAGAGAGCATGGAGAGAGAGCATTGAGAGAGAGAGCATAGAGAGAGAGCATAGAGAGAGAGAGCATGGAGAGAGAGCATAGGTAGAGAGAGCATGGAGAGAGAGAGCATAGAGAGAGAGCATAGAGAGAGCGCGCATAGAGAGAGAGAGCATAGGGAGACAGAGCATAGAGAGAGAGAGAGCATAGACAGGAGAGAGCATAGAGAGAGAGAGAGCATAGAGAGAGAGCATGGAGAGCGAGAGGGCATTGAGAGAGAAAGAGCATGGAGAGTGAGAGCATAGAGAGAGAGAGAGCATGGAGAGAGAGAGCACAGAGAGAGAGAGCGCATGGAGTGTGAGAGCATAGAGAGAGAGAACATAGAGAGAGAGCATAGAGAGAGAGAGCATAGCGAGAGAGAGAGCATGGAGCGAGAGAGCACGGAGAGAGAGAGCATGGAGAGTGAGAGCATGGAGAGTGAGAGCATAGAGAGAGAGAGCATAGAGAGAGAGAGCATAGAGAGAGAGAGAATAGAGAGAGAGAGCATAGAGAGAAGGCATAGAGCAGAGCATAGTGAGAGCATTGAGAGAGAGAAAGCATGGAGAGAGAGCATGGAGAGAGAGAGAGCATGGAGAGTGAGAGAGAGAGAGAGAGAGAGAGAGCATGGAGAGAGAGCATAGAGAGAGAGAGCACAGAGAGGGAGAGCATAGAGAGAGAGAGAGCATAGAGAGACAGAGAGCATGGAGAGAGAGAGCATATAGAGGAGAGAGCAGAGAGAGAGAGAGAGCATGGAGAGAGAGAGAGCTTGGAGAGAGCATAGGGAGGAGTGAGCATAGAGAGAGCAAGAGCATGGAGAGAATGAGAGCATAGAGAGAGCAAGAGCATGGAGAGAATGAGAGCATAGAGAGAGCTTAGAGAAAGAGCATGGAGAGAGAGAGCATGGAGAGTAAGAGTGAGAGAGAGCAGAGAGAGGAGAGAGCATGGAGAGAGAGAACATGGTGAGAGAGAGCATAGACAGAGAGAGAGCATGGAGAGTGAGATTGAGAGCATAGGGAGGAGAGAGCATAGATCGAGCATGGAGAGTGAGAGAGTGCATAGAGAGCATGGAGGATGAGAGAGAGCATGGAGAGTGAGAGAGTGCATAGAGAGCATGGAGGATGAGAGAGAGCATGTAGAGTGAGAGAGAGCATGGAGAGTGAGAGAGCACGGAGAGTGAGAGAGAGCATGGAGAGAGCATGGAGAGTGAGAGAATGAAGAGATTCAGAGAGAGAGGGAGAGAGAGAAAAGACAAAGAAAGAACAAAGGGCAAAGAACAATACAGCACAGGAACAGTCCCTTCGACCCTCCAAGCCTATACCGATCATGGTACCAACCTTGGCCAATACCATCAGTACTTCCTTGTGCCATATCTTTCTATGCCCATCCTATATACGTATTTGTCAATATGCTTTTTGAGCACTGTTAATATGTCTGTTTCCACAACCTTCCCTGGCAACCGTTCCAGGCACTCACCATCCTCTGTGTAAAAAACCTGCCTCGCACATTTCCTCTAAACGTTGCCCTTGGACCTTAAAACTATGCCCCCTGGTGACTGACCCCTCCACTCAGCAAAAGAGTGCCTGCCCGTCCACTCTATCCATGCCCCTTATAATCTTGTAGACCTCTATCAGGTCACTCCTCAACCTCCGTCTTTCTTATGAAAACAGTCCGAGTCAATTCAGCCTCTCCACATAGCTAACACCCTCCAGACCAGGAAACATCCTGGTAAACATGTGCATGGAGTCAGAAGAAATAGTAGGGGCGTTGAATGAATACTTTTCTTCAGTGTTCACAAAGGAGAGGGGCCATGTTTTTGAGGATGAGAGTGTGATTCAGGTGGGTAGGCTGGAGGAAGTAGATGTTCTGAGGAAGGATGTATTAGCAATTTTGAAAAACCTGAGGGTCGACAAGTCTCCTGGATCAGATGGGATATACCCAAGGATTCTTTGGGAGGCAAGGAATGAGATTGCAGAGCCTTTGGCTTTGATTTTTGGGTCCTCGCTGTCCACGGGGATAGTGCCAGAGAACTGGAGAGTGGCGAATGTTGTTCCTCTGTTCAAGAAAGGGACTAGGAATGACCCTGGTAATTATAGGCCAGTTAGTCTTACTTCGGTGGTCGGGAAGATAATGGAAAAGGTCCTGAAGGATAGGATTTATGACCATTTGGAAAGATGCAGCTTAATCCGGAATAGTCAACACGGATTCATGACAAAGAGCAAAGAAAATTACAGCACAGGAACAGGCCCTTCGGCCCTCCCAGCCTGCACCGATCCAGATCCTTTATCTAAACCTGTCTTCTATTTTCCAAGGATCTACTTCCCTCTGTTCCCCGCCCGTTCATATATCTGTCTAGATGCATCTTAAATGATGCTATCGTGCCCGCCTCTACCACCTCCGCTGGCAAAGCGTTCCAGGCACCCACCACCCTCTGCATAAAAAACTTTCCACGCACATCTCCCTTAAACTTTCCCCCTCTCACCTTGAAATCGTGACCCCCTTGTAATTTAAACCCCCACTCTTGGAAAAAGCTTGATGCTATCCACCCTGTCCATACCTCTCATAATTTTGTAGACCTCAATCAGGTCCCCCCCTCAACCTCTGTCTTTCCAACGAAAACAATCCTAATCTACTCAACCTTTCTTCATAGCTAGCACCCTCCATACCAGGCAACATCCTGGTGAACCTCCTCTGCACCTCTCTAAAGCATCCACATCCTTCTGGTAATGTGGCGACCAGAACTGCACGCAGTATTCCAAATGTGGCCTAACCAAGGTTCTATACAACTGTAACATGACCTGCCGACTCTTGTGCTCAAAAGGGTCTTGTACTCGTGAAGGGTAGGTCTTGCCTCACAAATTTGATTAAATTCTTTGAGGAGGTAACTAAGTGTGTAGATGAAGGTAGAGCAGTTGATGTCGTATACATGGATTTCAGTAAGGCGTTTGATAAGGTTCCCCATGGTCGGCTCATGAAGAAAGTAAGGAGGTGTGGGATAGAGGGAAATCTGGCCAATTGGATAATTAACTGGCTATCTCATACAAGACAGAGGGTGGTGGTGGATGGAAAGTTTTCAGACTGGGACCAGTTACCAGCGGTGTACCACAGGGATCAGTGCTGGGTCCTCTGCTATTTGTGATTTCTATCAATGACTTGGAGGAGGGGGCTGCAGGGTGGGTCAGTAAATTTGCTGATGATACCAAGATTGGTGGAGTAGTGGATGAGGTGGAGGGCTGTTGTAGGCTGCAAAGAGACATTGATAGGGTGCAGAGCCGGGCCGAAAAATGGCAGATGGAGTTTAACCCTGATAAGTGCGAGGTGATTCAGTTTGGTAGAAAAAATTTGAATGCGGATTACAGGGTCAACGGCAGGGTTCTGAGGAATGTGGAGGAACAGAGAGATCTTGGGGTTCATGTCCACAGATCTCTGAAGGTTTCCACTCAAGTGGATAGAGCCGTGAAGAAGGCTTATAGTGTGTTAGCGTTTATTAACAGGGGGCTTGAGTTTAAGAGCCGCGGGGTTATGCTGCAACTATACATTACCCTGGTGAGACCACATTTGGAGTATTGTGTGCAATTCTGGTCACCTCATTATAGGAAGGATGTGGAAGCATTGGAAAGGGTGCAAAGGAGATTTACCAGGATGCTGCCTGGTTTGCAGGATAGGTCTTATGAGGAAAGTTTGAGGGAGCGAGTGCTTTTCTCTTTGGAGCAGAGGAGGATGAGAGGCGACTTAATAGAGGTTTATAAGATAATGAGGGGGATAGATAGAGTGGACGTTCAGAGACTATTTCCTCGGGTGGATGTAACTGTTACAAGGGTGCATAACTATAAAATTCAGGGTGGGAGATATAGGAGGGATGTCTGAGGTAGGTTCTTTACTCAGAGAGTGGTTAGGGTGTGGAATGGACTGCCTGCTGTGATAGTGGAGTCGGACACTTTAGGAACTTTCAAGCGGTTACTGGATAGGCACATGGAGCACACCAGAATGACAGGGAGTGGGATAGCTTGATCTTAGTTTCGGACAATGCTCGGCACAACATCGAGGGCCGAAGGGCCTGTTCTGTGCTGTACTGTTCTATGTTCTATGTAAACCTCCTCTGCCCCCTCTCCAAAGCCTCCACATCCTTCTGGTAGTGTGATGACAAGAATTGTGCGCAATATTCCAAGTGCGGCCTTACCAAGGTTCTATACAACTGTAGCATGACGTGCCAGTTTTTATAATCCATGCCCCATCCAATGAAGGCAAGCAATCCGTATACTTTCTTGACAACCTTGTCCACTTGTGTTGCCACTTTCAAAGATCTGTGGACCCGCACGCCCAGATCTCTCTGGCTTTCTATATTCCTAAGAGCTTTACCATTTATAGTATATTTCCCCTCTATGTCAAGTTAGTGAGGCATGATCTCCCCTTCACAAAACCATGCTGTCTGTCGCTAATGAGCCCATTTGTTTCCAAATGGGTATAAATGCTGTCCCTGAGAATTCTCTCAAATAATTCACCTACTACCAATGTGAGGCTCACCGGTCTAGAGTTTCCAGGATTATCCCTGCCACCTTTCTTAAACAGCGGTACCACATTAGCTATTCTCCAGTCCTCTGGGGTCTCACCTGTAGCCAATGAGGATACAAAGATGTCAGTCAAGGTCCCAGCAATTTCCTCCCTTGCTTCCCTCAGTATTCTGGGGTAAATCCCATCCGGCCCAGGAGAGTTACCTACCTTAATGCCTTTTAAAAGACCCAATACCTCCTCCATTTCAATGTTAACATGACCCAGACCTACCCAAGAATCATCTTCCACAAAGTCCCTTTCTTTGGTCAACACTGAAGCATTGTATTCATTTAGTACCTCGCCCATTTCCTCTGGCTCAACACATAGATTCTCCCCACTGTCCTTAAGTGATCCAATCCTTTCTCTGGCCACCCTCTTGCTCTTTACATCTGAATAAAAAGCTTTGGGATTCACCTTAATCCTACTTCACAAGGACTTTTCATGACCCCTCCTAGCCCTCTTAATTTCCTGCTTACGTACCTGTGGTGAATGAATAGTGCTAATAATTCACCAGTGCATTTGTATCATGTTCTGCTGTTGTGTTATGTTGTTAACCCTGTGGGCTCCACCTTTGGGCCATTGTGTGGCTTCACCCACAGGGGGATATGTTGGGGCATGTACGGGCTCCGCCCATGGCTCCTCCCCTTAAGAGGAAGTATAAAGAGCAGCTGACCTGCAGGCAGTCCCCAGTATTGTACCAGTCGCAGGCAGGCACTGTTCTAAGCTGATTAAAACCACGGTTTACTTCTCCTCGTGTCTCTGAGTGAATTGATGGTCTCACCAGTACCTTTCTGGTACTCCTCCACGGTTTTGACTGTCCCTACCCTTCTGGACTGTACAAAAGTCTCCTTATTCTTTTCGACGAGTTCACAATATCCCTCATTATCCAAGGCTTCCAAACTTCCCATACTTATCCTTCATTCTCTCAGGAACGTGACTTTCCTGAATCCTAATCACTGCCACTTGAAAGACTCCCAAATTTCCGATGTTGAGTTACCCTCCAACAGCCACACCCAATGCGAATTCTTCAATTCCAGTCTGTCATAATTTGCCTTTCCCCAGTTTAGCATCTTAACGCGAGGGTTACCCTCATCTCTGTCCAAAAGTATCCTAAAACTTACCGAATTGTGGTCACTACTCCCAAAATGTTCCCCTACTGAAACCTCACCACCTATCCAGGCTCTTTTCCCGATACCAGGTCATGCCCCTTCCCGAGTTGGACTATTGACATATTGCATCAAGAAACCTTCCTAGATTCACCTTACAAACTGCCCCACCCAAGCCCCGAGCACTAAGTGAGTCCCAGTCAAGATAAGGAAAATTAAAATCCCCGACCACAACAACCCTATTACTTTTGCACCTATCCAAAATATCCCTACCTATATGCTCCTCTATCTATCGCTGGGGAGGGAGAGAAATAGAGAGAGCATGGACAGAGTGTGAGAAACTGCATGGAGAGAGAGAGAGGCTGCATGGGGAGAGAGAGAGCATAGTACGAGAGAGGGATAGAGAGAAAGAGATAGCATGGAGAGAGAGAGAGGGAGAGCATAGAGAAAGAGAAAACATGGAGAGAGAAAGAGAGCAAGGGCATGGAGGGAGAGAATGGAGAGAGAGAGGAAGATAGTAGAGAGAGAGAGATTATTGAGACAGATAGAAAGCATGAAAAGAGGAAGAATAGAGAGAGAGAGAGAGAAAGATGTCAAGGAGAAAGAGGGAGGGCCAGCATGGAGAGGGGATGACAGAATGAGGTACTATTTATAGGCTAGACTACTTAGACTCTGGAGGGCAATAATAATAATCTTTATTATTGTCACAAGCAATGGAGTTACTGTTAAAAGCCCCTAGTCGCCACATTCCGGCACCTGTCCAGGTATACAGAGGGAGAATTCAGACTGTCCAATTCACCTAACAGCACGTCTTTTGGGACTTGTAGGAGGAAACCGGAGCACCCGGAGGAAACCCACGCAGACACGGTGAGGCTCCGCACAAACAGTGACCATGTTTGGAGGTGGGAGTAAGCCTGACATTATGCAGAGGGAGGGGGGGCTATGCAGAGAAATACAATAGAGAGTTTGGGGAGAGAAATATCTGAATAAGATAAGAGGCCAGAGCTGATAAGGAAAGTGAGATGGGCTTGAAACAGCTTCACCCAGTCAGCATGGAGTAACGGGATGATTGGGGGGCGGGGGGGAGAGAAAGAGGAGGATCAGAGCGGCGATAGGTGAGAGAGGGAGAGATAGTGAAGAGCAACGAATGAGGGGCAGAGAGGGTGAGAGATAGGGGAGAGTGGGGGAAAGGAGAGAGAGAGAGAATGAGGGAGTGAGAGAGAGAGAGAGAGAGACTAAGGGAGTGGGAGAGAGAGGGAGAGAGAGAGGAAAGAGGGAAAGAGAGGGGAATGAGGGAGAGAGAGAGAGGAAAGAGGGAGAGAGAGCGAGAGGAGAGAGGAAAGAGGGAAGAGGGAGAGAGAAGAAAGAGGGAGAGAGAGAGAGGGAAGAGGGAGAGAGGAAAGAGGGGGAGAGAGAGAGAGAGAGAGGAGAGAGGAAAGAGGGAATAGGGAGAGAGGAAAGAGGGAGAGAGAAGGGGCAGTTTGTACAGAGTTGGAAAGTCTCCGCTGTAAGATTTTGAGGGTGAGGTCTGGAGGAAAGCATTACTCACTGAGGGACCATCTCCAAATTAGTGTCAGGCTCCTGGGCTGTCGGGCCGTGCGGCTGGTGCCGGTGCTGGGGCTGGGGCAGGTGCTGGGGCTGGTGTTGGCCTGGCAGAGTCCCCCGGGCAGGCTCCAGCTCAGAGACAGGTTTAAGCTGCAGCCACATTCCAGGCACCAGGAGGAGAAAGGGGGGTTTGCGTGGGACTTTGTGACTAATTATTTATTTGCTTTCCCCCTGCCAGGTAGAGAATGAGAGGTGAGGTTAATGAACCCGGACGGTGAGCAGGATGTGAATGCGTGGCTCTCAGAGAGAGAGAGAGAGAAATAAATAAAGCAGAAGCACTTCGTCAAGTTGCTTCCCAGTTGGGGGCACTGTTAACACACATACCAAACCCCAGAGCCAAACTGCAGGGCTTAGCAAGTCTGAGTGTAAAACAGGGACAGTCCATTACAGATATACATTTCCACAAATGGAATGCAATTGTAACCAGTGTGAATGTAATCTTTAGCAGTATTATGGGATGCTTTATTCTTCATTATTTTTTATCATGGTTGAATTTCTTTTTAAAAATTTCGAGTACCCAATTCATTTTTTTTTCCAACTAAGGGGCAATTTAGCGTGTCCAATCCACCTGACCTGCACATCTTTTGGGTTGTGGGGGTGAAACCCACGCAGACACGGGGAGAATGTGCAAACTCCACACGGACAGTGACCCAGGGCCGGGATCGAACCTGGGACCTCGGCGCCGTGAGGCAGCAGTGCTAACCACTGCGCCACCGTGCTGCTCCCTTCTTGACCACTTTATCCACATGTGTTGCCACTTGTGTTGAGGGGGGTGTCACAAAGGGCAGATGTCTTGAGGGGGGTGTCACAAAGGTCAGATGTGTTGAGTGGGGTGTCACAAAGGTCAGAGGTCTTGAGGGGGGTGTCACAAAGGTCAGATGTGTTGAGGGGGGTGTCACATAGGTCAGAGGTGTTGAGAGGGGTCACATAGGTCAGAGGTGTTGAGGGGGGTGCCAGAAAGGTCAGAGGTGTTGAGGGGGGTCACATAGGTCAGAGGTGTTGAGGGGGGTGTCACAAAGGTCAGAAGTGTTGAGGGGGTGTCACAAAGGTCAGATGTGTTGAGGGGGGTCACATAGGTCAGAGGTGTTGAGGGGGTGTCACAAAGGTCAGATGTGTTGAGCGTGGTGTCACAAAGGTCAGATGTGTTGAGAGGGGTGTCACAAAGGTCAGAGGTGTTGAGGGGGTCACATAGGTCAGAGGTGTTGAGGGGGTGTCACAAAGGTCAGAAGTGTTGAGGGGGTGTCACAAAGGTCAGATGTGTTGAGGGGGGTCACATAGGTCAGAGGTGTTGAGGGGGTGTCACAAAGGTCAGATGTGTTGAGCGTGGTGTCACAAAGGTCAGAGGTGTTGAGGGGGGTGTCACAAAGGTCAGAGGTGTTGAGGGGGTCACATAGGTCAGAGGTGTTGAGGGGGTGTCACAAAGGTCAGAAGTGTTGAGGGGGTGTCACAAAGGTCAGATGTGTTGAGGGGGGTCACATAGGTCAGAGGTGTTGAGGGGGTGTCACAAAGGTCAGATGTGTTGAGGGGGTGTCACAAAGGTCAGAAGTGTTGAGGGGGTGTCACAAAGGTCAGATGTGTTGAGGGGGGTCACATAGGTCAGAGGTGTTGAGGGGGTGTCACAAAGGTCAGATGTGTTGAGCGTGGTGCCACAAAGGTCAGAGGTCTTGAGGGGGTGTCACAAAGGTCAGATGTGTTGAGGGGGGTGTCACATAGGTCAGAGGTGTTGAGAGGGGTCACATAGGTCAGAGGTGTTGAGGGGGGTGCCACAAAGGTCAGAGGTGTTGAGGGGGGTCACATAGGTCAGAGGTGTTGAGGGGGGTGTCACAAAGGTCAGAAGTGTTGAGGGGGTGTCACAAAGGTCAGATGTGTTGAGGGGGGTCACATAGGTCAGAGGTGTTGAGGGGGTGTCACAAAGGTCAGATGTGTTGAGCGTGGTGTCACAAAGGTCAGATGTGTTGAGAGGGGTGTCACAAAGGTCAGAGGTGTTGAGGGGGTCACATAGGTCAGAGGTGTTGAGGGGGTGTCACAAAGGTCAGAAGTGTTGAGGGGGTGTCACAAAGGTCAGATGTGTTGAGGGGGGTCACATAGGTCAGAGGTGTTGAGGGGGTGTCACAAAGGTCAGATGTGTTGAGCGTGGTGTCACAAAGGTCAGAGGTGTTGAGGGGGGTGTCACAAAGGTCAGAGGTGTTGAGGGGGTCACATAGGTCAGAGGTGTTGAGGGGGTGTCACAAAGGTCAGAAGTGTTGAGGGGGTGTCACAAAGATCAGATGTGTTGAGGGGGGTCACATAGGTCAGAGGTGTTGAGGGGGTGTCACAAAGGCCAGATGTGTTGAGGGGGTGTCACAAAGGTCAGAAGTGTTGAGGGGGTGTCACAAAGGTCAGATGTGTTGAGGGGGGTCACATAGGTCAGAGGTGTTGAGGGGGTGTCACAAAGGTCAGATGTGTTGAGCGTGGTGTCACAAAGGTCAGATGTGTTGAGGGGGGTGTCACAAAGGTCAGAGGTGTTGAGGGGGTCACATAGGTCAGAGGTGTTGAGGGGGTGTCACAAAGGTCAGATGTGTTGAGCGGGGTGTCACAAAGGTCAGATGTGTTGAGGGGGGTGTCACAAAGGTCAGATGTGTTGAGGGGGGTCACATAGGTCAGAGGTGTTGAGGGGGTGTCACAAAGATCAGATGTGTTGAGCAGGGTGTCACAAAGGTCAGATGTGTTGAGGGGGTGTCACAAAGGTCAGAGGTGTTGAGGGGGGTCACATAGGTCAGAGATGTTGAGGGGGGTGTCACAAAGGTCAGAAGTGTTGAGGGGGGTGTCACATAGGTCAGAGGTGTTGAGAGGGGTCACATAGGTCAGAGGTGTTGAGGGGGGTGCCAGAAAGGTCAGAGGTGTTGAGGGGGGTCACATAGGTCAGAGGTGTTGAGGGGGGTGTCACAAAGGTCAGAGGTGTTGAGGGGGTCACATAGGTCAGAGGTGTTGAGGGGGTGTCACAAAGGTCAGAAGTGTTGAGGGGGTGTCACAAAGATCAGATGTGTTGAGGGGGGTCACATAGGTCAGAGGTGTTGAGGGGGTGTCACAAAGGTCAGATGTGTTGAGGGGGTGTCACAAAGGTCAGAAGTGTTGAGGGGGTGTCACAAAGGTCAGATGTGTTGAGGGGGGTCACATAGGTCAGAGGTGTTGAGGGGGTGTCACAAAGGTCAGATGTGTTGAGCGTGGTGTCACAAAGGTCAGATGTGTTGAGGGGGGTGTCACAAAGGTCAGAGGTGTTGAGGGGGTCACATAGGTCAGAGGTGTTGAGGGGGTGTCACAAAGGTCAGATGTGTTGAGCGGGGTGTCACAAAGGTCAGATGTGTTGAGGGGGGTGTCACAAAGGTCAGATGTGTTGAGGGGGGTCACATAGGTCAGAGGTGTTGAGGGGGTGTCACAAAGATCAGATGTGTTGAGCAGGGTGTCACAAAGGTCAGATGTGTTGAGGGGGTCACATAGGTCAGAGGTGTTGAGGGGGTGTCACAAAGGTCAGAAGTGTTGAGGGGGTGTCACAAAGGTCAGATGTGTTGAGGGGGGTCACATAGGTCAGAGGTGTTGAGGGGGTGTCACAAAGGTCAGATGTGTTGAGCGTGGTGTCACAAAGGTCAGAGGTGTTGAGGGGGGTGTCACAAAGGTCAGAGGTGTTGAGGGGGTCACATAGGTCAGAGGTGTTGAGGGGGTGTCACAAAGGTCAGAAGTGTTGAGGGGGTGTCACAAAGATCAGATGTGTTGAGGGGGGTCACATAGGTCAGAGGTGTTGAGGGGGTGTCACAAAGGTCAGATGTGTTGAGGGGGTGTCACAAAGGTCAGAAGTGTTGAGGGGGTGTCACAAAGGTCAGATGTGTTGAGGGGGGTCACATAGGTCAGAGGTGTTGAGGGGGTGTCACAAAGGTCAGATGTGTTGAGCGTGGTGTCACAAAGGTCAGATGTGTTGAGGGGGGTGTCACAAAGGTCAGAGGTGTTGAGGGGGTCACATAGGTCAGAGGTGTTGAGGGGGTGTCACAAAGGTCAGATGTGTTGAGCGGGGTGTCACAAAGGTCAGATGTGTTGAGGGGGGTGTCACAAAGGTCAGATGTGTTGAGGGGGGTCACATAGGTCAGAGGTGTTGAGGGGGTGTCACAAAGATCAGATGTGTTGAGCAGGGTGTCACAAAGGTCAGATGTGTTGAGGGGGTGTCACAAAGGTCAGAGGTGTTGAGGGGGGTCACATAGGTCAGAGATGTTGAGGGGGGTGTCACAAAGGTCAGAAGTGTTGAGGGAAGTGTCACAAAGGTCAGAAGTGTTGAGGGGGGGTCACAAAGGTCAGATGTGTTGAGGCGGGTGTCACAAAGGTCAGATGTGTTGAGGGGGGGTCACATAGGTCAGAGGTGTTGAGGGGGGGTAACAAAGGTCAGATGTGTTGAGGGGGTCACATAGGTCAGAGGTGTTGAGGGGGTGTCACAAAGGTCAGAAGTGTTGAGGGGGGTGTCACAAAGGTCAGATGTGTTGAGGGGGTCACATAGGTCAGAGGTGTTGAGGGGATGTCACAAAGGTCAGAAGTGTTGAGGGGGGTCAGGTAGGTCAGAGGTGTTGAGGGGGTGTCGCAAAGGTCAGATGTGTTGAGGGGAGTCACATCGGTCAGAGGTGTTGAGAAGGTGTCACAAAGGTCAGAGGTATTGAGGGGGTGTCACAAAGGTCAGATGTGTTGAGGGGGTCACAGGCCAGAGGTGTTGAGGGGGTGTCACAAAGATCAGAAGTGTTGAGGGGGGTGTCACAAATGTCAGAGGTGTTGAGGGGGTCACATAGGTCAGAAGTGTTGAGGGGGTGTCACAAAGGTCAGAAGTGTTGAGGGGGTCACAAAGGTCAGAGTGTTGAGGGGGTGTCACAAAGGTCAGAAGTGTTGAGGGGGTCACATAAGTCAGAAGTGTTGAATGGGTCAGATAGGTCAGAAGGGTTCGGGAGGGTGTCACATAGATCACATGTGTTGGGTGGCGATGCAAGTGGGCATTTTTGACAATGGGGAACCCATCACTTGCAGCCAACTTCAGCAACAAAGTTCAAACCTACCTCAGTGCTTGGTGCAGTGACTCAGAATTAATTTCCATTTGCTCAACATGTGATGCTGCGGGAGATCTCAGAATTTTACTAGTATTTATTTTGCATTAACTGAAGAACAGCTGCACCCTCTTTCAGGTTGTGTGGCCCTAGTGGGAGGGTAACTATTGGCAAGGGATAATGCTGCACATTTCAATCACCAGGCATGAATCCAGGAATGAAATTGAATAAAGTTAAGGAAACAAAATTAATAAAGTTAAAATGAAATTATAATAATATTTGATAAAGTTAGCATTAGTAAGCTAAGAATTATGCCAACGACCAATTTAAGATTGTTAGCAAGTCTTGCAATGTGGTTCAGGTGGGCCTCTGAGTTGGCTGGATGGCTGGTTTGTGATGCGGAGCGAGGCCAACAGCGTGGGTTCAATTCCCCGTACCGGCTGAGGTTATTCATGAAGGTCCCGCCTTCTCAACCTTGCCTCGCGAGTGAGGTGTGGTGACCCTCAGGTTAAATCACCGCCGGTCAGCTCTCCCCCTCAAAGGGGAAACAGCCTATGGTCATCTTGCACTGTGGGGACTTTACTGCACGGTAGCACAGTGGTTAGCACTGTTGCTTCACAGCACCAGGGTTCCAGGTTCGATTCTCGGCTTGGGTCACTGACACGTTCTCCCATTGTCTGCGTGGGTTTCCTCCGGGTGCTCCGGTTTCCTCCCACAAGTCCTGAAAGACGTACTGTTAGGTAATTTGGACATTCTGAATTCTCCCTCTGTGTACCCGAACAGGTGCCGGAGTGTGGCGATGAGGGGATTTTCACGGTAACTTCATTGCAGTGTTGATGTAAGCCAACTTGTGACACTACCCCCCCCCCCCCCCCCCCCCACCCCTGCTGGGAGCAGGAAATGGCAGGTTGTGCCTGGCCAGGGTGGGATTGATAATCCAATCGGATGACTCGGACGTCCAACCAAATGAGCCAAACGCTCCCCTCCCCAGGAGTCTAAGTTGCTGTGACAACAGACACTTTCCCATGCATTTTATAGCCTAGAGCTTTGGGTAGTGATGGTAAAGGCTCCAATTAGGCCTGGTCTCCTCTCTTGGGGAAAAAAAGATTAAAGGGGTGATCAGGGAGGTCGATGAAAGGTTTTGCTGAGAAATAAAGAGACAATGTCTCTGGGCAGTACAGAAGCACAAGTGGATAGCACTGTAGCTTCACAGCGCCAGGGTCCCAGGTTCGATTCCCCGCTGGGTCACTGTCTGTGCAGAGTCTGCACGTTCTCCCCGTGTCTGCGTGGGTTTCCTCCGGGTGCCCCGGTTTCCTCCCACAGTCCAAAGACGTGCAGGTGAGGTGGATTGGCCATGATAAATTGCCCTTATTGTCAAAAAAGGTTTATTGGGTTTATTGGGTTACCGGATAGGGTGGAAGTGAGGGCTTAAGTGGATCGGTGCAGACTCGATGGGCCGAATGGCCTCCTTCTGCACTGTATGTTCTATGTTTCCTCTTGTGGGGAAGAGGCCATCAATATAAAATCATTACCAAGAAATCCAATCAGGAATTCGGAAGGTATTTTTTAACCCAGAGAGAGGAGAGAATATGGAACTCACTCCCACAAGGAGTGGTTGAAGCGATTAGAATCATAGAATTTACAGTGCAGAAGGACGCTATTCGGCCCATCGAGTCTGCACCGGCTCTTGGAAAGAGCACCCGACCCAAGGTCCACACCTCCACCCTATCCCCATAACCCAGTAACCTCACCCAACACTAAGGGCAATTTTGGACACTCAGGGCAATTTAGCATGGCCAATCCACCTAACCTGCACATTTTTGGACTGTGGGAGGAAACCGGAACACCCGGAGGAAACCCACGCAGACACGGGGGGAACGTGCAGACTCCGCACAGACAGTGACCCAAGCCGGGAATCGAACCTGGGACCCTGGAGCTGTGAAGCAATTGTGCTAACCACCATGCTACCGTGCTGCCCGATTAGTAGAGGTGCACTTAAGGGGAAGCTTAAGAAACATTTGAGGAAGAAGGGAAGAGAGGGTTATAATGATGGACTTAGATGAGTAAAGATGGGAGAAGACTCGAGTCTCGCGTTAACACCAGCATGGAATTGATTGGGCTGGATGGCCTTTTTCTGTGCCATACTTCTTATACTAATCCTATGTTAAATTAATATTTTAAAGGTTCCTTGGAGAGCATAAGAACATAAGAAATAAGAATGGGATAGGCCATTCGGCCACTCAAGCCCGCTTCACCATTTAATGAGATCATGCCTGATCTTCTACATCAGCTCCACTTTCCACCCCCATAACCCTTGATTCCCTTAAAAATGTATCCACTTTGTCTCAAATTAACTCAATAACTGAGCATCCTGAAAATGACCCATTTACTTTTGGCGTTGTCAAGAGACTTCAGCCTTTGTTTGGAACAAGAAGATATTTATTAATGAAGTGCAACTTGGTACAGGCGGGTTTGCAGCACTAGACTGCCTTGTCCTACACGGTTGCTAGGTGTACTGTGCCCAAGTGAGGACCCCACCCTCTCGGGTGATCAGTCACTCTTGGTTCTCATTGGTCCCTCAGGTCAGGTGACTCTTTTCAGCTGTACTGTCTTAAAGAGGCAGACACCATAATCACCACACGCTGGTAATATGAATCACTATTTTCTCGCCAATCCTTAATTCATGCTGATGTATTATCTGCAATCCTATGAACCCTAATCTTGTGTAACAACCTCTTGTGTGGCAGCTGATCATATGCCTTCTGAAAATATAAATATACTGTATCCGCCCGTCCCCCTTTGTCTATTCTATTAGCTATTTAGGGGAGGTGGTGGTGCAGTGATATTGTCACTGACCTAGAAATCCAGAAACTCAGTGGACTCTGGGTTCAAATCCATTCAAATGGTTGATGCACTATCAATTACTACAAAGACGAGAGTAGTGAATAATCGAGGCTTTATTGAGCAAAGGTGTGTGGCCTCCTGTAGCTGCTACCAGAATGGGAGCAGCACCAGCGAGCACACACATTTATACGCCACCTACTGGCAGAGCCAGCAGGCAGGGATTTACCCATGTACCTCTAGTCTATGAGTCTTACCGTACTACATCTAATACAATTAGTGGTGACTACCACATTCACCCCCTGTTAAAAAAGAGTCCGGTGGGGGTAGTGGAAAGATTTTACAAGTTCAGTCTGTCGGGGGTCTTGATCCTCCGCTGTGATCGCCTCAGTCCTGGTGGTAATGCGGGCGCCGACTTGGTCAACTGTGACTCCGGGAGCGTGTTGTCCTCGTCTTCGTCACCCCTGAGTGGAACCAGTAAGAGGACGGATCCTCCTGGGGGGAGGACGGATCCTCCTGGGGCGAGAGCTGCGGTGAGGTGCGCTGGGGGGAGGGTGGGTGGCGCCGGGTTGAATGGGGCAACCGGAGGGGGGAGTGTCGGGTGGGGGGCCATGGGTGGGGATCCAACGGGTGCCAGGTCCCGGAGGGAGACTGTATCCTGGCGTATAGTTTGTTGACTGTCCGAACGTAATGTCCTTTCAGGAGCTCCATTGTTTCAGCGTAAGTGGGTGCATCCCGGATGAGAGGAAAAATATCAGGGCTCACCCGTGAGTAAAGGACCTGGAGCTTTTGTGTGTCCGAGGGTTCCTCAGCGGCTGTTCTGAGGTAGCTTTTGAAGCAGGCTAGCCAGTGGTCAAAAGCGAACGTAGCGTTGGCTGCTTGAGGGTTCAACTGCAGACAATCAGGCTTGATGCGAAGTTCCATCGTTTTAAAATCTTTGCTCAATAAATTGATGCACTATCAATTATTACAAAGACCAGAGTAGTGAATAATCGAGGCTTTTTTGAGCAAAGATGTGTGGCCTCCTGTAGCTGCTACCAGAATGGGAGCAGCACCGGTGAGCGCGCAGTCAGGGATTTACCCATGTACTTCGAGTATATGAGTCTTACCGTACTGCATCTAATATACAGTTAGTGGTGACTACCACATTGGTGAAATTGGTTCCAATAAAATCTGGAATCCAAAGTTTAAACCATGAAATCATTGTGGTAAAAACGCACCTGAGGGAAGGAAATCTGCCATTCTTAACAGGTCTGGCCAACATGTGACTCCAAATCCACAGCAACTGCCCACTGAAATGACCTCGCAAGTTAAAGGGCAATTAGGGTTGGACAACAAATGGCCCAGCCAGCGATGCCCACATCCCATGAATAAATATTCAAAAAATGTCCACATTTGATTTCTAGAAAAGAAGGAGGTTACTAATGAGGATGTAAGAGTTCTGTTCCTTGAAGAGTTCAAAGGGCTGTTTACTTAGAATTAGAGTTTCACCCGTGTGATGCTAAAGCACGTAGCCAGAAAATGTGGTTGTAAACATTCGAAATAGAATTGGCGAGAATGTAGCTCAGGCAATAGGTTACCTCCCGTAATCCAAAGGTGCGCAGGTTAGGTGGATTGGTCATGCTAAATTGCCCCGTGGTGTCCAAAAGTTTGGTGGGGTAGCTGGGTTACGGGGATAGGGTGGAGGTGTGGGCTTGGATAGGCTGCTCTTTCAAGGGCCGGTGTAGACCCGAATGGGCCGAATGGCCTCCTTCTGCACTGTAAATTCTATAATTCTATGAAAAAGAGTTAGGACTTCAAGCGTTAGAAAATGAGAGAGCGAGATGAGGAAGCTTTCCAATGAAAACTGTAAGAACGGGAAGGGGAGATGAAGGCAGATGTTGCGGGTCAAAGGGTAGTCATCCTGAAAAGTCTGGAGAAACCCTCGACTCAAAAGAAGCTGAGAGGGCTGGAATCGGTAGGGGCACGGGGAACCGAGAATGGTTCAGAGCCAGGCACTAAACCGGAATCCCTACAGGGGGTGAAGATCAAAGTACAGCCCCGGTAACCTCCTAAGCAATAAGATTTGTAAAAGTGCCCGAGTTTGAGTAAATAAATTCATGGGCTACAGAGTGTCATAACCGCCATGAGGGCCACGAGGGAATCATCGCCGATCTTCCCGTGTCACTCGCGGAGTACCAGCTTCCCAGATAGGGGGCGGAGGCCTCCCGCTTGCGGTTCGCTATGCACGGATATAAAAGCCGGCCCAAAGCAGGGCCGAGACAGACTGGTCCACCCACCGAGGATTGGACTGGGAGCGAGGTGCTGCTCCATGCAGAACTTTGTACATAGTTCAAATAAATTAATTCTCAGTTTTCGCCTGCTTCCTCAAGTTACTAAGCAGGGCGAGGCGGGGTAGAGTTAAGGCTCACAGCAGCAGCTTAGCCCTGCAGACAAATTCATTTGCATATTTGTATAAAGCCTTTGTGAGTAAGAGCAGGAAACTAGGGCCAGGAAGCAGGATGGGACGCCCCTACAGGTAACCCCAGAACAGCTTGGCACTTATCAACAACCCACCAAACCCCGTAATCCAGAGTTACAGCAAGGGACAGGCTCAGGGTTACTGATAAAACCGCTGCCACCAGGGACAAATCAACGTCAGAACCCTTTGTTTAAAAATTGTATTTTATTCCAAACTTATTCAAAACATAAATAATCCGCGGAACATGCTCCCCACCGCACACTATCACAGTCTGTACAGTTTGACCCCCCCCCCCATTTTCACCCCATGCCCCCCTCTCCCCTCCCACCCCCCCCCCCCCCCCCCCCCCCCCCCACCCCACCGAGACAAACAGTTCCTCAAATATGGCCACGAACAGTCCCCACCTTATCTCAAAGAATTCTCCGCCGGGCAATCAGAGCGCCGAAGGCCACAATAATGCCACCCCCCCCCCACCCCGCCCCCCATCAACTCCGGCTTCTGGAGTCTGAAGAGATAGGCGAGATACTAAATGAATATTTTTCATCAGTATTCACTCAGGAAAAGGAGAATGTTGTGGAGGAGAATGCTGAGACCCAGGCTATTAGAATAGATGGCATTGAGGTACGTAGGGAAGAGGTGTTGGCAATTCTGGACAGGCTGAAAATAGATAAGTCCCCGGGGCCTGATGGGATTTATCCTAGGATTCCCTGGGAAGCCAGGGAAGAGATTGCTGGACCTTTGGCTTTGATTTTTATGTCATCATTGGCTACAGGAATAGTGCCAGAGGACTGGAGGATAGCAAATGTGGTCCCTTTGTTCAAGAAGGGGGGTAGAGACAACCCCGGCAACTATAGACTGGTGAGCCTCACGTCTGTTGTGGGTAAAGTCTTGGAGGGGATTATAAGAGACAAGATTTATAATCATCTAGATAGAAATAATATAATTAGGGATAGTCAGCATGGCTTTGTAAAGGGTAGGTCATGCCTCACAAACCTTATCGAGTTCTTTGAGAAGGTGACTGAACAGGTAGACGAGGGTAGAGCAGTTGATGTGGTGTATATGGATTTCAGTAAAGCGTTTGATAAGGTTCCCCACGGTAGGCTATTGCAGAAATTACGGAGGCTGGGGATTGAGGGTGATTTAGAGATGTGGATCAGAAATTGGCTAGCTGAAAGAAGACAGAGGGTGGTGGTTGATGGGAAATGTTCAGAATGGAGTTCAGTTACAAGTGGCATACCACAAGGATCTGTTCTGGGGCCGTTGCTGTTTGTCATTTTTATCAATGACCTAGAGGAGGGCGCAGAAGGGTGGGTGAGTAAATTTGCAGACAACACTAAAGACGGTGGTGTTGTCGATAGTGCGGGAGGATGTTGCAGGTTACAGAGGGACATAGATAAGCTGTAGAGCTGGTCTGAGAGGTGGCAAATGGAGTTTAATGTAGAGAAGTGTGAGGTGATTCACTTTGGAAGGAATAACAGGAATGCGGAATATTTGGCTAATGGTAAAGTTCTTGGAAGTGTGGATGAGCAGAGGGATCTAGGTGTCCATGTACATAGATCCCTGAAAGTTGCCACCCAGGTTGATAGGGTTGTGAAGAAGGCCTATGGAACAAAGAACAAAGAACAAAGAACAAAGAAATGTACAGCACAGGAACAGGCCCTTCGGCCCTCCATGCCGACCATGCTGCCCGACTAAACTACAATCTTCTACACTTCCTGGGTCCGTATCCCTCTATTCCCATCCTATTCATGTATTTGTCAAGATGCCCCTTAAATGTCACTATCGTCCCTGCTTCCACCACCTCCTCCGGTAGCGAGTTCCAGGCACCCACTACCCTCTGCGTAAAAAACTTGCCTCGTACATCTACTCTAAACCTTGCCCCTCTCACCTTAAACCTATGCCTCCTAGTAATTGACCCCTCTACCCTGCGGAAAAGCCTCTGACTATCCACTCTGTCTATGCCCCTCATAATTTTGTATACCTCTATCAGGTCTCCCCTCAACCTCCTTCGTTCCAGTGAGAACAAACCGAGTTTATTCAACCGCTCCGCATAGCTAATGCCCTCCATACCAGGAAACATTCTGGTAAATCTCTTCTGCACCCTCTCTAAAGCCTCCACATCCTTCTGGTAGTGTGGCAACCAGAATTGAACACTATACTCCAAGTGTGGCCTAACCAAGGTTCTATACAGCTGCAACATGACTTGCCAATTCTTATACTCAATGCCCCGGCCAATGAAGGCAAGCATGCCGTATGCCTTCTTGACTACCTTCTCCACCTGTGTTGCCCCTTTCAATGACCTGTGGACCTGTACTCCTAGATCTCTTTGACTTTCAATACTCTTGAGGGTTCTACCATTCACCGTATATTCCCTACCTGCATTAGACCTTCCAAAATGCATTACCTCACATTTGTCCGGATTAAACTCCATCTGCCATCTCTCCGCCCAAGTCTCCAAACAATCTAAATCCTGCTGTATCTTCCGACAGTCCTCATCGCTATCCGCAATTCCACCAGCCTTTGTGTCGTCTGCAAACTTACTAATCAGACCAGTTACATTTTCCTCCAAATCATTTATATATACTACAAAGAGCAAAGGTCCCAGCACTGATCCCTGTGGAACACCACTGGTCACAGCCCTCCAATTAGAAAAGCATCCTTCCATTGCTACTCTCTGCCTTCTATGGCCTAGCCAGTTCTGTATCCACCTTGCCAGCTCACCCCTGATCCCGTGTGACTTCACCTTTTGTACTAGTCTACCATGAGGGACCTTGTCAAAGGCCTTACTGAAGTCCATATAGACAACATCCACTGCCCTACCTGCATCAATCATCTTAGTGACCTCCTCGAAAAACTCTATCAAGTTAGTGAGACACGACCTCCCCTTCACAAAACCGGGCTGCCTCTCACTAATACGTCCATTTGCTTCCAAATGGGAGTAGATCCTGTCTCGAAGAATTCTCTCCAGTAATTTCCCTACCACTGAAGTAAGGCTCACCGGCCTGTAGTTCCCGGGATTATCCTTGCTACCCTTCTTAAACAGAGGAACAACATTGGCTATTCTCCAGTCCTCCGGGACATCCCCTGAAGACAGCGAGGATCCAAAGATTTCTGTCAAGGCCTCAGCAATTTCCTCTACAGCCTCCTTCAGTATTCTGGGGTAGATCCCATCAGGCCCTGGGGACTTATCTACCTTAAAAATTTTTAAGACACCCAACACCTCTTCTTTTTGGATCTCAATGTGACCCAGGCTATCTACACACCCTTCTCCAGACTCAACATCTACCAATTTCTTCTCTTTGGTGAATACTGATGCAAAGTATTCATTTAGTACCTCGCCCATTTCCTCTGGCTCCACACATAGATTCCCTTGCCTATCCTTCAGTGGGCCAACCCTTTCCCTGGCTACCCTTTTGCTTTTTATGTACGTGTAAAAAGCCTTGGGATTTTCCTTAACCCTATTTGCCAATGACCTTTCGTGACCCCTTCTAGCCCTCCTGACTCCTTGCTTAAGTTCCTTCCTACTTTCCTTATATTCCACGCAGGCTTCGTCTGTTCCCAGCCTTTTAGCCCTGACAAATGCCTCCTTTTTCTTTTTGACGAGGCCTACAATATCTCTCGTCATCCACGGTTCTCGAAAATTGCCGTATTTATCCTTCTTCCTCACAGGAACATGCCGGTCCTGAATTCCTTTCAACTGCCACTTGAAAGCCTCCCACATGTCAGATGTTGATTTGCCGTCAAACATCCGCCCCCAATCTATGTTCTTCAGTTCCCGCCTAATATTGTTAGAATTAGCCTTCCCCCAATTTAGCACATTCATCCTAGGACCACTCTTATCCTTGTCCACCAGTACTTTAAAACTTACTGAATTGTGGTCACTGTTACCGAAATGCTCCCCTACTGAAACATCTACCACCTGGCCAGGCTCATTCCCCAATAGCAGGTCCAGTACCGCCCCTTCCCTAGTTGGACTGTCTACATATTGTTTTAAGAAGCCCTCCTGGATGCTCCTTACAAACTCCGCCCCGTCTAAGCCCCTGGCACTAAGTGAGTCCCAGTCAATATTGGGGAAGTTGAAGTCTCCCATCACTGGAGTCCCATCATGGAGTGTTGGCCTTTATTGGTAGAGGGATTGAGTTCCGGAGTCATGAGGTCATGATGCAGCTGTACAAAACTCTGGTACGGCCGCATTTGGAGTATTGCGTACAGTTCTGGTCACCGCATTATAGGAAGGACGTGGAAGCTTTGGAGCGGGTGCAGATGAGATTTACCAGGATGTTGCCTGGTATGGAGGGAAAATTTTATGAGGAAAGGCTGATGGACTTGAGGTTGTTTTCGTTAGAGAGAAGAAGGTTAAGAGGAGACTTAATAGAGGCATACAAAATGATCAGGGGGTTAGATAGGGTGGACAGTGAGAGCCTTCTCCCGCGGATGGAAATGGCTAGCACGAGGGGACATAGCCTTAAACTGAGGGGTAATAGATATAGGACAGAGGTCAGAGGTAGGTTCTTTACGCAAAGAGTGGTGAGGCCGTGGAATGCCCTACCTGCAACAGTAGTGAACTCGCCAACATTGAGGGCATTTAAAAGTTTATTGGATAAGCATATGGATGATAATGGCATAAGACCATAAGACATAAGCGTGGAAGTAAGGCCATTCGGCCCATCGAGTCCACTCCACCATTCAATCATGGCTGATTTCAACCCCATTTACCCGCTCTCTCTCCTTAGCCCTTAATTCCTCGAGAAATCAAGAATTTATCAATTTCTGTCTTAAAGACACTCAACGTCCCGGCCTCCACCGCCCTCTGTGGCAATGAATTCCACAGACCCACCACTCTCTGGCTGAAGAAATTTCTCCTCATCTCTGTTCTAAAGTGACTCCCTTTTATTCGAAGGCTGTGCCCCCGGGTCCTAGTCTCCCCTGTTAATGGAAACAACTTCCCTACATCCACCCTATCTAAGCCATTCATTATCTTGTAAGTTTCTATTAGATCTCCCCTCAACCACCTAAACTCCAATGAATATAATCCCAGGATCCTCAGACGTTCATCGTATGTTAGGCCTACCATTCCTGGGATCATCCGTGTGAATCTCCGCTGGACCCGCTCCAGTGCCAGTATGTCCTTCCTGAGGTGTGGGGCCCAAAATTGCTCACAGTGTTCTAAATGGGGCCTAACTAATGCTTTATAAAGCTTCAGAAGTACATCCCTGCTTTTATATTCCAAGCCTCTTGAGATGAATGACAACATTGCATTTGCTTTCTTAATTACGGACTCAACCTGCAAGTTTACCTTTAGAGAATCCTGGACAAGGACTCCCAAGTCCCTTTGCACTTCAGCATTATGAATTTTGTCACCGTTTAGAGTCCACGCCTCTATTCTTTTTTCCAAAGTGCAAGACCTCGCACTTGCCCACGTTGAATTTCATCAGCCATTTCTTGGACCACTCTCCTAAACTGTCTAAATTTTTCTGCAGCCTCCCCACCTCCTCCATACTACCTGCCCCTCCACCTATCTTTGTATCATTGGCAAACTTAGCCAGAATGCCCTCAGTCCCGTCATCTAGATCGTTAATATATAAAGAGAACAGCTGTGGCCCCAACACTGAACCCTGCGGGACACCACTCGTCACCGGTTGCCATTCCGAAAAAGAACCTTTTATCCCAACCCTCTGCCTTCTGCCTGACAGCCAGTCGTCAATCCATGTTAGTACCTTGCCTCGAATACCATGGGCCCTTATTTTACTCAGCAGTCTCCCGTGAGGCACCTTATCAAAGGCCTTTTGGAAGTCAAGATAGATAACATCCATTGGCTCACCTTGGTCTAACCTATTTGTTATCTCTTCAAAGAACTCTAACAGGTTTGTCAGGCAAGACCTCCCCTTACTAAATCCATGCTGACTTGTCCTAATCCGACCCTGCACTTCCAGGAATTTAGAAATCTCATCCTTAACAATGGATTCTAGAATCTTGCCAACAACCGAAGTTAGGCTTATTGGCCTATAATTTTCCATCTTTTTCCTTGTTCCCTTCTTGAACAGGGGGGTTACAACAGCGATTTTCCAATCCTCTGGGACTTTCCCTGACTCCAGTGACTTTTGAAACATCATCACCAACGCCTCCACTATTTCTTCAGCTATCTCCTTTAGAACTCTAGGATGTAGCCCATCTGGGCCCGGAGATTTATCAATTTTTAGACCTCTTAGTTTCTCTAGCACTTTCTCCTTTGTGATGGCTACCATATTCAACTCTGTCTCCTGACTCTCCGGAATTGTAGGGATATTACTCATGTCTTCTACTGTGAAGACTGAGGCAAAGTACTTATTCAGTTCCTCGGCTATTTCCTTGTCTCCCATCACAAAATTACCAGCGTCATTTTGGAGCGGCCCAATGTCAACTTTTGCCTCCCATTTGTTTTTAATGTATTTGAAGAAACTTTTACTATCATTCCTAATGTTACTGGCTAGCCTACCTTCAAATTTGATCCTCTCTTTCCTTATCTCTCTCTTTGTTATCCTCTGTTAGGTTTTTGTAGCCTTCCCAATCTTCTGACTTCCCACTACTCTTTGCCACATTATAGGCTCTCTCTTTTGCTTTGATGCATTCCCTAACTTCCTTTGTCAGCCATGGCTGCCTAATCCCCCCTCTGATAACCTTTCTTTTCTTTGGGATGAACCTCTGTACTGTGTCCTCAATTACTCCCAGAAACTCCTGCCATTGCTGTTCTACTGTCTTTCCCACTCGGCTCTGCTCCCAGTCGATTTTCGTCAGTTCCTCCCTCATGCCCCTGTAGTTACCTTTATTTAACTGTAACACCTGATTCTACCTTCTTTCTTTCAAATTGGAGATTGAATTCGACCATATTATGATCACTGCCTCCTAAGTGCTCCCTTACTTTAAGATCTTTAATCAAGTCTGGCTCATTACATAACACTAAGTCCAGAATGGCCTGTCCCCTCGTGGGCTCCACCACAAGCTGTTCCAAAAAGCCCTCCTGTAAACATTCAATGAATTCCCTTTCCTTGGGTCCACTGGCAGTATTATTTACCCAGTCCATCTGCATATTGAAGTCTCCCATGTTCACTGTGACCTTGCCTTTCTGACATGCACTTTCTATTTCGTGGTGCATTTTGTGCCCCCGGTCCTGACCACTGTTAGGAGGCCTGTACATAACTCCCATTATGGGTTTTTTTGCCTTTGTGGTTCCTCAACTCTACCCACACAGACTCCACATCATCCGACCCCATGTCGTTTAGTGCTGTTGATTTAATTTCATTCCTAATTAACAAGGCAACCCCGCCCCCTCTGCCCACCTCTCTGTCTTTTCGATAGGTTGTGAATCCCTGGATGTTTAAATGCCAGTCCTGAACCCCCTGCAACCATGTCTCTGTGATGCCTACCACATCATACCTGCCAGTCACAATCTGGGCCACAAGCTCATCTACCTTGTTCCGTACACTGCGCGCATTTAAATATAGCACCTTTAATTCTCTATTGACCGTCCCTTTTTGTTTTCTTAGTGTGGTGGACCTTGGTTTACTGAGCCTTTCCATACACTGTGTCATATTTTGTGAGATGGGGACTATCATAACCTCTCCTGAGTTCTGTCTTTTCGTGCTTTTTTGTATTCCTAAGCAGCTACGCTTCCCACTGATTACTTCACCTCTTGGTTCCCTGACTTTCCATTCTCCCCCAATCTTTAGTTTAAAGTCCTATTGACCATCCTATTTACTCTTTTTGTGTAGGTTAGATGGCTTTTGTTTTTTGACTTCCCATGTCGGTGCAACATCGTGGGCCGAAGTGCCTGTACTGCGCTGTATCGTTCTATGTTCTATGTTCTATGTTCTCCGAAAGCCCGAAGGTTGTTACCATCGGGTCCGGCCCGACCTCTTCCCCCACTATCTTTGTTCGTGTCCTGAACACCCCTGCCCAGTATCTCTCCAGCTTCTCACAGACCCAAAACATGTGCGCATGGTTCGCTGGCACTCGCTCACACTTCTCGCACTCGTCTGCCACTCCCTGGAAGAAACCACTCATCCTCGCCCGGGTCACGTGCAATCCTGTGTACCACCTTAAACTGTATCAGGCTCACCCTCGCACACGAGGAGGTTGAGTTTGCCCTGCGAAATGCTTCACTCCACACTCCCCAATCTATCTCCCCTCCCAACTCCTCCTCCCACTTCTCCTGGACCCTCACCAGCCGCACCCGCCCCGCTCTCCCAGCCATCCATATATGTCCCCAATCCTTCCCTCCCCTTCCATGTCCGGAAGCAGCAACCGTGCCAATCGGACATACTTCGACAGCTTGGGGAGTCCTTTCCAACACCTTACAAGTCCCGTACTTGTAAATATCTAAATTTGCTTCCTCTCGGGAGCTCTACCCTGCCCCTCAGCTCCTCTGTGCGTACGAACCTCTCTTTCAGGTACCTCACCAGACAACTCTCTCCACTTCCTATACAAACCAGCTGTCCCCCCTGGCTAAAACCCGTGGTTCTCACATAGCGGCGTTAACACTGACAACCCCTCTGGTTTAGCACAGTGGGCCAAACAGCTGGCTTGTAATCCAGAACAATGCCAGCAGCGCGGGTTCAATTCCTGTGCCAGCCTCCCGAACAGACGCTGGAATGTGGCGACTAGGGGCTTTTCACAGTAACTTCATTGAAGCCTACTTGTGACAATAGACGATTATTAAATTATTATACTAAAATGCCTCCTGAGCTGGTTCCACACCGTAATCGTGGACTGCACAACCGGGCCCTCCATATATCTGCTCAGTGCCAGCAGTAGCACCGCCGTCACCCTAGTCCTCAGGCTGAACCCCCTACAGGATTCTTCCTCCATCCTAACCCATTATACCCCCTCTCCCTCCCACCACCCCCTCACCTTCTCCACCCAATAATAATGCAACAAGTTCGTTAACGCCAGGCCCCCTCTTCTGCCTCTGCAACAGGGTCTTCTTTATCCTTGGCCGTTCCCCGTCCATACGAACTCTGAAATAACTGTTACCTACTTCCAAAGAAAGGTCTTTGATACAAAAGTCGTGAGTGTCTGGAATATGAATAAGAACCTTGGCAGGACATTCATTTTCACCACTTGGACCCTCCCTGCCAGAGTCAGTTGCAGCGTGTCCCACCTCTTAAAATCCTCCCTTATCACCTCCGCCAGCTTTGTTAGGTTCCACTTGTGTAGCGACACCCACTCTCCCATCACCTGGATCCCCAAATACCTGAACCTATCCCTGGCTATCCTAAATGCTAGCCCCCCTCTAAGCTGGCTGTCCAACCCAACTCATTCACTGGGAACATCTCACTTTTCCCCATGTTCAACTTATAACCTGAGCAGTCAAGGGCATTCAGTCTCTGATCTTCAGGTAAACATTCTCGAAGGCGGCCTTCAGGACGCGCGACAACGCAGGATCGCCGAGCAGAAACTGATAGCCAAGTTCCGCACGCATGAATATGGCCTTAACCGGGACCTTGGATTCATGTCTCATCACATTCACCCCCCCACCACCATCTGACCTGGGCCTGCAAAATCCTATCAACTGTCCTGGCTTGAGACAATTCACACCTCCTTAACCTGTGATTATCCCTCTCTGCAGTCCCTCAGTCTGGAGCTGGAAAGGCTTAATTACCTTCAAAGACTCGCATTCAAAGTATTATCTTGCATCATTGACTTGTCTATATATGAGCTTGTGGAACCCACCTCTTCATTCACCTGATGAAGGAGCTGCGCTCCGAAAGCTAGTGATTCAAAACAAACCTGTTGGACTTTAACCTGGTGTTAAAAGTAGGGAGGTTATGCTTCAGTGGGCGGTGCATGGGCAGCACGGTAGCACAGTGGTTTGCACTGTTGCTTCACAGATCCAGGCTCCCGGGTTCGATTCCCGGCTTGGGTCACTGCTTGTGCGGAGTCTGCACGTTCTCCCCGTGTCTGCGTGGGTTTCCTCCGGGTGCTCCGGTTTCCCCCCACAAGTCCCGAAAGACGTGCGGTTGGGTAATTTGGAGATTCTGAATTCTCCCTCCGTGTACCCGAACAGGCGCCGGAATGTGGCGACTCGGGGATTTTCACAGTAACTTCATTGCAGTGTTAATGTAAGCCTACTTGTGACAATAAAGATTATTATAAAAGTTGTACATTGCATTGGTGAGACCACATCAGCTGGAATTCTCCAGCCATTGAGATTCTCTGTTTCCTCCGGCAGTGCCCCCCCACCAGCGGTTTTCCTGGCGGCCTGGGGTGTCCTCAATGGGAAATCCCATTGACAAGCGGTGTGAAGAGAGAATCCCGCCTCCAGTGAAGACAGCACCATCGAGAAATGCGCAGCTGGGGAACGGTGAATCCCACCCGTGGGGTATTGTGTCCTTATTTAAGCAAAGATGTAACTGCATTAGAAGCAGTTCAGAGAGGATTTACTAGCCTAATTCTAGGAATGGGTAGGTTGTCTTATAAAGAAAGATTGGATAGGTTAGGTTTGTATCCAGAGCCTTATACAGCCTCGGAGCTACATCCCTACCCTTGTACTCTTGCCCTCGCGACATGAATCCTAACATTGCATTTGCCTTCCTAACTGCCGACTGAACCTGCATGTTAACCTTAAGAACTAGGACTCCTAAGTCCATTTGTGCTTCTGATTTCCTAAGCCTTTTCCCATTTAGAAAATAGTCTATGCCTCCATTCTTCCTTGGAAAGTGCAAACATCACACTTTTTCACATTGTATTCCACCTGCCACTTCTTTGCCCACTCTCCTAGCCTGTCCAAGTCCTTCGCAACCCCCCTCCCCCCCCCCACCCCACCCCCACCCCCGCTTCCTCAATACTCTCTGTCCTCTGCATACCTTTGTATCATCTGCAAACTTGGCAACAGTGCCTTCAGTTCCTTCTTCCGGATCATTAATGTGTGTTGTGAAAAGTTGTGGTCCCAGCACCGGCCCTGAGGCACATCACTAGTCACCGGCTGCCATCCTGAAAAAGACCCCTGTATCCCCACTCTCTGCCTTCCGCCAGTCAGCCAATCCTCTATCCATGCGAGGATCTTACCCTTAACACCATGGGCTCTTAACGCATTTAACAGGGTGTATTGACAGGGTCGATGTGGAGAGGATGTTTCCTCTTGTCAGAGAATCTAGAACTAGGGGTTCTCTGTTTAAAACTAAGGGGTCGCTCATTGAAGACGGAGATGATAAGAAGTTGTTCCTCCCAGCGCACTGTGAGTATCTGAAATTATCTTCCTCAAAAGGCAGTGGAACCAGAGTGAATATTTTTACGGCAGAGCTGGATAGATTCTTGATTAACAAGGAGGTGACAGGTTATCGGGGGTCAGCGGCAATGTGGGGTTGAGGTTACAATCAGATCAGATCCTATTGAATGGTGGAGCAGGCTCGAGGGGCCGAGTAGCCTTCTCCTGCTCCTAATTCCTATTTTTGTGCGTTTTCCTGAAATTGGTAAATATGAATGTCGCCGTAATCCCAGGTGGAATTAGGCTGCTTTCTCTTTCAGGGGGAGAGCTGGCGGGTGGCGATTGAACCTGAGAATCACCACACCTCAGGCGAGGGGAAATGCTGAGAAGGCGGTGCGGCAAATTGAACCCGCGATGTTGGCGTCGCTCTGCACCACGAACCAGCCGTCCAGCCAACTGAGCTAAACCAACCCGCCTACTGAAATTAATGAAGGGGCAATAAATACAGTAACAACTCTCAAGTGTTTTGCAAGATGCTTTTGTTTTATTGTTCACTATAGTTACTTCTTAGTACAGGTGGGTCAGATGGTCGATGATCTCTCCATAACTTAGTGCTGGATTCGGCGGATAGATTGCATCTGGTTAGTATGGGCCTGGGTGCTGTACTCATTGTAGTTCTTGAACTCACCGTTGTGCCTGTCTCTTTCAAAGATGTACTGGTAGCCCCTGTATCCGGGGTACTGGTAGCCAACCCATCTGTAACAACAACAGCATGCATTTATATAGAACCTGCAATGTCATGATGCAACATCAAGTCCTTCCACACAAGGACGATCAAACAAAACATTTGATAGCAGGCCACATAATAGTAATAATCTTTATTGTCACAAGCCGGCTTACATCAACACTGCAATGAAGTTACTATGAAATGCCCCTAGTCGACACATTCCGGTACACAGAGGGAGAATTCAGAATGTCCAAATGGCCTAACAGCACGTCTTTCGGGACTTGTGGGAGGAAACCGGAGCACCCGGAGGAAACCCACGCAGACACGGGGAGAACGTGCAGACTCTGCACAGTCAGTGACCCAAGCCGGGAATCGAACCTGGGACCCTGGAGCTGTGAAGCAACAGTGCTAACCACTGCGCTACCGTGCCGCCCATAGCGGATGCTGCAGCAGGTCAAAGGAATGGTCAAAGTAGAATTTAAGAAGTGTCCTCCCAAAAGGCACAGAGGCGGAGGGATTTAGTTGGGTAATTCCAGAGCTTAGGGCTGAGGTATTTGCCAATGGTGGAGTGCCGGGAATGGGGGTGCTGTGCATGCGACCAGAATTGCAGGAGCGCAGGGTTCTCAGAGGGCAGGAGGCCTGGGACGGGTTACAGAGATAGGGAGGGAGGAGATGTGAAAATGTAATCAGAAAATGCACCACGACCACATCACACCTTCTCCTATTCGAACTGCTTTTTCCCCAGGCCCTCTGAGCAGTGGAACTAATTCATTCTCTCAAGTTTCCCCACCTTTGTACAATCCACACATTTATCGTCCGATCGCGTTGCACCAAGGCCGTAAAAGTGTGGGGGCTCTTGGTGGCTTGGACAAGGAGCCAACCAACCCATTGCAGAGGGCAAAGTCAACCCTATTGTGGGTGATGAGCCCAAGTTGCTCCTTTTTGAATCTATTGCCATTTCATTTGTTTTGGACGTTTGCCCAAGACTGGTTTGCCCAATGCACAACACCTGATATCAGATGCCTGGCCAAGGTGGTGCACCTTTCCTCAGAAAGTGTGGAGGAGAGACATGGGGACAAGTCACTGTGCAGAAGAACATCATTGTTAGCACGTCCACTGGTTACTTACGCTCCAGAGTTGACCTTGATGGAAGCAACCTCCTTATTACACCAGCCCATGGCCTGCAGAGAGGGATAGTCATCGCACAACTCAAACTTACGGCCTTGGAAGTTCTCATTGTCGTAAAGGGTGACCTTGCTGTCGCTGTGGTTCTGGGAACAGGGAGAAAGAGCAAAGGTGGCTACATTGCAAATATATAATCTACAACACCTCAAGTGTCCAGAGGACACTGATTGAATTACTTTACCATTCAGATCCTGAATACAGCATATTCCAGATCATGTATATTTTTACATGTAACATATTCCAGGCCATGTACTCTCTTCCATGTAACACATTTCAATCTGTACTACCCAATGTATAAACCACAATTTTTGCATATTCTGCATGTAACATACTCCAGTCTGAGGGATATTCGAACCATAGAATCCCAACAGCGCAGAAGGAGGCCATTCGGCCCATCACATCTGCAACAACTCTGAAAGAGTAAGTAAAGTCGCCATAGTCCCAGGTGATCACAGGCTGCTTTCTCCTGTGGGGGGGGGGGGGGCTGGCTGGTGGTGATTTAACCTGATGGTCACCGCACCTCAGGCGAGGGGCAAGGCTGAGAAGACGGGGCCTTCATGAATAACCTCAGCCGATATGGGAATTGAGTCCGTGCTGTGGGCCTCGCTCTGCGTCACAAACCAGCCACTTACCCAACTGAGATAAACCGACCCCCAACAATCAATAGCACCCAGCGTGAGCTGAAAGGAGACGGGCAGCACGGTAGCACAGTGGATAGCACTGTGGCTTCACAGTGCCAGGGTCCCAGGTTCCATTCCCTGCTGGGTCACTGTCTGTGCGGAGTCTGCACGTTCTCCCCGTGTCTGCGTGGGTTTCGTCCGGGTGCTCCGGTTTTCTCCCACAGTCCAAAGGCGTGCGGGTTAGGTGGATTGGCCATACTAAATTGCCCTTAGTGACCAAAAAGGTTAGGAGGGATTATTGAGTTACGGGGATAGGGTGGAAGTGGGGGCTTAAGTGGGTCGGTGCAGACTCGAGGAGCCGAATGGCCTCCATCTGCACTGTATGTTATATGTTCTTTAAAGAACACCCTACCTAGGCCCACTCCCATACCCTATCCCTGGAGCCCTACCTAACCTGCACATCCCCAGGCACTAAGGGCAATTTAGCATGTCCAATCCACCCAACCTGCACATCTTCGGACTGTGGGAGGAAACCGGAGCACCCGGAGGAAGCCCACGCAGACACGGGGAGGCAGCCACCGAAGGGTGGAATTGAACCCAGGTCACTGGCACTGTGAGACAGCAGTGCTAACCACTGTGCCACCGTGCTGCCCTTCTTTATGTAGAACATAAAAAACTATTGTATTGTCCCTGTGTAACCCACTCTACCCTGAGTGCGCTCCTATCTGTTGGACGGTGAGATGGGAGAAGTATGCTTTATATATTTGTTAATCAATAGCTTGACCCTTTACAAACATGCTTGAAATTTGATTGCATGTAGATTACAGTCCCTGAACCTTACCTCTTTTTGGTAATTGTAGGATTAGGATTACGGGGCTGATACAGACGCTGAGAGGAAAGAGACAAAGATTATAAGGGACTTACGGCACATTTGATTGGGCGGAAAGAAAGCAGGTGCTCTGTTCTGTAGCCACTGTTACCACTCCAGGCATCCCAGTGTGGGTAGTCACCCTTCTCCAGAATGAACTGCTGTCCCTGAAATTCTGGATACTCATAACCGACCCAGCTACAAGTGAGAGAGGGAGGAAAGACATTCAATGATTTTCCCGCAAACAAACAACCTCTCGTGGGCCTGACATAACACAGCCTCGAGATATGTACAGTTTCCCCACCACCCCCATCCCCAACACTCCCCCCCCCCCACCTTCTGTTGGTGCCATCTCAAGTTTGAAATGAAAAAATGAAAATCGCTTATTGTCACAAGTAGGCTTCAATGAAGTTACTGTGAAAAGCCCCTAGTCGCCACATTCCGACGCCTGTTCGGGGAGGCTGGTACGGGAATTGAACCGTACTGCTGGCCTGCCTTGGTCTGCTTTAAAAGCCAGCGATTTAGCCCAGTGTGCTAAACCAGCCCCTGGACATGCTTCCAAGGCATGACATTTATTCCAAAACTGATCTTCCAGAGGAAGATCTTCATTCTTGGGTTTCAACAGTGCAGGCAATTCGACCACATGGGGCATTACGGCCAGACTCAGAGCTGTCCACGGCTGACCCCTGTGCGCTCGCCCACACACTTCCCAGTAATCCGAAGACAGCCGGGCACAGGAAAGCTGACTGACCTAACCCCTCTCCTCACCTCTGAGCTCTACCTTTCAGGTAGTGTCAGTGCCATTGTGCATAGTAATCAAATGCTTTGGTCCACTTGATAAATAGAGTTGCAATTAGACAACAGCTTTCACAACCTCTGGACATCCCAAAGTGCTTTATAGTCCTCAAAATACCTTTGCCGTGTAGTCACTATTGTATTGTAGGGAAACACAGCAATTTGATAGCGGCCAGATAATCTGTTTTAACAATGACTGGGAAGTAAATATTGGCCAGGACACCAGGGAGAGCATTGACTCACACTTTAAGAAAGTGCTTTTCGATCAGTTGCCGATTGAGAACCAACGTAAGTTAGTGAGCACAGGGCGAATGGGACATGGTGTAAGTTAGGTTACATATAGCAGAGTTTATGGCAATCTCAAGTTAAAAGGTGGTAGGTTGATAAGGAATAGTCCGGTCTACAAGCAACAGAGGCAGCGGAACATAAGAACCAGGAGCAGGAGAAGACTGTTGAGCCTATTCCACTGCCAATCAAACGACCATGGCTGATCTTGGATTCCGTTCCACTTTCTTGCCTGTTCCCAGATCCCTTGATTCCCTGAGAAACCAAAAATCTCTCTCAGTCTTAAATATATTCAACGAAGGAGCACCCACCCCCTCTGAAGCAGAGAATTCCAAAGATTTACAACCCTTTGAGTGAAGGAATTTCTCCTCATCCCAATCCTAAATGAGCGTCCAATTATTCTGAGCCTTGGATCCTTGTTCTGGATTGCCGAACGAGCAGAAAAAACTCTCAGTGTTTCCCCTGTGAAGTTTCCTTTATGACATTGAATGTTTGCCTCTCATTCGTCTAAACACCAGAGAGTAAAGACTCAGTTTACTCAGCCTCTTGACAACGCTCTCTTATCAATCTGGTGAACAGTCGCTGTATCGTCTCCAATGCAAGTGTATGCTTCCTTAAATATGGAGATCAAAATTGCACACAATACTCCAGATGTTTCGTCAAAGCCCCATACAATGCAACAAGATCCCTTTATTCTTGTTGTCCAGTCGCCTTGCAATGAAGGCCAACATGACATTTGCATTCTAATTGTTTGCTGTACTTGCCTGCTAACCCGTGTTCCCTGTACGAGCACATCCAAGTCTTTCTGAGCATCAACATTTACGAGTTTCACACCTTTAGAAAAATATTCTGTTTTTCTTTTCCTACAACCTCACCTTTTCTCTGCTGAATTTACCATACTTTTCTCACTCTTTTTAGCCCTTCTATGCCTGATATGTAACTTGTGTCTTCTATGGTGAAGACAGACAGAAAATATTTGTTCAGTGCCTCTGCCATTTCTTCATTCTCCATCATAATTTCGCCTGTGTCTGGCTTCTAAGGGACCAATTTTTACTTTAGCTACTCTCTTTCTTTATTTACTTGAGAAAACTCTCACCAACATACAAGCATACATGCAAACATACAAATTAGGAACAGGAGTAGGCCACTCGGCCCCTCGAGCCTGCTCTGCTATTTGATAAGATCGTGGCTGACCTGATCTCTCAAAATCTTATATTCTTGGTGAATTTATTCTCAGACTCTACTTTTTCTGTTGGCCCGTTGCTGGTTTCTAAAACACTCCCATGTGTAAAACTATTATCATTTGCAACATTACCATCTTCTTCTTTTAATCTAATACTATCCTTAACCTCTTTACTAAGCTACAGATGGATCTTTCCCAATGAGTTTTGTTTTTTTGATGCAATGTACTTTTGTTAAACATTTTGAATCGTTTCTATAATTGTCTGCATTCCACACTGTTTATCAACCTCTGTATCCTTTAGTCGATTTACCCAATTATCTGTAGCCAGCTCTCTCCTCATGCCTATGTAGTGGACTTTGCTTAAATTTAACATTCTATTTGGATGGGAGTATATCGTCTTCAAACTTAATGCATTATGATCACTATTTCCCAGTGGATCTTTTACTATAACATTACTAATTAACCCTTCCTCAATGCGCAAAACTAGAAATAAAGTAATTTTTCCTGAGTTGGGTCCATAACACAATAGGAAACCGTCATGAAAGCATTCAACAAGCTCAGCTTCCAAACCACCACTGCAATTGATTGGTCCAGTCTACATGAAGATTAAAATCCCCTATAATTATTACATTGCCTTTGTTGCAAGCTCCTATAATTTCTTATTTAATGCTCAGTCAATGTATAGCAGCTGTTAGGGGGGTATAAATTACTCCCAATAGTGTGTTCTGATCCATGCTATTCCTAATGAATGAATGGTCCAATGTCTGTCCTAATGAATGAATCAGTGGGCCCAGCCACCATTCAAAATCCAACATCCCCTCTATTTTACTAATGGCAGAGGCCGTTATTTGGGGGGACGGAGCGAGAGGTTGGAGGATTGGGCAGTGTAATGTTGAATACTTACGGTCCACATTCCACCTTAATGGATCGGATCTTGTTGAATCCCCGCTCCATGATGTTTGGGCATTCCAGCATAAACTCGCAATGCTTTCCCTGGAAGTTTTGCTCTTCCCAGATAGTGACCTTCCACTGTCCCATGATGTCCATTGGTTGGGTTGTCATCTTGAATTGTTGCACCGTACCTTCTGTAATGACAGGAAGAGGAATGTACCATTAGCAGCAGAGGCAAAGGTCAGCTCTCCAGCTGCGCTTCCAATTGAATGCACTGCCCTGTTCATATTGGCGGACTTGCAGTCTGCAGTTCTGACTCTACACTCTGGAATCTCCTCCTAAAATACTTCCTGATGTGGAGCCATTCAGATGCCAGATTTGCTTCCAAACCTATGACCTTCACCATCTAAGAGGGCAAGGGAGCAGGTTGATGCGGACACCACCACCACCGAGCTGCCCTCTAAACACCATCCTAACTTGGGAGTACGGCAGCCATTACCTCATGGTTACCAGCTCAAAATCCTGGATCTCTGTCCTAAGGGAACTGAGGAGATACCTCACCCCATGACTGCAGCAGTTCATGAAGAAGGTCCAGCACCATTTCCCCAGGATAGGCCATAAATGCCAGCCTTGCCTACGATGCCCATACCCCAAGAATGAGTTCAAGCAAATTAGTTTGATCGACATCTGAGTTGGTTAGTTGATCCCCTCTGAAGCAAGAGCTGGTTTCTTCAATCACCCTTGATTTAGGAAGAGATATGCTTTGGGTTCCAGCTCCTCAACACCATCTGGGTGGAAGCTCTGACCTTGAATTTCCCAGAGCTGCGATGGACCATTTACTGTAGAGACTGGCAGAAAAACCAGATAAAGGGACTAAGTAGTCATTTTCAGCCACTTGAACCATCCATCTCGTGTGGGGTTCTACCAAGTCCACTATCAACTAACTGTTTCATTGCACAAAATGCGAGTATTGTTGAAAAAAGAAACAAAGCTTTTCATCTTCACAGAATCATAGAATCCCACAGTGCAGAAGTAGACCATTCGGCCCATCGCATCTGCACTGACCCTCTGGAAGAGCACCCTTCCTAGGCCCAATCCCACGTCCTATCTCTATAACCACACCCAATCTTTGGACGCGAAGGGGCAATTTATCATGACCAATCCACCTAACCTGCACATCTTTGGACTGTGAAAATGAAATGAAATGAATGAATGAAAATCGCTTATTGTCACAACTAGGCTTCAAATGAAGTTACTGTGAAAAGCCCTTAGTCGCCACATTCCGGCGCCTGTTCGGGGAGGCTGGTACAGGAATTGAACCGTGCTGCTGGCCTACCTTGGTCTGCTTTAAAAGCCAGCGATTTAGCCCAGTGTGCTAAACCAGCCCAGTGGGAGGAAACCGGAGCACCCGGATGAAACCCACGCAGGCATGGGGAGAATGCGCAGACACCGCACAGACAGTGACCCCAGGCCGAATTGAATCTGGGTCCCTGGCGTCGTGAGACAGCAGTGCTAACCATTCATCAGGACAGAATCGCAAGAATTGTCCAAAGTAGCAGGGGAACAATGATATGTATTGCATGAGAAAAGAGTGCTGATTGGTTTTAGCGTGGACTCTGATTGGTGGAGGCATTGTCATGTAGAATGCAGCATGGAACAATTAACTGGCCAGCTTTGCCCGATTGGACAAAGCTGGGGCAACAAATGAAGTTTGATGCGGTTAAGCACAAAAATACAGAAGTTGCTGTCCTATTTCCAATGCTCCGTTTTTAGCTTCAGGAAAATGTTTCCCAGTGTCTGGCTCACCATTGAAACCCCAGCCGCATAAACAATGCCGGAGAGTTAAATTCCCCGGGCGGGATTCTCCACCGGCGGGAGTCTCCGTTTTGCCGGCGCCTGGGGGTTTCCCGACGGCGTGGGGCTGCCCGACAATGGGAAATCTCATCGACCGGCCAGCGTAACGGAGAATCCCGCCGGCGGGTCGGGGCAGAAATGTGGGGCGGCGGGGCGGAGAATCCAGTCCCCCCGTGTCCATCTAGCCGACCCCATGCAGTGATATCTTTTGTGTTTGGGACTTCTTCATCAGGATCCTAGCAGTCAGCTTTATCTTTGAGGAGAAGTAGGTAAAGGAGAGAGGATTGGGGGGATAAAGGACTCTGGACAATGTCTGTGAAATTTCGTCAACAGAGACGCTGCGATCGGTGACTTGCGTTTGTCAGAACTCAATAAGTAGTTCGTCTGGCTTTAAAAGATTATGTAATTTGAGGTTTTTAATTGGCTCACTAGCTTCATGCGAATAACATTGCGCCGTCTGGCTCACTGTAGAACTTATAAATATACAACTAGTGACAGACAGGTAAACATGCTCTAATCATAAGAACATAAGAACTAGGAGCTGGAGAGAGCAATTCAGCTCCACGAACCCGCTCCGCTATTCAACACGAGCAGGGCCGCTATCCTCTCAGCCTCATCGCCACTCTCCTGCCCGTTCTCCAAAACCCTCAAACCCATTACCAGGATCCATCAAACCTGGACTCCACAACGCATATCACAATACATACACTCCACATCCCATCCAAAAACCAGGTGGTCTCCGAGGAGAGGCAAAAAAACCAAATAAAAACCCAGGGGAGGGGGGGGAAACATCTGGTTATCCAGCACATCGAGGCAATCAAAACTTGTCCTGGAGGCTATTCTGGTACAAAATCCCCCAAATACCTACCTTTCATATGAGGTGATCTCCGTTGCAGCTATAAACAGGTCCATCTCTAACGTGCAATCCCTGTACTTGGATCGTGGGAAACTAAACCCTCCTCACAAAGTTAAGGCCTGGTCATCTTATAAAAGTAGCCTTTTTAATGTTTTGCTAAGTGTCAACCACTGCCAAAAGAAACTCACTGGCACTGAAGATAAACCAGCACAACTGTGGAGATTCATCTCTTCGCATTTGAATTGTTACTGGAGATTTTTTTTAAACTTTTTCTTTCTAGCTCTCTTTTTCTCTCTCTTAAGCCAATCTTAAAGGCAGCACGGTAGCATTGTGGATAGCACAATTGCTTCACAGCTCCAGGGTCCCAGGTTCGATTCCTGGATTGGGTTACTGTCTGTGCGGAGTCTGCACGTTCCCCCCCGTGTCTGCGTGGGTTTCTACCGGGTGCTCCGGTTTCCTCCCACAGTCCAAAGATGTGCACGTTAGGTGGATTGGCCATGATAAATTGCCCTGAGTGTGCAAAATTGCCCTCAGTGTTAGGTGGGGTTACTGGGTTATGGGGATGGGGTGGAGGTGTGGGCTTGGGTAGGGTGCTCTTTCCAAGAGCCGGTGCAGACTCGATGGGCCGAGTGGCCTCCTTCTGCACTGTAAATTCTATGAAACTTTCTTTCCCTCTGCTTAGTTCCCTTTCTGTAGCTGATTTAACACTGAATTCGGTGTCCTAACTTTAACTGTCCGGCATACTACCTGCACAGTTCAGGTCAAAATCCTGCAAACCTTGAGGAGGCAAGCAATTGTTCACGCACAATCCAGAGGGGCTGTAGCGGGTGCTGTACTGTTTCACTCATCCACTGACAACAGGTTCCTTTGCAAGCCTCATGGAAAATATACAGGCAAGGACTCGTGTAAGTAACGATCGGCACTCGCTGCCCGCCTCCAGTATATTCTCAGCCGTTACTTTCTCCCTAGCTTCAGTCTGAACACTTAAGCAGTTCTTCTTGCGCACGATCAGGTATTTGCACGAGCGAGGTACTCACCTGATTTCAGCGGTGGCAAGTTCCAACGAGGCTGCCGTGGTGTCAGTCAGGGAGGCAAAGCCGCTTTTATACTCCTGCCCCTTCCCCAGCGTAAGTGCAGAATGGGCACAATCCCTGCAAGCTCAGCAATGCGCAGCCTTGAAAAGGCCCACGTGAGTCAAAAAGCCTTTGTGCGGAGCCTCAGAGGCCATTGTGGAAAGGATCAGTTTTATCTGTCTCTCCAAACCTCACGACAATAGAAAATGCTGTTTCTACTTTTGACCTCCAGCCAGGTTCCAAGAAAAACAGACTGACACAACACTCTGGCTTGACAGCCAGTCCAATTAGTTACATGCCACTTTGCAAGTACAATGAGCTGGGTATGCAGCTGTGATTTAACAGCGAATACTTGTGGAATGTCGCTCCCTCTCTATCTTGCATTACTTCTCAGACATTGCTTCTGCACAGCAGCACACTGTCCTGGATGTTTACTTTCACTCCAGGCCCTTAGCTTTCTGTCCAATCGGGGTCCCAAGTTCACAATCCATGGGCAGTTCTGGCAGGCCTGAAGCCAAAGAAGAGATGGTCACTCCCCAGTTTCCAGAAATAGTGGGTCCATTGGTGGTCATTTTCCAAAATTCTTTGGACTCTGGAATGGTTCCTACAGATTCCCACGATCCAAGTACAGGGATATAACCCCGCTATTCAAAAAGGGAGGTATAGGGAAAGCAGGGAACTATAGACCAGTGAGCTTAACGTCGGTAGTAGGGAAGTTGCTGGAGTCCATTAGTCCAAGGATTTCATAGCACAGCATTTGGAAAGCAGTGGTGGCATTAGACAAAGTCAGCACGGATTTACAGAAGGGAAATCATGCTTGACAAATCGACTGGGATTCTTTGAAGATGTAACTAGTAGAGTTGACTAGGGAGGGCCGGTGGATGTGGTTTATGATGCACTATCAATTACGACGAGACGAGAGTAGAATGTAATCGAGGCTTTAATACACAGAGATGTGTGGCCTCCCACATCAGCTTACGAAATGGCTGCTGTTCGGAGAGCACACACATTTATACTCCGCCTACTGGGCGGAGCCAGCAGGCAGGGATTTACCCCCGTACCTGTAGTACAGGGGCCTTACCGTAATACCCATATATACAATATAATACAACAGTGGTGACTACCACATTCATCCCCTGTTAAAAATGAGTCCAGCGGGGGTGGTGGAAAACTAGATACATACATATTGGTTTTAAAATTACAGAGGTTACAAATTTAGACGATCGGGCACCTTGATCTGTCGTTGAGAGCGCCGCAGTGCTGGTGGCGACTCAGGCATCGGCTTGGTCTTCGGTGACTCCGGGAGCGTGTCGAAATCCTCTTCATCCCCGGGTGGGAGCAAGGGGAGGACGGATTGTCCTGGAGCGGGGGCTGCAGTGGGGTGCGCCGGGGGAGGGGAGGGTGGCGCCGGGGCAGGGGGGGGTGTGTGGGGACCCAGCTGGTGCCAGGTCCCTGAGGGAGACTGTGCCTTGGCGGCCGTCGGGGTATGCTACGTAGGCGTACTGCGGGTTTGTGTGGAGTAGCTGTACCCTCTCAACCAACGGGTCCGCCTTGTGGAGCCGCACGTGCTTGCGGAGGAGAAAGGGTCCTGGAGCTGCCAGCCACGTTGGGAGCGAAACCCCGGAGGTGGACTTCCTGGGGAAGGCAAAGAGACGTTCATGGGGGGTTTCGTTGGTCGCGGTGCACAGGAGCGACCGAATGGAGTGAAGTGCGTCGGGGAGGACCTCCTGCCAGCGGGAGGCCGGGAGATTTCTGGACCGTAGGGCCAGCTGGACGGCCCTCCAGACCGTCCCATTCTCCCGCTCCACCTGCCCGTTTTCCCTGGGGGTGTAGCTGGTCGTCCTGCTCGAGGCAATGCCCCTGTTGAGCAGGTACTGGCGCAGCTCATCGCTCATGAATGAGGGTCCCCGGTCGCTGTGGATGTAGGCAGGGAAACCGAACAGAGCGAAGATGGTGTTGAGGGCTTTGATGATGGTGGCAGACGACATATCGGGGCATGGGACGGCGAAGGGGAATCGGGAATACTCGTCGACCACCTTAAGAAAGTACGCGTTGCAGTCGGTGGAGGGGAGGGGCCCTTAGAAGTCCACGCTGAGGCGTTCAAAGGGGCGGGAGGCCTTCACCAGGCACGCACGGTCTGACTGGAAGAAATGCGGTTTACACTCCGCGCAGACCTGGCAGTCTCTGGTGATAGCCCTGACTTCCTCGATGGAGTAGGGCAGATTGCGGGCCTTAATGAAGTGGTAAAAGCGGGTGACCCCCGGGTGACAGAGATCGTCGTGCAGGGTCCGGAGTCGGTCCACTTGTGTGCTGGCACATGTACCTTGGTGGGATCCGGAAGCCAGGGAGATTCTCTGGTTAGCGGATGTACCGCGAGGGAGCAGCGCCTTACCGTATCGGGGTGGATAAAGCTCTCAGTGCTCCCGGAGTCCAGAAGGCAGGATATCTCATGCCCGTTGACCTTCACCTTTGTCGAAGCGGTCGCGACGTTGTGCGGTCGAGACTGGTCGATTGTGACCGAGGCGAGGCGCGGCTGGTCGTCGGCGGTTGCAGGCGATGAGCGGCCCAATGAGGTGCCTGATGGGCAGGGATCCTGAGGCGGGTAAGATGGCGGCGACCACGGGCCGCACGTGTCCTACGGCAGGCAAGATGGCGGTGCCCATTGGTTCTGAGGCAAGCAAGATGGCGGCGCCCACGGGCCGCACGTGGTCTGAGGAGAGGAAGATGGCGGCGCCCACTGGCCGCACGTGGGCGGTGCCGGGACATTAACGGCGATTGAGCGGGCCTGGCACACTGCAGCGAAATGTCCCTTCTTGCCACAGGCCTTGCAGCGCTTCCGGGGGTGTTTTGTCTGTCCGTAGAAGTAGCACTTGTGTCCCCCTGGGTTGGTTGTCTGCCGCGCGGGGCAGGCGTGGGGTTGGCTGAGGGCGGTCGCTGATGGGGTCCATGATGGGGTGGCCGCTGGCGGGGTCCATGATGCACAGGGGGGTGGGCCGTGCGGTCGGGGGAAAAGCCTGTATGTTGCGTGAGGCGACCGTGAGCAAGAGCGCTAGTTTCTTGGTCACCGCGAGGTCAAGCGTGGCCCCTTCTAAGAGGCGCTGGCGGATGTAGTCAGACCCTATGCCCATAACGAACACGTCTCTCATTAGCAGGTTTGAATGTCCAGTGGCTGAAACGGCCTGGCAGTCACAGTCTCTCACCAGGGCACGCTAGAAATCTTCCACAGACTCACCGGGAAGTTGGTGCTGCGTGGATAGGAGATGCCTGCCGTAGATCTTGTTGGTCTGCTGAATGTAATTCTCCTTCAGTAGCGCCATGGCCTCTGCGTAGGTCGGCGCGTCCTGGATGAGGGGAAAAACGTTGGAGCTCAGCCGCGTGTACAGAATCTGGAGCTTCTGTGCTTCTGAGATTGGGTCTGGCGCAGATCCGATGTATGCTTCAAAGCTAGCTAGCCAATGTTGGAAGCCCTTTTTGGCGTTGTCTGCTTGAGGAAGCAGCTGCAGGCGATCCGGCTTGATGCGGAGGTCCATCTCTGAAAAATCTCTGTGTAATAAATTGATTCACTATCAATTACGACGAGACGAGAGTAGAATGTAATCGAGGTTTTATTACACAGAGATGTGTGGCCTCCTACAGCAGCTTACGAACTGGCTGCTGTTCGGAGAGCACACACATTTATACTACGCCTACTGGGCAGAGCCAGCAGGCAGGGATCTACCCCTGTGCCTGTAGTACAGGGGCCTTACCGTAATACCCATATATACAATATAATACAACAGTGGTGACTACCACAGTTTATATAGATTTTCAGAAGGCTTTCAACAAGGTCTCACATAGCAGATTGCGACATAAGGTTAAAGCGCATGGTATTGCAGGTAGTGTCTTGAGATGGATAGAAAGCTGGTTAGCAGACAGGAAGCAAAAAGTTGAAATAAATTAGTCTTTTTCCGATTGGCAGGCAGTGACTAGTGGGGTACCGCAGGGATGTGTGCTAGGACCCCAACTGTTCACATTGTATATTAATGATTTGGACGAGGGAACTAAATGTATTATCTCCAAATTTGCAGATGATACAAAGTTGGGTGGGAGGGTGAGCTGTGAGGAGGATGCAGAGATGCTTTAGCGGGATTTGGACAGGCTGAGTGAGTGGGCACATGCATGGCAGATGCAGTATAACGTGGATAAATGTGAAGTTATCCGCTTCGGTAGCAAAAATAGGAAGGCAGATTATTATTTGAATGGGTGTAAATTGAGAGAGGTGGACACCCAATAAGACTGATCAGTCACTGAAAGTAAGCGCACAGGTACAGCAGGCAGTAAAGAAGGCAACTGGGATGTTGGCCTTCATAGCGAGAGGATTTGAGTGTAGGAACAGAGATGTTTTACTACAATTGTATAGGGCATTGGTGAGGCTACACCTGGAGTATTGTGAACAGTTTTGGTGTCCTTACCTGAGGAAGGATGTTCTTGCTATGGAGGGAGTGCAGCGAAGGTATACCAGGCTGATTCCTGGGATGGCAGGACAGTCATACGAGGAGAGACTAAGTCGGTTAGGATTATATTCATTGGAGTTTAGAAAAGTGAGAGGCGATCCCATAGAAACTTACACAATTCTAACAGGATTAGACAGGGTAGATTCAGAAAGAATGTTCCTGATGATGGAGAGTCCAGAACTAGGGGTCATAGTTTGAGGATAAGGCGTGAACCTTTTGGGACTGAGGTGAAGAGAAATTTCTTCACCCAGAGAGTGGTGAGTCTGTGGAATTCGCTACCACAGAAAGTAGTTGAGGCCAAAATGTTGTGTAATTTCAAGAAGGAATTAGATATAGCTCTTGGGGCTAAAGGGATCAAGGGATATGGGGGGGTCGGCAGGATCAGGGTATTGAACTTGATGATCAGCCATGATCATAATGAATGGTGGAGCAGGCTCAAAGGGCCGAATGGCCTCCTTCTGCTTCAATTTTCGCCTCCTTCTGCTTCAATTTTCCATGTTTGTTTCTATGGATGAAGCAATTTAAGTCAACGCTGATGGTAGGAGACACCATCAAAGCTGAAAGGATAAACAGAGAAGGCAGAACAATTAAAGAAGGAACCTCTTGCATTTATAGAGAACCCTTCACAATTTGAGGGCACCCCCAAAGCACTTTCTAGCTAATTAGGTACTTTCCACTTTGAAGTGCAGACACTGTTGTCATGTGGGAAACGCGGCAGCCAATTTGTGCACAGCAGGATCCCACAATCGTCAACCTGACAATGACCGGATGGTAAGTTTTTTTTTTCAATTGAGTGATGTTGTTTGAGGGCGACTTTGGGGATAACTCTTCAGTCCCCTTTCAAATAGGGCCACGGAATGTTTCACACACATCCGAGCGGGATCAAGGACACAGTTTGACACCTGATGTGAAGTGTGGGCACTATGAACGCTGCAGTGCAGCGACCTCATTGAAAGGTACAGGATTCTGAATGGGCTTGACAAGGTGGGCGCTGAGAGATTGTTTCCACTGGTCTGGGAACCTCAAACACGGGGGCACAGTCTCAGGATAAGGAGAACGATGCTTTGGGACTGAGATGAGGAGGCAAAATGACTTCGCTCAAAAGGTTTACTGGAATCTTTGGAATTCACTACCCCAGAGGGCCTCGCATACTTTATCGTTGAACGGATTTAAGTTTGGGGTAGAAAGGTCTTTGGTCTCGCAGGGAATCGAGGGATATTGGGGAGTTGGTGGAAAAGTGGAGTTGAAACCCAAGATCAGCCACGATCGCATTGAATGGCGGAGCAGGCTCGATGGGCCGAATGGTCCACTCCTGCTCCTGTTTCTCATGGCTGTGGCCCCCAAGAGGACACATTTTAATAAGCCTCATGTGGATCTGTGAGGAATTATGCCGACGGATTCTGGGTCAGTAAATCCGCAGGCAGGTACTTGCTCCTGACGTGCATTTTACTGCCGCCACAGTGTTTTTAAAAAATTATTTTTATTCAGATTTTTATCGAAACAAAATTTTTTACATAACCATTAACAACATTTAACAAAACAAGGTGGACGTTAACATTATATAAAGAGAAGGAAAAAAACAAAAAAAAACCAAGAATATGCAGTGAATGAACATCCCCCCCCCCCAGGATTGCTGCTGCTGACATTTTAATGATTATCATAGATTATACAGTGCAGAAGGAGGCCATTCGACCCATCGAGTCTGCACCGGCTCTTGGAAAGAGCACCCTACCCAAGGTCAACACCTCCACCCTATCCCCATAACCCAGTAACCCCACCCAGCACTAAGGGCAATTTTGGACACTAAGGGCAATTTATCACGGCCAATCCACCTAACCTGCACATCTTTGGACTGTGGGAGGAAACCGGAGCACCCGGAGGAAAGCTACGCACACACGGGGAGGATGTGCAGACTCCGCACAGGCAGTGAACCAAGCCGGGAATCGAACCTGGGACCCTGGAGCTGTGAAGCAATTGTGCTATCCACAATGCTACCGTGCTGCCCTAATGCTCTCCTGGAAAGTCGAGGAACGGCTGCCACCTCCGAGAGAACCCCATCATGGACCCTCTCAAGGCAAACTTTATTATCTCAAGACTGAGAAACCCAGCCATGTCACCAACCCAGGTCTCCACACTCGGGGGTTGCGAGACCCTCCACATTAAAAGGATCCGTCTCCAGGCTACCAGGGAGGCAAAGGCCAAAACCTCGGCCTCTTTCGCTTCCTGCACTCCCGGATCCTCCGACACCCCAAAGATCGCTATCTCTGGACTCGGCACCACCCGCGTGTTTAGGATCTAGGATATTGCCTTTGCGAATCCCTGCCAGAATCCTTTTAGAGCCGGACATGCCCAGAACATATGGACATGGTTCGCTGGGCATCCCGCACATCTCGCACATCTATCCTCAACGCCAAAGAACTTACTCATTCTCGCTGCCGTCATGTGTGCCCGATAGACCACCTTAAACTGGATTAAGCTAAGCCTGTCACATGATGAGGAGGAGTTAACCCTGTTTAGGGCATCCACCCGCAGGCCCGCATCCAGCTCCCCGCCTAGCTCCTCCTCCCACTTGCCCTTAAGTTCCACCACTGGGGCTTCCTCCCCCTCCTGTAGTTCTGGATAAATGACCGACACCTTCCCCTCCCCTACCCAGGTGCCGGAGACCACCCTATCCTGTATCCTACGTGGGGGTAGCAGCGGAAATGCCACCACCTGTTTTTTAGGAAGGCGCGTACCTGAAGGTATCTGAAGGAATTTCCAGGGGGCAGATTAAATTTCTCCTCCAGCGCCTTCAAGCTGGGAAAAGTCCTGTCTATAAACAGTTTCCCCATCCTTTTAATAACTGCCCGATGCCAGCTTTGAAACCCTCCGTCTATCTTGCCCGGGACAAATCTGTGATTGTTGCGTATCGGGGTCCAGACTGAGGCTCCCTCCATCTCCCTGTGCCGTCTCCACTGACCCCAGAGCCTTATTGCCGCTGCCACCACCGGACTTGAGGAGTAGCGCGCCAGCGAGAACGGCAGAGATGCCGTTACGAGTGCCCCTAAGCTGGTACCTTTGCATGACGCCGCCTCTAACCGCTCCCACGGTGACCCCTCCCCCAATACCCATTTCCTAATCATGGCTATATTAGACGCCCAGTAGTAGCTGCAAAAATTCGGCAATGCCAACCCATCCCTCCCCCCCCCCACCACCGACTGCGCTCCAAGTACAGTCTCTTTACTCGCAGGGTCTTATTTGCCCACACAAAACCCGAAATGATCTTGTTCCCCACTTAAAGAAGGACTTAAGGATGAAGATGGGAAAGCACTGGAAGACAAACAAAAATCTGGGGAGACGGTCATCTTAACGGTCTGCACCCTCCCCGCTAGAGATAGCGGGAGCATGTCCCATCTTTTGAAGTCCCCCTCCATCTGCTCTACCAGCCGGGATAAGTTAAGCTTGTGCAAGGCATGCCAGTTTCGAGCCACCTGTTTGCCTAGGTACCGGAAGCTCTTCTCTACCATCTTAAGCGGAAGCTCTCCCAATCTCTTCTCCTGCCCTTTAGCTTGGATCACTAACATCTCGCTTTTCCTCTCGTTTAATTTGTATCCCGAAAAGTTACCGAAGTCCCTCAGAACCTGCATGACCTCCCCCATCCCCTCTAGTGGGTGATGTGTTGGGTGTTCTGGATCACAAACAGGTCACCAACACTGAAAGTGGTGCAACTCTATTTTATTATAAGGTTAACTATATTAACATACTTGAACTGTGGGTAAATGCAATACCAGCTTTAACTGTTGACCCTAGCCTAGTCCTAACCAGTTGATGCACTCAGCACATGGTGAATGTCCGTGTTGCAGGCTGTGAGCTCTGTGCTCCGAGCTGGCTGCTACTAGAATGAGCGGGAACTCTCCCGTCGCCTGTCTTTATAGTGCGTGTGCTCTCGCTGGTGATTGGCTGCGGTGTTGTGTATGCTGATTGGTCCCACTGCATGTCCATCAGTGTGTGTGTGTGTGTCTGCACCATGATAGACTGGTGTACATTATGACAGTGGGTCCGAAATATACAGGAACAGATCATCCGCGTAGAGCGAGACCCGATGCTCCACCCCGCCATGAACCAACCCTTACCAGTTCTTTGAAGCCCTCAGCGCTATGGCCAACGGCTCTATTGCAAGGGCGAATAGTAACGGGGAGACAGGGCAACCCTGCATCGTCCCTCGGTGAAGCCTAAAATACTCCGACCTCACCCTGTTCGTGCATGCACTTGCTACGGGGGCCTGATAAAGTAGTTTGCCCCACCCTATGAATCCCTCACCAAATCCAAACCTTCTTAGCGTTCCCCACAGGTACCCCCATTCCACCCGGTCGAAGGCTTTCTGTGCATCCATCGCAGCCACTACTTCTGCCTCCCCACCTTCTGAGGGCACCATAATAATGTTTAGGAGCCTCTGTACATTGGATTTCAGTTGCCTGCCCTTAACAAAGCCTGTCTGATCCTCCCCTATCACCCCTGGGACACAGTCCTCTATTCTCGTGGCCAAAATCTTGGCCAGCAATTTGGCATCCACGTTCAAGAGCGATATCGGTCTGTAGGACCCACATTCTAGCGGATCTTTCTCCCGTTTGAGAATGAGTGAGATTGAGGCCTGTGACATTGTTGGGGGGAGGGTTCCTCTCTCTTTCGCCTTGTTAAAGGTCCTTAGCAGGAGTGGACTCAACAGTTCCTAAAATTTCTTGTAGAATTCTACAGGATAGCCGTCCGGCCGCGGGGACATGCCCGACTGCATACTCCCTAGGCCTTTAACAATCTCCTCCAACTCAATCGGGGCCCCCAGTCCCTCCACCAGATCCTCTTCCACCTTTGGAAACCTCAATTGGTCCATGAATTGTTTCATCCCTTCCCCTCCCGCCGGGGGTTCTGACTCGTACAGTTTACAATAAAACTCCTTAAAGACTTTGTTCACCTCCTCTGGGTCCAAGACCGTGTTACCTTCCTTATCCCTAACTCCCCCAATTTCCCTGGCCGCCTCTCTCCTACAAAGTTGGTGCGCTAGCATTCTACTCGGTTTCTCCCCATAGTCATAGACTGGCCCTTTTACCTTCCTCAGCTGTGCTACCGCTTTCCCTGCGGTCAGCAGATCAAACTCTGCCTGCAGTCTCTGGCGCTCCTTCAGTAGCCCTGTCTCGGGGGTCTCCGCGTAACTCCTGTCTACTCTGAGTATCTCCTCGACTAGCCTCTCTCTCTCCGCTCTTTCTTTCTTCTTCCGATGGGATCTGATAGAGATTAACTCCCCTCTAATAACTGCCTTCAGAGCCTCCCAAACCGTAGTCGCCGTTACCTCTCCCGTATCGTTTGTTTCCAAGTAGTTTTGGATGTTCCTATTTATCCGCTCACAAACCTCGTCATCCGCTAGCAGTCCCACATCTAGCCTCCAGAGTGGGCGCTGCCCTCTCTCTTCACCAAGTCGCAAGTCCACCCAGTGCGGAGCATGGCCAGAGGCTCCAATGGCCGAGAATTCCGTCCCCTCCACCCTTGGGATTAACGCCCTGCTCACAACAAAGTCCAGGACTTTGCCCAGCATGCGTCTCAGGAATTCCACGTCATCCCAGTTCGGGGCGTATACGTTCGCTAACACCAACCAGGCCCCCTGCAGCTTCCCACTCAGCATTATGTACCTGCCCCCTTTATCAGCCACAATACTCCCAGCCTCGAATGCCACCCGTTTACTGACCAGAATTGCTACCCCTCTGGTCTTTGAATCCAGCCCCGAATGGAACACCTGGCACACCCACCCCTTTCTCAATCTTGTTTGATCTGCGAGTTTTAGATGCGTCTCCTGTAGCATGGCTACGTCTGCCTTTAAGCCTTTAGGTGCGAGAACACACGAGTCCTCTTGACCGGTCCAATCAGACCCCCCACATTCCACGTGATCAGCCTGGACAGGGGGTTAACCCCCCTCCCCTGCCGACTAGCCATCCCCCTTTTTCGGCCAGCCACGAGCCCGCTCGCCCCGCTTACTCGAGCCCTCCCACTGGAGGCCCCCCCCCTCTGACTCTCCATCTGTTCCCCAAAGTTGGTTCCTCTTCTGTCAGCAAAGCAGCATCACCCCCAACCCCCAGCAGCCCCACGATCCCAAACCCCCAAGTCAAGCACCAGCTTAACACTAACTCTTCCCCCATTACGCTTCCGTGAGTCGACTGACCCATGCTGACCCCGGACGCTCCCGCCTCTGACTCCAATCATCCAGTTGCCTCGTTATTCGGGCCCCTCCCTTCCCATAGAAAGCCCAATTTAACTGCCTTTACCGCCCCCAAAGAATATCCCCCCCCCCCCCCCAGTGAAACAAGAAACAAACCCCAGGCGCTAACCCGGCCCCACAAAAGAAACGGCTCCAGATGCCTGAAGAGCAGCCTAGGTATAGGGCCCCACTCCCCCCTCTGTAGCTGAACTCCGCAAAAGCAGAGAACATGGCCAGAGAACCAGGGAACAAAAAAAAAGGGAAACAACATAACAAAGCTCTCTCCAGCCACCTCCCCACCCCCCTCAAACATTTAACATTACTCCCAATCTTATGTTAGGACAGCATCATGTGACACATCCCCACCAGAGCGTTTCATCAAAGTGTGGCTGTCCTTTAGCTCGAGTCCAACTATTCCTGTTTGAAAAATGTCCACGCCTCGTCCGGTGTATCGAAGTAGTGATGCCGGTCTTGATACGTGCCCAAAGCCTCGCCGGATGCAGCAGCCCGAACTTCACCCCTTTGCTGTGGAGGGCCTCCCTAGCACGGTTGAATCCAGCGCGCGTCTTGGCCAGTTCTGCTCCCAGGTCCTGGTAGATGCAGATGACGCAGTTCTCCCACTTGCTGCTCCGCTCCTTTTTGGCCCATCGCAAGACACGTTCCACCGTAGCCCTCAGTGGTTTGTTAGTCTTGAGCTTCCTTGCAAGGACTCTGTGCACCCCATCCAGTTCCAGAGGCCGAGGGAATGCCCCCGTCCCCATCAGAGTCCCCAGCAACGTGGTCACAAATGAACTCGCATCCGACCACCCTTAGGGAGGCCCAGAATTCGCAGGTTTGGATTGGATTGGATTGGATTTGTTTATTGTCACGTGTACCGAGGTACAGTGAAAAGTATTTTTCTGCGAGCAGCTCAACAGATCATTAAGTACATGAGAAGAAAAGGGAATAAAAGAAAATACATAATAGGGCAACACAACATATACAATGTAACTACATAAGCACTGGCATCGGATGAAGCATACAGGGTGTAGTGTTAATGAGGTCAGTCCATAAGAGGGTAATTTAGGAGTCTGGTGACAGTGGGGAAGAAGCTGTTTTTGAGTCTGTTCGTGTGTGTTCTCAGACTTTTGTATCTCCTGCCCGATGGAAGAAGTTGGAAGAGTGAGTAAGCCGGGTGGGAGGGATCTTTGATTATGCTGCCCGCTTTCCACAGGCAGCGGGAAGTGTAGATGGAGTCACTGGATGGGAGGCAGGTTCGTGTGATGGACTGGGCGGTGTTCACGACTCTCTGAAGTTTCTTGCGGTCCTGGGCCGAGCAGTTGCCATACCAGGCTGTGATGCAGCCCGATAGGATGCTTTCTATGGTGCATCTGTAAAAGTTGGTAAGAGTTAATGCGGACATGCCGAATTTCCTTAGTTTCCTGAGGACGTATAGGCGCTGTTGTGCTTTCTTGGCGGTAGCGTCGACGTGGGTGGACCAGGACAGGTTTTTGGAGACGTGCACCCCTAGGAATTTGAAACTGCTAACCATCTCCACCTCGGCCCCGTTGATGCTGACAGGGGGTTTTGTCTCCTGGACTTATTTTCAAGGTCTTCCAATCTCTCCTGCCATCTCTTATGTAAGGCATCATGCGCCTCCACCCTGACGGCCAGACCAAGTATCTCATCTTCATTATCCAAGACCTTTTTCTCGATCTCCTTGATCGCCTTCTCCTGCATCTTCTGGGTCTCAACCATCTTCTCCATTGAGGCCTTCATCGGGGCCAGCATCTCCGTTTTGAGCTCTGCAAAACAGCCTCTGAGGAAATCCTGCTGTTCCCGCGACCACTGGCCCACGCTGCTTGATCCGAGCCGGCCGCCATTTTGTGTTCCCGCGCCCGCTCCACCTGCTTCTCGGCACTCGCTTGCTTCGCCGCCCTACTTCTGGTCCCCTCCATAAACCGATGCGGGGAACCTTCCCAGCGTTGCCCCGCCGAATTTCACCGAGGGGAAGCCGCTAAAGCTCCTAAAAAGGGCCCGTAAGTCCGTTCGCGGCGGGAGCTGCTGTATTCGCGACCTACGCTTGCATGGCCGCCACAGGAAGTCCGTGCTGCCACAGTTAATGAAACATTGTTAGATGCAGAGACAATGGGCTGGATTCTCCGTTTGGGAGACTACGTTCTCGAGCCAGAACAGATCGCTCCTGGTCTGCACTGGACTAGGAGTGACGCTCAGAAGCGTTTCATTCTCCCTTGCCATGGAAATCTATACATGGCACGTGCTTGCGGGGTTATGTTTGGAATTCCGCTATCGGGCCGCCATTTTAAGTAGGCGGCCTGATACCGAGGTCGGCGGCTGGCCTTCCTCCCCCCAACATTGCAAATCCTGCTCCCCCCTCACTGACAAGTAAACATCTAGGAGATAAAAGCAACAGGGTTGTTGTGATGGGACACTTTAATTTCCCCAATATTGACTGGGACTCACTTAGTGCTAGGGGCTTGGACGGGGCAGAGTTCGTAAGGAGCATCCAGGAGGGCTTCTTAACACAATATGTAGACAGTCCAACTAGGGAAGAGGCTGTACTGGACCTGGTATTGGAGAATGAGCCCGGCCAGGTGGTAGAAGTTTCAGTAGGGGAGCATTTTGGGAACAGTGACCACAATTCAGTAAGTTTTAACGTGCTGGTGGACAAGGACAAGAGTGATCCTCGGGTGAATGTGCTAAATTGGGGGAAGGCTAATTATAACAATATTAGATGGGAACTGAAGAACCTAGATTGGGGGTGGATGTTTGAGGGTAAATCAGCATCTGACATGTGGGAGGCTTTCAAATGTCAGTTGAAAGGAATTCAGGACTGACATATTCCTGTGAGGAAGAAGGATAAATATGGCAAATGAAATGAAATGAAAATCACTTATTGTCACAAGTAGGCTTCAAATGAAGTTACTGTGAAAAACCTCTAGTCGCCACATTCTGGCGCCTGTTCGGGGAGACTGGTATGGGAATTGAACCGTGTTCCTGGCCTGCCTTGGTCTGCTTTCAAAGCCAGCGATTTAACCCTGTGCTAAACCAGCCCCTCGTCAGGATCCTTGGATAACGAGAGATATTGTAGGCCTCGTCAAAATGAAAAAGGAGGCATTTGTCAGGGCTAGAAGGCGGGGAACAGACGAAGCCTGTGTGAAATATAAGGAAAGTAGGAAGGAACTTAAGCAAGGAGTCAGGAGGGCTAAAAGTGGTCAGGAAAAGTCATTGGCAAATAGGGTTAAGGAAAATCCCAAGGCATTTTACACGTACATAAAAAGCAGGAGGGTAGCCAGGGAAAGGGTTGGCCCACTGAAGGACAGGGGAGGGGATCTATGTGTGGAGCCAGAGGATATGGATGAGGTACTAAATGAATACTTTGCGTCAGTATTCACCAAAGAGAAGGAATTGGTGGATGTTGAGTCTGGAGAAGGGTGTGTAGATAGCCTGGGTCACATTGAGATCCAAAAAGACGAGGTGTTGGGCGTCTTGATAAATATTAAGGTGGATAAGTCCCCAGGGCCTGATGGGATCTACCCCAGAATACTGAAGGAGGCAAGAGAGGAAATTGCTGAGGCCTTGACAGAAATCTTTGGATCCTTACTGTCTTCAGGTGATGTCCCGGAGGACTAGAGAATAGCCAATGTTGTTTCTTTGTTTAAGAAGAGTAGCAAGGATAATCCAGGGAACTACAAGTCGGTGAGTCTCATGTCAGTGGCAGGGAAATTACTGGAGAGAATTCTTCGAGACAGGATCTACTCCCATTTGGAAGCAAGTGGGCGTATTAGCAAGAGGCAGCACGGTTTTGTGAAGGGGAGGTCGTGTCTCACTAACTTGATAGAGTTTTTCGAGGAGGTCACAAAGATGATTGAAGCAGGTGGGGCAGTGGATGTTGTCTATATGGACTTCAGTGAGGCCTTTGACAAGGTCCCTCATGGCAGACTGGTACAAAAGGTGAAGTCACATGGGATCAGAGGTGAGCTGGCAAGATGGATACAGAACAGGCTAGGTCATAGAAGGCAGAGAGTAGCAATGGAAGGGTGCTTTTCTGATTGGAGGGCTGTGACTGGTGGTGTTCCGCAGCGATCAGTGCTGGGACCTTTGCTGTTCATAGTATATATAAATGAATTGGAGGAAAATGTAAGTGGTCTGATTAGTAAGTTTATGGACGACACAAAGGTTGGTGGAATTGCGAATAGCAATGAGGATTGTCAGAGGATACAGCAGGATTTAGATCGTTTGGAGACTTGGGCGGAGAGATGGCAGATGGAGTTTAATCCATACAAATGTGAGGTAATGCATTTTGGAAGGTCTAATATAGGTAGGGAATATGCAGTGAATGGTAGAACCCTCAAGAGCATTGACAGTCAGAGAGATCTTGGTGTACAGGTCCACATGTCACTGAAAGGGGCAACACAGGTGGAGAAGGTAGTTAAGAAGGCATACGGCATGCTTGCCTTCATTGGCCGGGTCATTGAGTATAAAAATTGGCAAGTCATGTTGCAGCTGTATACAACCTTAAATAGGCCACACTTGGAGTATAGTTTTAAATTCTGGTCGCCACACTACCAGAAGGATGTGGAGGCTTCAGAGAGGGTGCAGAAGAGATTTACCAGGATGTTGCCTGGTATGGAGGGCATTAGCTATGAGGAGAGGTTGAATAAACTTGGTTTGTTCTCTCTGGAACGAAGGAGGTTGAGGGGCGACCTGATAGAGGTCTGCAAAATTATGATGGGCATAGACAGAGTGGATAGTCAGAGACTTTTTCCCAGGGTAGAGGGGTCAATTACTAGAGGGCATAGGTTTAAGGTGTGAGGGGCAAGGTTTAGAGGAGATGTACAAGGTAAGTTTTTTACACAGAAGGTAGTGGGTGCCTGGAACACGCTGCCGGAGGAGGTGGTGGAAGCAGGGATGATGGTGACGTTTAAGGGGCATCTTGACAAATACATGAATAGGATGGGAATAGAGGGGTACGGACCCCGTAAGTGTAAAATATTTTAGTTTAGACGGACAGCATGGTCGGCACGGGCTTGGAGGGCTGAAGGGCCTGTTCCTGTGCTGTACTTTTCTTTGTTCTTTGTTCTTTGTTTATATGTGCTTTCACTTCCTCTTTTTCTCAACAGAATGCACTTAACTGCTTTTCATGTGGTGAGGAGCTGCTAATCATAGCTATGTGTTTATAAGTATTGTGTTTAGCATCACAGCAGTGTACTTGAGATGCATTCCAGCAAGAAGGCAAAAGACAATAAACAACCCAGACACCTGGCTATCTGCAATCCATTACCCTGTCAATTACAGCCGACTAAAAGCTATTTCTCTTTGAAAATGAATGGAAGCCTCACAGATAAAAGTATCAGAGGCGGTTTAAAACCTTGCAATATGTTTTGGATTTCTATGAAGTGACAGCTGCTGCTTTCTACACATCTGTCTGAGGCAGCAGGTGTTAGGGACAGGTGAGTGAAAAAGCAGTGATTTTTCACTGTTTCTGCATGAACTGCTTTTTAGCCTCCAGGCAAGGTGACTGATTGGGGGGGGGGGCGGTCTCTGATGCGGGGATCGCTGATGTAGGGAGGTCTCTAATAGGAGGTCTCTGATATGGAGTCTCTGATATGGGGGAGTCTGATGGGGGAGTCTGATATGGGGGTCTGATGGGAGGGTCTGATATGGGGGTCCGATGGGGGTGTTTAATGGGAGGGTCTGATGGTGAGTTCTGGGGAATGGGGGGGGGGTGGTGTGGGGTGCAATCTGACAGGCCACTCAGGATTGAAATCAGGAAGCACTTCTCTATTTTGGAAATGGCGGTGGATCAATTCAAGGCTGAGATCAATAAATATTTTTAAAATGTATTATTCCATGCAATGTATGTGTCACTGCACAGGATTTTTTTGCCCATCCCTCATTGAGCTGACCTGTAAGGTTTGGAGTCACATGTAGGCCCGACCTGGTAAGGGTAACAATATTTTCTTCACTCAAGGACATTCATGAATCAGGTGGGTTTTTTCAACAATTGACAGTAGTTTCATCGTCCCCATACTGAGACTCACTTTATATTCCAGATTTATTCATTGAATTTAAATTCCACCAGCTGTCATTGTGGGGCTTGAACCCATAACTGCAGAGCGTTGGCCTGACTCTCTGGATTACTAGTCCAGGGATATTACCATAACACCACCAAGGCCTTCTCCTGTTCTTATTTTTCTATTATATATACCTACTGTCAACATTGTACCAGGCAGCTGCGATCTGAAGCCTGCTTATAGAGTTTCATTTCCTGTCATATTGTCACCTCTTAATCTCCTTCACCTTCAGCTTTGGCAAATGGCTGTGGCCGCCTTTGGGATGAGGTGAAAGATAATTTATAAACCACGAATTTGCACTTTCCTCCCTCCGCCGTTAGAAATGTTTCACGGAGCAAACACTCACACAGCAACCCACAGGAACCCCTGATTCTAAACTGATTAATTTTGCCCTCTTCATGTGGCTCCGTGGGCTGCGCACTTGGCGGCAAGTCAGGAAAGTGTCGGTTCGAGCTCCACACCAGGGACCTCAGTGCGGGAAGGAGTGCTGCGCTGTCAGAGGTGCCGTCTTTTGGATCAGGCGGGCATTAGACCCAAGCCCTGTCTGCCCTCGGGGGGGGGGGGGGGGCAAACATAAATGATCGTATGGCTTTGCTTTGAGGGCACAGAGACTGTGCTGGCCAATATCCACCCACGACCAGCATTGCCGAGACCAAAATCATATTTGCGTTCACTGGAGGTGAATTAACCGCTGTCTTTCCACCATTACGACAACGAATACATTTCGAAAGCGCTTCATTAGATGTAAATTCTGTTGGCCATGGCTTGAAACATCGCAGAAAACAAGTCCAAGTGCTGGAAAATGGGGGGTTAGAATTGATAGGTGCCTGATGGCGGGCACAAACACCATGGGCCGAAGGGCCTATTTATGTGCTGTAAAATTCTATGACTCAATGGCCTGTCCAGAGCTCGTGAAGGACGCTATATAAATGCAAGCCTTTCTCGTCAGAAGATAGGTACCTCCTCCAATCCCGCGGCAACCCAGCGTTTCTATGTTAGATTTGTACGTTTGAAAAAATCAGCCAGCTCACCACAGAAATTCCACTGTATTGGCAAGGACTTGTGGAGGGGGGGGGGCTTGGGCCTTGCCTTGTTACTGAAATGGCCCAAACTCGCCTTTGGAGAATAAGTGGCCTCACCCTGCAGGTGGCACTGTTGCGCTGTCGATCACCTTGCTTCGTATTAGCTCTGCGGGAAGTTTGTCAATCAACAGGGGCCGGCAACTGGTGCAGTTTGTCCTTTGTAAAACCCTTCTAGAGATGTGGCCATCGCTCGCACTCATTTCATTCCTTGCTGCCCATCGAGAAGGTGCTGGCAGAGTAGATCAGATTGGTACCAAGAGCACATGGCTCAATTGACTGGAGCTATGGACAATGATATAGAGCAGAGGCTCCCACGTTCTGTCCATCGCACAGTTGACCGGGGAACTCCACCACTTTTGGACACGTTATGAACACGCCTTCCTTGGTCACCTGGGGTGGGACACGAACGCGGAGCTTCTGAGTGAAATTAAATGAAATGAAAATCGCTTATTGTCACAAGTAGGCTTCAAACGAAGTTACTGTGAAAAGCCGGGATTCTCTGCCCCTCAAAAACGGCGTACTCGAGGTGTACGCTTCACGTCGTTGGGACGGGCTCAGGACGTCACCTGAGACCCTCCCCCGATGCTCCGCCCCCGATGGGGCGACTTCCCGGCGGCTTCGGTCGCATGTCCTCTCAACGTTCGTGAACCTGGCGTGGCAGCTGCGGACTGTGTCCAGCGGCGCCACAGTCGTAGGGGGGGGTGGAGGGGCGGGGAGCCGTTCCGCTGGCAGGTGGGCTTCGGCAGGGGCTGGGGGGACTGGTGGTGGATGGTTCGGGGGCGTGGCGAGGGGTATTGCGGGGGGCACTGTCTGGCAGGCCGGGTGCGCGCGCGGCCTCCGTAGACCCCCGCCATGCACATGCACGGCCACGGGCCCACCCATTCCGCATCCGTATCTGCAGGTAAAGCCGTGGCCCGGCGGCTAGCCCCCCACCGGGTGGAGCATCGGTGCGGGGGTGCCACCGACATTTTGGTCATAATACTAGACACATGCCCCGGACACAGCCCCAAAATTGGAGAATCCCGCCCAGTGTCCTTGAAGCAGGTGGGCTGGTGTGTGACCCTCCTTCATCTGAGTGAACCACAACTTTGAAATCAGGGCTTGTTCACCAACCATTCATTCACGTATTAATCAACTCCAAATGGTAAAACAAAAGAAATATTTACACTTTGGACACGGAGCTCGGCTCGCACAGTCAATGTTGTGAGCAATCAGCAAGCTCCTCGCTTCACTCGCCCTCGCTTCACGTGCAAATCACTTCAGTCACGCAGGCAGAACAAAACTACGTGGATGGAAATCCGCGGAATGTGGCGATGGCGAACAAACTGACTCGTGGGCCACACTGGGAACCCAGGTGGGTTGCAGGTGGCCCTCCGGGCGGCAGGGATCCCACCACTGGACTAAAGCAATAAACTGTCCAAAGGGGCTTCACAGTGAGATTGTCAAACTCTTAATATTTCTGTCAAACTGTTGGGGGTTAGTCGCCCCGCAGCCACGAAACAACGTTTCGGCAAAGCGATCGCACTTTCGCACAGGCGAGGAGCGAGGGAAATCGAAGAGAGCGAGATGGAGAGGAAATGGTGGATTGGCGGGGGCAGGATGGGCCAAATGTCCTCGTCCTGCGCTGCATGAACCTATTCCACGGACGCCAGGCATCCCTTTAAGTGCTGGGGCAATGCAAAGAACCACCTGCCTTTAAACAAGGGCCCTGAGCCGGGGGCAGCCAAAGACAGAAACAAAACCTGCCTCATTATTTAATTATAACGCAGAACAAGTGCACAATCTTTCCCACAATACAGGCGCAACAGAGCAGCCACCTTCAGGCACTAACTGGCTGATCTAATCTGAAAGAAAACTGCCATTTCAGGAGCACAGTCACTGTCGACGGTGGGGCCTGCGGCTTCCTGTGCATCTGAGATCGCTTCGAGTGACAGGCAGGGAGCTCGATCTTCACTGACACAGTACAGTACCTGGCCTGCTACTCAGTTGATAATGACATTATATTTTAGGACTTGCGCCCCATGTGTGTAGAAAGCCAATACCATTTGTAAGAGTATTGGAGCTTAACGACCAGCTTGATGGCAGACCTTTTAAACTGAGACTGGTTGCACATTACCTCCGACCATGGCTACGCACCCCACCTACTTGCCTAAGGCCAGAGAATTTGGCCACGTTTTGCTGAGCAGCGTGACTGGGTAGGCTGCTCTTTCAGAGAGTCGGTGCAGACTCTACGGGCCGAATGGCCTCCTTCGGCACTGTAGGAATTCTGATTCTTTGGTGGGAGTGTCTGGTTGGGCCCACGTTTGTCACCCATTGCTAATTTCCCTTGAGAAGGTGGTGGGGAGCTTCCCTCCTTGAACCGCTGCAGTCCAGGAGGTGTAGGTACATCCACAGTGCTGTTAGGGAGGGGGTTCCAGGATTTTGACCCAGCGACAGTAAAGGAACAGCCATACATTCACAGGTCAGGATGTTGAGTGACTTGGAGTGGAACGTGCAGGTGGTGGTGATCCCAGGTGTCTGCTGCCCTCGTCCTCCTGGGTGGTGAGGGCACGGGTTTGGAAGAGGCTGCTGAAGGAGCCTTGCCAAATTCCTGCAGTGCGTTTTGTAGATGTTGCATGCGGCTGCTACAGTGCTTGGATGGTGGAGGGAGTGGAATCTGAATGTGGTGAAAGGGGTGACAATCAAGTGGGCTGCTTTGTCCAGGAAGGTGTCGAGCTTCTTGAGTGTTGTTGGAGCTGCAGTCATTCAGGCAAGAGGCAAGTGGAGAGTGTTCCATAACACTCCTGACTTGTGCCTTGTAGACGGTGGACAGGCTTTGGGGGGGTCAGGAGGTGGGTTACTCTCAGCAGGATTCCCGGCTGGATTTTCCGCAGTCCAGCGCCGTAATGGGGGGGGGGGGGTCCACTTTCACGCCGTAATCGGGCCCGACGCCAGTTCGGCGATTCTCCAGGCCCCGGAAATCGGCGTGACCGCGGAGTACGCCGCGCCGCTGGGGGGCCATTGCCAGAGGCCCGCCCAGCAATCCTCCGCTCCCGACCGGCCGAGTTCCCGACGGCGTGGAGCTAACCACCTATTGCCGGTCGGGAGGCTGGCGTGGCGGCTGCGGACTCAGTCCGCGGCTGCCCTGGCAGGGGGCGGGTGAATCAGAGGCCAGGGGAGGGCCTTACAGGTGGCCGGGGAGTAACTGTGCAGGGGTTGAGGCTCGGTCGCGCGGCCGATCGGGGTGTCTCTTTTGTCGCTGTGGCTCCGCGGTCTGAGTCCGCCATGGAGCACGGCGCAGTCGTTGGAGGCCGCCGCCCTGCGCATGCGCTGACTTTGAACCGGAAGTGCGGGGCCCGCATCTGCAGCTAAAGCGCCGAGATTCACACCGGGTCCCTGCTAGCCCCCCTGCAGGGCTATGAATTAGTTCAACTTTTTTCTAGGAATTTCGGCAGTATAATCCCACCGTTTTTACGCCGGTGTGCGGGACACAGTCCCATTTTGAGAGAATCCAGCCCACAGTATGTAAATGGCCCGTAATGGAATAGGCCCAACCTGTCCTCCAGTGAGTGTATGAGAACTGATTAAATTTAACCAGCTGCGTGAATACGGCTTACCAACACAGAAAAGGAGAGCGATTAAATAGCAAACAATAATAATCTTTATCAGTGTCACAAGAAGGCTTTCATTAACACTGCAATGACGTTACCGTGAAAAGCCCCTAGTCACCACATTCCGGCACCTGTTCGGGTACACGGAGGGAGAATTCAGAATGTACAGTTCACCTAACAAGCACGTCTTTCGGGACTTGTGGGAGGAAACCCACGCAGACACAGGGAGAACGTGCCGACTCCACACACCGTCACCATTATTACTCTCTTTAGCTGCTTCACCAAAATATATTTGATTTTTAATCTCTCCTTCCCGACACAGAGATTCGCTGCCCTTCTTCCTGCCATCTCGCCACTTCCACTGGTGTAAAACCTCTTCCGTTTCTATCTTTCTACACTTTGTAATGAAAGGTCACAGATTTGAAACTCTCTCTCCACAGCTGCTGCCTGACTCGCTGAGTGTTCCCCGAGCCTTTTTGTTTTTATTTCAGATTTCCAGAATGCGTAGTATTTCGCTTTCGGGAAAGGGTCGCGTATTTTAAAAGAAACACTTCCTCAGCCCCTCGGTTTGGGGAGAAAGGCCGGCGATCGGTACCACCCAATGAGGTAACAAAGAGTCTGTCTGCTTCTCAATTGGCTGTCGGACGTCTGTGCGAATTGACGATGGGCGTGTTTGGGCAGCCAATGGCAGCAGGGTAGGGATGGGACCTCCAGAGGGAGGCAGTCATGTGACGCAATCTCCAGGGTGACTTCCGACCAGAGTTGGCAACCCTGTTAGCCCTGCGTGCTTACCTGTGAGTGTTGCAGTCTCTTATACCTGACTGCCTGCCACTCGGTTCCCCTCCCCCAGCTCCTGTCCAGTTAATTTTACATAAAAACAACCTGTTACACAAGTTGTTTTGCATGTTGGCTGAATGTGGTTCCGTGCAACAAGTGGAACTATTGTGCACGGAATAGCAGTTGGCAAATTATACCTCTTTTCTGGATATTGTGATCTCTTGCAGAGTGTATCGCAGAAAGCAGTGTCATGATAGAGCAGCAAACATTCACACTGTTCTCTGCAAATGGAAGGAATTGGAGGATAGGCTCAAGGCCCATGATGATGTTTGGCAAAGTACCACAGTGGTTTGTCCTTGTCTTCTGCAATATTGGTTCACCAGAAAACTTTGACACTCTCACCGCCTCCCACAAGGATATTGGAAGGTTTTTGCAGGTTGATGAGGGGCAGGTTGATTAGGGGCAGCATGGTAGCACAGTGGTTAGCACTGTTACTTCACAGCGCCAGGGTCCCAGGTTCGATTCCCGGCTTGGGTCACTGTCTGTGCGGAGTCTGCATGTTCTCCCCGTGTCGGCGTGGGTTTCCTCCGGGTGCTCCGGTTTCCTCCCACGAGTCCCGAAAGACGTGCTTGTTAGGTGAATTGGACACTCTGAATTCTCCCTCGGTGTACCCGAACAGGCGCCGGAGTGTGGCGACTAGGGGCTTTTCACAGTAACTTCATTGCAGTGTTAATGTAAGCCTACATGTGACAACAAAGATTATTTATTTATTAAGCAACCTGCTTGACCACATTCGCAACACGCCTTCCATGGCCATCCGGTCGTGAAGTGGGACTTGAACACTGCGTCTCTGGTCCATTGGGCCACAGGATCTCCCTGCCACCAACACCGGTACAGGAGCTGAAAGGGTTAAATCACGAGGACACTCGGCATGGACTAATCTTGTATTCCCTCAGGTATAAAAGATTATGTGTAAATCTAATTGCGGTGTTTAAGATGATTAAAGGATTTGACAGAGCCAGTGGAGGGAAACGAGTTCCCCTGGCGAAGGGAGTCCAGGACAAGAGGACTAACCTTAAAATTAGAGCCAGGCCATTCAGGGAAGCAGCTCTTCACACAGTGAAGAATGGGCGGCACGGTGGCACAGTGGCTAGCACTGCCACCTCACAGCACCAGGGACCCGGGTTCAATTCCGACCTCAGGTGACTGTCCGTGTAGAGTTTGCATGTTTTCCCCGTGTCTGCGTGGGTTTCCTCCGGGTGCTCCGGTTTCCTCCCGCAGTCCAAAGATGTGCAGCTTAGGTGGATTGGCCACGCTAAATTGCCCTTTGGGTGTCCAACAGGTTAGGTGGGTAGGGCGGGGGAGTGGGCCTAGGTAGGGCAGTCAGTGCAGACCCGATGGGCTGAATGGCCATTCGGCCCATAATGTCTGCAACGACTCTCTGTATTGGCGGCAGTTAGCACTGTTGCTTCACAACACCAGGGATCCGGGTTTGATTCCCAGCTTGGGTCACTGTGCTCCGTTCTCCCTGTGTCAGCGTTCCGGAGTCTGCACGTTCTCCCCGTGTCTGCGTGGGTTTCCTCCGGGTACTCCGGTTTCCTCCCACCATTCCCGAAAGACGTGAATCAAGCAGCAGCCACTGATGGCTGGATGAGGCCCAAGACCTGCGGCCATGGGTGGGAGCAGAGACCAGCTGGAGACAGACGCTGCCTCACTGATGCAGGGTGGCCCATGTCAGAACCTCCGGCTGGCAAGAACTCTATACAGTACCTCGAATATAGTAAACCGCCCTGATACGTTTCATAGGAGTTCAGTCGGTTGAAATTTGACACTTAGCCAGGGAGGCGATAATAGGTCCGGTTGGTTCTAAGGATTTTCTCAAAGGAGCAGAAAGAGGCAAGGAGGCAGAGATCTTTCCGGAGCTAATTTCAGAGGTGAAATGCCTGCATTAAAACAATGACAACATTTCACAAGCGTGAGGTGTTTAGGAACATTCTGAGGGGGGGGGGGGGGGGGGGGGGGGTGAAGGGCGATATTAAACGTTTCCTTCTTGGACAGCTAATCATTGGCTACCAGTTGCAGGGTGCTGGATGTGGGGATGCATTAGGGGCTGGTTTAGCACAGTGGGCTAAATAGCTGGCTTGCAATACAGAGCAATGCCAGCAGCGTGGTTCAATTCCCGTACCGGCCTCCCCGAACGGGCGGTGGAATGTGGCGACTAGGGGCTTTTCACAGTAACTACATCGCAGCCTACTTGTGACAATAAGCAATTATATTATTCGGGGATTCTGGGAGGGAGTTGCAGGGTTGGCGGAGGTTACAGAGATAGGGAGGGGTCATTTCGAGGCAAGATGGTCATGGGCTTTCTGCAAAGGGCAACAGTCACCTGACTGGGCAACACTGGGTCGAGTGATCGAGAGGACCATCTCCTGCGCTGCATGCTGCAAAGTATATCCCACAATGTAAATGAGACAATTTTCACAGAAAACGTCCGGAAACATTGTGAGATTCATCGGTCCACATGGAGACTGGGGGCATCTTTACGTTAGAGGCGCTCACTTCACGATTTGTCCAGCTGTGATCCAAGGTGTGGAAAAGTAAGCCCACAACCAGTCATTAAAGCCCATGCAAAACATGTTGCTCTGCAGGCTCAGTTTACTAGTTACACAATGCTGAACACGGCTTAACAGAATATCATTAAATGTACTTCGCAGGTGTCCCTGCTCAGGTTAATGCAGTCGGCCTGGCTCTGCTATATTGACTCAAGTCTCCAAGCCACCAATGTACTGCCAAGCACAGAGTCAGAAGCAGTCAGCAGAGAGAGATGTGTTCTTTTGGACTACATTGTGTGTGATTTTGTGCCCGACAGTCCGGTTTCCAAATGGACTTGCGATGGAATCATAGGCTGGGATCTTCACCGTCGCTCTTAGCCACTAAATTTTAATATCGGACATTGTACGTTTTTGGATATCAGAGGCTTTTTCCAGGGTAGAGGGGTCAATTACTAGGGGCATAGGTTTAAGGTGCGAGGGGCAAGGTTTAGAGGAGATGTGCAAGGCAATTTTTTTACACCGAGGGTAGTGGGTGCCTGGAACTCGCTGCCGGAGGAGGTGGTGGAAGCAGGGACGAGAGTGACATTTAAGGGGCATCTTGACAAATACATGAATAGGATGGGAATAGAGGGATACGGACCCCGGAAGTGTAGAAGATTTTAGTTTAGTCGGGCAGCATGGTCGGCACAGGCTTGGAGGGCCGAAGGGCCTGTTCCCGTGCTGTACTTTTCTTTGTTCTTTGTTGAAATGTGATTGAAAGTAGTGGAATCTCCTCCCACTTACTACTCTGGGAGCGAGAAATTGGCAATTAAGATTTCATCTTTCATAAGACCATAAGACATAGGAGCAGAATTAGGCCACTTGGCCCATTGGCTCTGCTCCGCCATTCAATCAAGGCTGATATTTTTCTTGTCAACATCAGTGAGGAGGCAAACCATGTGGCGACACGGTGGCCCCTGGCAGCGGCCCCCCCCGGCAATTCTCCGGGCCCCGATGAGCCGAGCGGCCGTCCATTTTTGGCCAGTCCCGCCGCCGTGGATTGGACATGGTCCCACACGGCGGGACCTGGCAGGTAAGTTGGCTGGTGCGGTCCTCGGTCACGGGCCAGGCCACCGTGGGGCCCCCTCCCAGGTTCGGATCCTCCCCCCCCCCCACTCCCCCCCCCCCCCCCCCACTCCCTCCCCCCCCCCCCCCCCCCCCCGAGGACCGCACCAGCCAACTTACCTGCCAGGTCCCGCCGTGTGGGACATGTCCCATCCACGGCGGCGGGACTGGCCAAAAATGGACGGCCGCTCGGCCCATCGGGGCCCGGAGAATTGCCGGGGGGGGCCGCTGCCAGGGGCCACCGACTGGTGTGGCATGAACCCGCCCCCCGCCCAACAACCGGCGTCGGAGAATACGGCAGCGGCGTCGGGTTGGCAGGGCAGGATTCGCGCCGCACCCCCCCGGGGATTCTCCGACCCGGTGGGGGTCCCGCTGCATGTATCTATTTTCGTTATATTCAAGACTTAAAATAATTGGCCAAAGAACCGGAGGTGAGTCGGGAAGAATTTTCTTTTGCGCTTCGATTTATGAACTGGAATGCGCTACCTGAAAGAACGGGAGAAACAGTTTCGCTAACCATCAAAGGGGGATTGGGTACATTCCTGAATAGGAAAGGATTTGCAGGGCCAAGGGGAATGGGACTAACTGCAGAGCTCTTTGAAAGGGCCAGAATAGCCACGGTGGCCCAAACGGCTCCTCGCGTGCTGTCGGTTTCTATTCTATAGCATTAAACTGACACAACAGACTTTCCACTGCATCTTTAATGAGCTCAGGAAAATCCCAGCACGTAACCGAGAACTTTGCTGAAGTGTGTTCATTGTTGCTGTGTAGACGCTGTGGCAGCCAACATCTGCACAGCAAGCTCCCACAAACAACAACAGGGTGACAATGAGATTGTGTATTTATAGTGATGCCGTGTGAATAAAAATCTTGGCCAGAGCATCAGGGAGAACTTCCCGGCTCCCCTCAACGTAATGGCAGAGGTTTGTGGGAGACAGATAGGGGTCTCGGTTCAATGTCCCATTCAGGTAACAGCAGCTCCAACAGGGCAGCACTTCGTCAGTACTGGCTGGGAGTGTCAGGTTTCATCTCTTGCTCGAGTCTCCGATGTGGGTCACCTCCTGATTTAAGTTAGGGGTACGACCGGTTGGGCCACGGTTAGCTCCTGGGGAAATGTTCGCATGAGATCGATTCGATTTAGAGTGCCCAATTCATTTTTTCCAATTAAGGGGCAATTTAGCATGGCCAATCCACCTACCCTGCACATCTTTGGGTTGTGGGGGCGAAACCCACGCAAACACGGGGATCATGCGCAAACTCCACACGGACAGTGACCCAAAGCCGGGATCGAACCTGGACCTCGGCGCCGTGAGGCAGCAGTGCTAACCACTGCGCCACCGTACTGCCCCTCAATTCGATTAATCTGCTGATTTATTCGGAATAAACCACGGTAAAAAAAAAACAGGATTAATTCACGATGAGTGCGTGCCACTCCAGGTCATTAACGGACTGCAACGTTCTCGCACTCCCAGCTCAGCCTGGCTGTTCCAGCCGCCAACGGCATTCGACACAGAAAATGAATCCTCAATGTGTTCCTCCTCCTGTTTTTCATCAGCGAGTCTCACTGATCGACCCTGCCCTTCAATAAACCCGCTACGTACCACTCGCTCACACATACTCAATGATCTTTTGCTGCGTTATAAGTTGCAGGTGGTTAGTGGAGCTGCCTGTTTGTTGATTTAGCTGGGGGCATCGGAACCGTGAACCAGGCTTTGGTTTTGTCCATTCTGTTGGCTATTTACAGCTTTTTCGTTGGTGCATTCAAGCCAGGCCCTGCCTGTGATGTTCTAACTCACTCATTAACCCATTACGGGTTAATTAATGTGTGAGAGTGGAACAGAGAAGGTTCACGATATCACTCGTCCCCCCACCCCCGCCCATCCCACCCCAGATAAACTGAGGAAATGCAAATCATAGAATCAAGGAATAATCACGACGATGCAGAAGGAGGCCATTCGGCCCGTCGAGCCTACCTCCGAAAGAGCATTCCACCCAGGCCTACCTCCCCATCCCTGTAACCCTACAACCCCACCTGATCTTTTGGACACTAAGGGGCAATTTAGTATGGCCAATCCAGCTAACCGGTACATCTCTGGACTGCGGGAGGAAACCGGAGGAAACCCACGCAGACACGGGGGGGAAATGCCCAAACTCCACAGAGACAGTCGCCTGAATTTGGAATCGAAACCGGGTCTTGTGAGGCAGCTGTGCTCACCACTGTGCTCACCTTGCTGGATCTCCACAGTTGTTGGCTCATTTTGTTGATGTAGAGGCAATGGACATCAAAACTGAAGAGCCCAGCACCAAGGACAGGCTGGTATTTATTACCCAACGCTAATTAACTGTGAGTGGGTGAGCCATCTTCACAAACCACTGGGTTATAGTTTTCATGGTGGATTTGATACAGATTTGGAAAAGGTAACATGTTACCTGCGAGACACCCAGTAGATTAATGACCGAGTGACATGAGTTGAAATCCATTTCAGAATCGACTACATTGCGGTGAATTTGGATGGAGATGTAGTCGTACCAGGTTAGGACAAGCTGCTGCAAATTTTCAAATCCTCTGTGGCCACAGGAGAGGTGCCAGAGGACTGGAGGACAGCTAATGTGGTACCATTATTTAAGAAGGGAAATAGGGAGAAACCAGGAAATTACAGGCCAATGAGCTAGCTGGTTCAATTCCAGCACCAGCCTTCCCAAACAGGCGCCGGAATGTGGCGACTAGGAGCTTTTCACAGTGACTTCATTTGAAGTCTACTTGTGACAATAAGCGATTTTCATTTCATTTCATTTCATCGGCTGGGCGGGATTCTACGTGAAACGGCGCGATGGCCCGAACCCGTCGCGAATCACTCCGTCTTCGGGCGCCCTGAAATGTCGCGATCTCTCTGGCCGGGAATGGGCTAGTAGAGGCATGACGCCATTCGCAATGGTGTCACCCGTCACGGACGCGCATGCCGTCAGTGACGGACGCCGCGCGGTGTCACTGCACAAATGACACCCCGCCCCAGAGACCCGGCAAAATAGCCGGCCACCATGCAGCGCCAAGTGAGACCCCCCACTACCTGCCCCCCTTTCTCCTTCCCCTTCCCCCATATCCCCTTCCCCCATATCCCCCTTCCCCCATATCCTCCCATATCCCCCTTCCCCCATATCCTCCTTCCCCCATATCCCCCTTCCCCCTTCTCCCCCCTTGCCCCATATCCCCCCTTGCCCCATATCCCCCTTCCCCCATATCCCCCTTCCCCCATATCCCCGTTCCTCCTGTTGCTAACTTTTGGTCGGCTCTTCATTTGGCCCTGTTTACTCATGTTTGCTCAAGAGTCGCCAGGTATCTTTCGACGCCGCCACAAGGTTCAGAACCGAATACTGATCAATGACTCGATACACCAGTTAGTAAGTTAAAAACCAATGCTCATTTATTTACACACAGTCAAATCTACTCATACATAAACTCCACAAACTAAACTACCACTATTACTAAAGCCTATACTTGAGTCGATTTCGGCGGGAGTGGAGCTGGCTGGTTAGTCAGTTTCAGCGGGAGCTGTGCGGAAGTGGCTGCTGGGAGGTAAGTCTGTCCTTTAAAAACACTTGTCTTTGCAGGGGCAGGCCAGTCGATTTCGGCGTGAGAACAGCTGGTGAGTCAGTTTCAGCGCGAGCATTGCGGAAGTGGTTGCTGGGAGGTAAGTCTGTCCTTTAAAAACACTTGTCTTTGCAGGGGCAGGCCAGTCGATTTCGGCGGGAGAACAGCTGGTGAGCTGGTGAGTCAGTTTCAGCGGGAGCAGTGCGGAAGTGGCTGCTGGGAGGTAAGTCTGTCCTTTAAAAACACTTGTCTTTGCAGGGGCAGGCCAGTCGATTTCGGCGGGAGAACAGCTGGTGAGTCAGTTTCAGCGGGAGCAGTGCGGAAGTGGCTGCTGGGAGGTAAGGCTGTCCTTTAGTCGACCCGCGGACTTCTGGGAAGACCCCTCACCAATAAATTCTGGTGGAGAGGAAACCCGAGACACTACACGTGTAGTGTCTCCCACCCGCCCTCCTCCTCTAACCTAATAATAAAACCCTTTGGTGTGAGGTAAGTACCATATTTTATTATTAATAATTTTTTTTCTTTATATAAAAAATTTAATTTAGTTGTGAGCTAGATCTTGGTAGAAAGTTAGAGGGATGGCAGGGAAGGGAGTGCAATGTTCCTCCTGCAGGATGTTTGAGGTGAGGGATGCAGTTAGTGTCCCTGCTGATTTTACCTGCAGGAAGTGCTGCCATCTCCAGCTCCTCCAAGACCGAGTTAGGGAACTGGAGCTGGAGTTGGAAGAACTTCGGATCATTCGGGAGGCAGAGAGGGTCATAGATAGCAGCTTCAGGGAATTAGTTACACCAAAGATTGGAGATAGGTGGGTAACTGTAAGAGGGACTGGGAAAAAGCAGTCAGTGCAGGGACCCCCTGCGGTCGTTCCCCTGAGAAACAAGTATACCGCTTTGGATACTTGTGGGGGGGGGGACTTACCAGGGGTAAGCCATGGGGTACGGGCCTCTGGTACGGAGTCTGTGCCTGTTGCTCAGAAGGGAAGGGGGGAGAGGAGCAGAGCATTTGTAATTGGGGACTCTATAGTCAGGGGCACAGATAGGAGATTTTGTGGGAGCGTGAGAGACTCACGTTTGGTATGTTGCCTCCCAGGTGCAAGGGTACGTGATGTCTCGGATCGTGTTTTCCGGGTCCTTAGGGGGAGGGGGAGCAGCCCCAAGTCGTGGTCCACATTGGCACTAACGACATAGGAAGGAAAGGGGACAAGGATGTCAGGCAGGCTTTCAGGGAGCTAGGATGGAAGCTCAGAACTAGAACAAATAGAGTTGTTATCTCTGGGTTGTTGCCCGTGCCACGTGATAGTGAGATGAGGAATAGGGAGAGAGAGCATTTAAACACGTGGCTACAGGGATGGTGCAGGTGGGAGGGATTCAGATTTCTGGATAACTGGGGCTCTTTCTGGGGAAGGTGGGACCTCTACAGACAGGATGGTCTACATCTGAACCTGAGGGGCACAAATATCCTGGGGGGGAGATTTGTTAGTGCTCTTTGGGGGGGTTTAAACTAATGCAGCAGGGGCATGGGAACCTGGATTGTAGTTTTAGGGTAAGGGAGAATGAGAGTATAGAGGTCAGGAGCACAGATTTGACGTCGCAGGAGGGGGCCAGTGTTCAGGTAGGTGGTTTGAAGTGTGTCTACTTCAATGCCAGGAGTATACGAAACAAGGTAGGGGAACTGGCAGCATGGGTTGGTACCTGGGACTTCGATGTTGTGGCCATTTTGGAGACATGGATAGAGCAGGGACAGGAATGGATGTTGCAGGTTCCGGGGTTTAGGTGTTTTAGTAAGCTCCGAGAAGGAGGAAAAAGAGGGGGAGGTGTGGCGCTGCTAGTCAAGAGCAGTATTACGGTGGTGGAGAGGATGCTAGATGGGGACTCTTCTTCCGAGGTAGTATGGGCTGAAGTTAGAAACAGGAAAGGAGAGGTCACCCTGTTGGGAGTTTTTTATAGGCCTCCTAATAGTTCTAGGGATGTAGAGGAAAGGATGGCGAAGATGATTCTCGATAAGACCGAAAGTAACAGGGTAGTTATTATGGGAGACTTTAACTTTCCAAATATTGACTGGAAAAGATATAGTTTGAGTACATTAGGTGGGTCGTTTTTTGTACAGTGTGTGCAGGAGGGTTTCCTGAAACAATATGTTGATAGGCCAACAAGAGGCGAGGCCACGTTGGATTTGGTTTTGGGTAATGAACCAGGCCAGGTGTTGGATTTGGAGGGAGGAGAGCACTTTGGGGACAGTGACCACAATTCGGTGACGTTTACGTTAATGATGGAAAGGGATAAGTATACACGGCAGGGCAAGAGTTAAAGCTGGGGGAAGGGCAATTATGATGCCATTAGACGTGACTTGGGGGGGATAAGGTGGAGAAGTAGGCTGCAAGTGTTGGGCACACTGGATAAGTGGGGCTTGTTCAAGGATCAGCTACTGCGTGTTCTTGATAAGTATGTACCGGTCAGGCAGGGAGGAAGGCGTCAAGCGAGGGAACCGTGGTTTACCAAGGAAGTGGAATCTCTTGTTAAGAGGAAGAATTAAGAGGCCTATGTGAAGATGAGGTGTGAAGTTTCAGTTGGGGCGATGGATAGTTACAAGGTAGCGAGGAAAGATCTAAAGAGAGAGCTAAGACGAGCAAGGAGGGGACATGAGAAGTATTTGGCAGGAAGGATCAAGGAAAACCCAAAAGCTTTCTATAGGTATGTCAGGAATAAGCGAATGACTAGGGAAAGAGTAGGACCAGTCAAGGACAGGGATGGGAAATTGTGTGTGGAGTCTGAAGAGATAGGCGAGATACTAAATGAATATTTTTCTTCAGTATTCACTCAGGAAAAAGATAATGTTGTGGAGGAGAATGCTGAGCCCCAGGCTAATAGAATAGATGGCATTGAGGTACGTAGGGAAGAGGTGTTGGCAATTCTGGACAGGCTGAAAATAGATAAGTCCCCGGGACCTGATGGGATTTATCCTAGGATTCTCTGGGAGGCCAGGGAAGAGATTGCTGGACCTTTGGCTTTGATTTTTATGTCATCATTGGCTACAGGAATAGTGCCAGAGGACTGGAGGATAGCAAATGTGGTCCCTTTGTTCAAAAAGGGGAGCAGAGACAACCCCGGCAACTATAGACCGGTAAGCCTCACGTCTGCAGTGGATAAAGTCTTGGAGGGGATTATAAGAGACAAGATTTATAATCATCTAGATAGGAATAATATGATC